>NC_090444.1:1285017898-1285335120 GCF_031143425.1 Pleurodeles waltl | reverse complement strand
ATGCCAACCATGAAACTGAACATATGAAAATATAAAATAGGCAGTTTACGCTCACGTTATTGCCCCCAAATCTTTTTTTGTGTGGTAACTTCTAAAACAGCCGGCCACACAAAGCCCGGGCTTTGAAGGGCAATCGGGACAGAACATCCGGCTCTCCCTCCGGATACCTCTTCGGGCACATACTCTACATTTCTTAGTGGGCAAGTCTTTTTTGGGATTGGGAGGAATGTGATCTGGAAAGTGGCGATCTTTCAATCTAGCCACATCCTCCACCACTGCTACTCTAGGAACTCTTGCCTGTTCCACCACAATAAGGTTCTCTATCACCGACTCTTGAAATTTAACAAATTTCATCCTTGACTCAGGTGAACAATCCTTGAACACTATAAAAGCATTAAAAGTTGCCAAATGAAATAAATGTAGGGCCAACTTTTTATACCACATATAAGACTTATGAAGAGCAGTGTAAGGTTCCAACCTTTGATCTACTCTATCAACACCACCCATGTGCCTATTGTAGTCCAAAATGAACGCAGGTTTGTGCACTTCAGCAACCTGACTCCAAACAGTCACAGGGGAAGTACTCTCATCATGGATGGTAGATATCATGTAAAGATCCCTCCTGTCTGAAAATTTCAGAGCTAGCAGGTCATTATTCTGCAAGGAACTGCACTGTCCCCTCTCAAGTTTTTTTACAGACAAGCTCCCTTGGATAGCCTTTCCGGTTTGAACGGATTGTGCCACAAGCAACAGTGTCCACTCTAAACAACTCCTTGAACAACTGCACTCCAGTGTAGAAATGATCTACATACAAATGGTGACCTTTGTTAAACAGTCGTCTACCAAGTTCCCACACAATTATTTCGCTAACTCCAAAAGTGGCCGGACAACCAGGAGGGTCAATACTGGAATCCCTACCAGTGCAGACCCAGACATTATACATGTATCCTGTACTGCTTTCTGACAGCATATACAATTTAATCCCATACCGTGCCCTCTTACTAGGAATGTACTGCTTAAAAACTAAACACCCCTTGAAAAGGACCAAAGACTCGTCCACACTTATCTCCTTGCCTGGAACATAGACCTCTGAAAACCGATCTACAAAATGATCAAGGACAGGCCTAATCTTAAAAAGACGGTCACAATCAGGGTGATCTTGTGGCAAGGCTAAAGCATTGTCTACAAAATGTAGCATACGAAGAAGAAGCAAATATCGATTACGTGTCATAGTTGCATGAAATATAGCCATTGCCATCAAAGGACTAATAGACCAATAAGAAGCCAGTGATGGCTTCCTTATCAAACCCATCAAAAAAGTCAAACCTAAAAACTTTTTCATCTCTTCCAGATATGTGGGAACCCACTGAGTAGCTCTAGACTGAGGCCTAAGTCTGGCAGCGTTGTGCCTCAAATATTGCTCCGCAAAGAAATAAGTCTGCTCCGCAATCTCTTCCAAAAATACATTGTTCATAAACAAGTGAAAGAAAGTGACAGGCAAAAGGTTTTCCGTATTGACCCTACACCCTGGGAGACCAGTAAATGCAGGTAACTGTGGCTGCTCCATGTTTGGGGCAATCCAGGTGTCAAGTCTTCTAATGGAAAACCCTTCAGCCCCAGGCTGCTGCACTCTTGGCACATCAATGTCCTCCTCTAAAACAGGCCCTTCATCTGCACTGAGAGTGGCTTCCTCATCAGAAGAATCCTCTCGGACAGAAAACTCACTGCCAGAATCTCTCACTTCCTCCTCTGCCTCAGATGCAGTCAGTCTCGTAATCATGGTCTGAAGACGACTCAAAGAGCATGCCAACAACCTGCTGAGTGGTCACTCTGCGGCTAGCCATGATCCTCACTAACAACAAATGGATTGCCAACAACTAGCACTAAAATAAGTAATAAACAAAGTGTAGCTTTATCACAAAGAGTTATGTATTAAAAAACTATACCACTCACTTGCCTGAAAAAGCTACTCACCCGCAACTACTCTGCACAGACACATCAATCACCAATAATATCTCACTAAAAAGAAAAAAGAAAAAAGCAAATTAGACATATGACAACACAAATATCATTGTGCTCAAACCTAAGGACAATTTCACACACAATACTGCATTTAGTACACCACCTACAAACATGTCATTCATGCATGTCAACAATACTCCTTTGGAGTAAATTGCTTTCACTTACCTAAAACATGCAACTATGCAAACCCCAGGACAACTAGTGGCAAAACCGCAAGGATCCACAACAAAGGAAGCAAAAGCTTTGAACTAGAACAAAAAGAAGGAATAAACTGTTATAATCACAAATACAAATACTTCGCCAGTTGACAAACACCCCGCCACCAAGAACTTAGAAATTGTCCCTGGTGCCTAAGTGGCAGATGGGCCTAAATCAAAAAATAGGCCAAAATGGCCAACAGCTCTGTATCCTGTTTGGGGGGGGGCGACCCTTGCCAAAGGGGGCAAAAGGGGTGCCTCTAGCACAAAAAAAACTAAGGGGAGCAAAAAAAAAAATCCCCTCATGTCTTGGTGGCTTCTGCCCCCTTGGGGGCAGATAGGCCTAAAACAAATAGTGTGATCTGCCCCCAAGGGGAGCAGAAATGGTCATCAGTACTGTGCCCCCCCTTTGGGGAGCGACGCTTGCCAAAGGGGTCACCACCCCACCCACACAAAACACACACACACACAATATTTCTGGTGTGTAAGTGGATTATTTCCCCCTTGGGGGGCATATGGGCCCAATAAATAGGTGAATCTGCCCCCAAGGGGAGCAGAAATGGCCAACAACTCTGTGCCCCCTTTAGGGGCGACCCTTGCCAAAGGGAGCACGCCCAACACAAAACAAAAAAAAGGGTAACAAAAAAAAATCCCTGGCGTATTGGTGGTTTCTGCCCTCCTTGGAGGCAGATAGGCCTAAAAAAATAGGCCTATCTCCTCCAAGGGGGGCATAAATGGCCAATACTAATTTTCCCCCCTTTGGGGGGGCGACCCTTGCCCAAGGGGTGCCCCCAAACACACAAAACACACACACACCACACAATCACTGGTGCCTAGTGGGTTTCGACCCCCCCGAGGCCGAAACATGTAAAAAATTATTGCCCCCGGGGCAGCGGCCCTTGCCTAGGGGGTTGCTGCCCAAAAACATAAGGTACACATAATCCCTGGTGGTCTAGTGGTTTTTGACCCCCCTGGTGGCAGATTGGCTCAAAAAACAGCCGATCTGCCCCCAGGGGGGCCAAAATAGGATTATTTATGGTCCCCCCAGGGGAGCAACCCTTGCACAAGCGGTCCTTCCCCACAAACATAAGTGAAATAAAATCCCTTGTGGTCTAGTGGTTTTTGACCCCCCCTGGGGGCAGATCGGCCTGAAAAATGGCCGATCTGCCCCCAGGGGGGCCAAAATAGGATTATTTATGGCCCCCAAGGGGAGCGAACCTTGCCCAAGGGGTCGCTCCCCAAAAAGCATAAGGAAAATAAAATCCCTGGTGTCTAGTGGTTTTCGACCCCCCTGGGGGCAGATCGGCCGAAAAAACGGCCGATCTGCCCCCATGTGGGGCCGAAATAGGATAAATGATAGCCCCCTATGGGAGCGACCCTTGCCTAAGGGATCTCATCCAAAAATAAACATGAAAATAAATCCCTGCTGCCTAGGGCCGGGTGCAGGACAAGCTGGTCTCATCCAGGGCACACAGCACCCTGTGCCTGGACGAGACCAGCTCTTCAAGGCACCAAGGCGGTTAATTTGCTGGCTAGCAATGCCGATTAATGAGTATTGCAGTATGTTAAATACTGTAGTGATGAAATTGAGTTGAAGCTGAAAAAATTGAAAGAAAAAGGGATGGTGATGCAGATTAAGGCTGCACAGGCAGGACTACAGGGAAATTTCCAGCAACTTCCACAGGGAAATGGTTTGCCTCTGAGTCAAGGTCGAGGCAGAGGTCGAGGTGGAATGATGCCTCCGGTAGTCAATAGAAATGTGAATTTGAGTTCAGTGGTGATGCAGGATGAGCAACAAAGGCGAAAGGTGTTACCTTGTCATAATTGCAGAGCAATTGGACATTGGAAGAGACAGTGCACGATGTTAAATCAAGGTGGAGTTGTGCAACAGACAAATGGTGTCAATCCATATCAGAGCATAAGAGGACCTAGGATGGGGGGTCAAAATCAAAATTTCCAGAACAATGTGAATAACATGCAAGGTTTTCAGCCTTTACAGCCAATACAACAGGTACAGAATGTACAACCACAGGTACATCAGGTACAAATGCCACAAATATAACAAATGTAGTCACAGGTGCAGATGATGCCTGTACAGCAAATGCACATGCCTAGACAGTTTCAGATCATACAGAGTCTTATGGATCAACAACAGGTAATGCTTTTGCAAGTGGTCATGAGTCAGAAAATGAACTAAAGTGTAAAAACAGCTGAAGAGTTTCCTTTACACAGTGAGGATGAAATAAAAGATGAATGGCCATTGAACAGTTCAGATGAGGAGGAGTATGTGATGGCTGCATCATTAGAAGTGGATCAGAGGGGTCCTTATGTGAAGGGTGAAGTACATGGTCATGAGGTTAATTTTCTGGTCAATACAGGAGCAACACGCTCAACAGTGAGAACTGTAGACGTTCCAGACATACCGATTTCGGAAAGGACAGTGCAGATCATAGGAGTTGCAAATACACATTTAACTAATACTCTTACAGAACCAGTTCTTGCGAAGGTTGGCAATTTTAGAGATTTTCACAGTTTTGTTGTTTGGGATTCTAGTCCGGTGTCATTATTGGGAAGAGACTTGCTGTGTAAAATAAATTGTTCAATTTCATTTTCAAACAAGGGGATTGAGATTCAGACAAACAGTGATGGAGAGGACTTTGCAATTGTTGGCAAAAGAGGGATGGTGTCTCAAGAATTTCCTTTGATTGATCTCGATGATCGAACAGATGGAAATGAGCAGACAAGTTAGGATAATGATTCAGTAGATTTAACTTCATTTATTTCCAGTCTTTGAAATAAAAAATCTGCCAATCGATTTACAAGAAAGAGTTAAGTCAAAGGTTTGGGACGTATCAGGAAAAGACATTGGTTTGATTAAAGGAGTTGAAGGAGTCAGAGTAACAGTCAAAGAGAATGTAGTGTTTCCACAAACGGCACGATATCCAATGACAAATGAGGCAATTGAAGGGATGAGACCTATGATAGTACAATATTTGGATCAGGGAGTTTTGAAAGAAGTGATGAGTAGCCTGTGTAATTCACCAATAATGGGTTTAAAAAAGCCAAATGGAAAAATGTGTCTTGACCAGGATTTGAAAATAAATAAGTGATATTGTGGTGAAATGTTATCCAATTGTACCAAATTCAGCAGTGATAATGTTTCAGATTCCGTGTGATGCAGAATGGTTCTTTAAGTGATTTGTCCTCAAGGGTTTTCAGAATCACCGTCATTTTTCAAACAGATTTTGAAAAATAACCTGGAGTCATTGGTAATGCCTTACCAATCAACACTGGTCCAGTACATTGATGATTTGTTGATTGCATCAAAAACAAAGGAAGGTTGTAGAGAGGATTCAATTGCATTGTTGAACTTTTTGGAGACAATGGTCACAAGGTATCTCCTACTAAGTTGCAGTATTGTCAGCAAGAGGTAAAATATTTGAGTCATTTGATTGAAAAAGGATCAAGGAGAATTTTGAGAGAAAGAGTAGCTGCAATAATGAAAATGAAAATACCAAGTTCACAGAAAGAGTTGAGAATGTTTCCTGGGAATGGTAGGATATTGTCACTAGTGGATTTCAAATTTTTCAGCTATTTCTAAACCACTGCAAAGGCTGACACATAAGGATGTTTCAGATCCCATGATTAAGAATGCATGAGAACATTTACTGATCTGAGGGAAAGTTTGTGTCAAGCTCCAGCTTTAGGTATGACTGAGTACACAAAACCTTTCTTGTTGTTTTGTCATGAGCGTGATGGATGTTCCTTATCTGTCTTGACACAAACACATGGGGCCTGATTCTAACTTTGGAGGACGGTGTTAAACCGTCCCAAAAGTGGCGGATATACCACCTACCGTATTACGAGTTCCATAGGATATAATGGACTCGTAATATGGTAGGTGGTATATCCGCCACTTTTGGGACGGTTTAACACCGTCCTCCAAAGTTAGAATCAGGCCCATGGTGTTGTCAATTGTCCAGTAGCATATTTTCAGCTACTCTGGATAATGTTGCAGCAGCCTTACCAGGATGCTTGGGAGTAGTTTCAGCAGTTGAGCAGAGTATAACTCAAAGTGAAAATATTGTAATGGGATAATCTCTGACAGTGATGGTACCTCATTCAATAGAAATTCTATTGACCAGATCAAAAACATAATACCTGACAAATGCAAGTTTGACAGTGATTCTTGGAGCACCAAATGTAACAATCAAAAGGTGCACAGGGCTTAACCCGGCAACATTATTACCAAATTAGGGAGAAGATCCAAACAGAATAGATGACATTGAGCATGATTGTTTGGAAGTGACAGAATTATGCACACAACCAAGAGGTGACATTAAAGACACTTGTTTGGAAGACAATCATCAAATTCTCTTTGTTGATGGTTCCCGTCTAAGAGACAACAGAGGTGCATTGAGAGCAGGTTACGCAGTGTGCACAGTTACTGGCATACTGGAAGCTTCATGGCTTAAAGGAGTAATTTCTGCTTAAGTTGCAGAATTCGTGGCTCTTACTAGAGCGTGCCTATTATTATTGAAAGTAAAGATCTACACTGATAGTCAGTATGGATCTGGTACTGTACACGATTTTGGGCAAATTTGGTCACAGAGGGGACTTCTAACATTGTCAGGTTCACCTGTGAGAAATGGTGAAAGGATACATGGTTCGCTACAAGCTGTACAGAAATCTGATAATATTGCCATGGTTAAATGCAGGGCACATCAGAGAGGACAAGATTATGTAACATTGGGAAATGCTTATGATGACCAGGTTGCAAAATTTTGTGCTCTAAATGGAATTTCATTCAAAGGAAATTGGGAATTAATGTATGAAAATGATAAAGTGTATACAAATTTTACGATGCAAATTGTTGAGACACTAGATAAAGGCCATACAGAACAATGTTCTAGAAGAAGAGTGAAGGGAATGGTTAAAACATCATTGCATTCAAAGAGAGGACAATATTTTGATTAAACTAGAGGGAAAAGTGGTTTTACCAAACAGTCTGTTGACACAAATGGCCAGATATTATCATGGTCAGGCACACATAGGCAGAGACGCAATGATCAGGTGTTTTAAACAGTTCTGGTAAAACCCAAAATGTAGACAAGTTGCTGAACTGGTTTGCCATAGGTGTGTGGTCTGCCAGCAAATAAATGCGGGCAAAGGAACAGTTGAAACATGGGACATATAGGCATGGCAGGAGGTCCATTCAGCAGAATGCAAATGGATTTTATTGAGATGCCTGCGTGTGCTGGTCTGAAATATGTGTTGGTAATTGGGTGTATTTTTAGTCACTGGATTGAGGCATATCCAAGAAGGAGAAATGATAGCCTTACAGTAGCTAAATTACTTCTGAGAGAACTAATTCCACATTTTGGTTTCCCGTGCTCTATAGGATCAGATAGGGGAAGCCACTTCAATAACGAAGTGATAAAATTGCTTTTCTCAGCATTAAACATTCAGCAGAAACTGCATTGTAGTTATCGCCCAGAAGCCTCAGGACTTGTAGAGCAGATGAATGGAACTTTAAAGTCATGATTGGCAAAAGTATGTGCATCAACAAATTTAAAGTGGCCAGATGCTTTACCACTAGTGCTAATGTCTACGAGAAGCACTCCTGATAAGAAGACTGAGTTGTTTCCTCACAAAATTCTAATGGGGAGAGCAATGAGATTACCAGCAAAATCTACAAATGTAGTTGTGAATATTACAGATGACATGGTGCTAGATTATTGCAAAAGCCTAGCTGATCTGTTTTTTCTCATTAGGTGGAAGCAACAACAGTACAATAAACGCAAGGTCAAGGTCACAACTTGAGAGGTGGTGATTGGGTGCTCATACGGAAGCATGTGAGGAAGTCTTGCCTGGAACCACGGTGGAAGGGTCCTTACCAGATTGTACTTAAAACGACAGCTGTGAAATGTGCAGGCTTGCCAAACTGGGTACATGCCAGCCACACAAGAAAAGTGAATGACCCAATGGAATGAGAAGAACTGTTGAGATTACAGACAATTGGAAACATTGGGAGCAAGGAACAGGAAAGTGAGCCGAACATTGAGAATGAGAGGGATGTGCCTACTTCTATAACAGATGAAAAGGAACAAAATGCAGAAGGAGCTGAACGATCTGCAGAAGGAGTAGAAGAAGAGTCAGTTCATGAATAAAGAGAAATTCTGGCTGATTCTGATCAGAAGAGGATGTCCTCGAATGAGAGTAATGAGAAAGAGTTGGATCTGCTCCGAGGAGGGCGTCCTCAATAGCAGGTGGTTTGACATACCAAACTGAACAAAGGACTGACCCAATTGGGAAAGGAATTTAGGGTAGTCCCACACAAGTGGATTATACTCTTCCTGAACCAGTTGCGATAACATTGGAAGAAAAAGGTTCAAAGGCAAGTGAAGACTCAATCTTGAGAAAATTGTTGACGAAAAAGACATTGAAAGCAGACAATTGGCCAGAGAAAAGTTCAGAGAGTGGAAGAATTAATGTAGTACCATCAATTCAGGAGGAAAAAGAGTTGAATGAAGGAGAAAATCCTAGTGAAGAAGAAGGTAAAAGCATCAAAAGACCGAGAAGAAAGAGAGTTGCAAGCAAGAGAAATGCTGGACCAGAATGGGCATATATAACTACAAATGACTGGCAAGAAGAATTTTTTCGCTATTTTTTGTTAGAGATACTGACATTTTTTATTCTGGCACATGAAGATTATGAGAAAAGAATTTGGGAAAAAGAAGTAAAAAATGATTTGAAAGCCATGCTTAAGAGAGACATTAATGACAGGAATTGACAAGTGAATAACGGAATTTGACAAGCAGCTATACCGAAAAGTGACAAAGAGAGCCTGTCCTGAGTGAATTAATTTTTAAAAAACAAATAAAACTTAGGAGGGATTTTTGATTGTTTAAAGTTTTTTTTTTTTTTTAGATTAGACTATGGAGACCATGAGAAACTTGCATAACTAAAATAGTAGAATTAGTTGTTGTAAAGTTCTAAGAATTGGATTGGTGGTAGCGAATGTGTTAATGTGTTTATTGTTGTTTGTAGGTGTGACTGTTAATGAGACAAATGGAGCCAACCGTACTGCAAAGACTGATAATTCTTTGTATACAACTGGTACATCACTAACTAAAGATAAGTTTGGAATAGATGTCAAATACTTGTATGAAGAGAAAGAGCTATCTTCTAATGTTTTCTATCGCTTACCGCATGAGTATGTTGAAGTGATGGACGTAAAAGATTGTTATGTATGTACACAGATTCCAACTTCGGTGGAAGAAGAAACTACTTACCATAGCTTGCCTGTAACTTATGCTATAAGTTTCAGTCTTTTACTAAAGCGCTTCTATAGTCAAGAATATATTCAATATTTCTATTCAAATTATGACATGGTATTTTTGTTTGTACCTGTCATATGTTATTTGAATAGAACAGCCAAAGATAATAACATAGTTATTATGAGAGATTTCCTTGAGCCTACTTTAACCTTTGGCACTGCATTCACCCATCAAAACAATCTAACACCTGTAGAGAATAATTTTTTAGATAACACAGAAGATAGAAGAAGAGAAATAAAGACAAAGATATATAAGGGAATAATTAGTATAAGTTCTGGGATTGATTAAGTTTATACTGATATTACTAAACAAGGAAAACTAACACTGGATGCTGAACATGTGGGAAGAAGTGTATATATAGGCCTTGGAGTAAGAATGATAGTGTTTGTGGAAAGAGTGAGTGTAGACATGTTTTTATGTTTAGAAGTAAATGGGATTTTATGATGAATGGACAGGATCCACCAGTGCAAGGTGTTTACTATATTTATGGAAGAAATGCATATTACCGTCTTCCTACAGGATAGAATGTAACATGTTATTTGGGAATAGTTTTTCAGACAATCTATCAGTTGGAAGATTTGAGTAAAATACCTGAAATGATGAAATTTCAAACGAGACACAGGCGAGAATCAATTTCTAGCATTGTGGGAGACTTTTTTGGGGCTATAATTTCTTCAGTGGGAGTAGTTCTGAATTCTATCAAGATACAGAAGTTTTCTACAATAGTGGATAACATGTTGACAAGTTATTCTGGAGCTATCATTCTTCTAGATACTAAGTTGGCGGCGACAAGAGCTATGGCACGTCAGAAATGCCTTGCTTTAGATATTCTTTTACCAAAGAAGGGTAGAGTTTGAAAATTACTTGGTTTGAATCATTGTTGTGCATACATTCCTGATAATTCAAGAAAAGTTAGAGAATTGATTAAAAATGTAACAATTAACAAAGAAGATTTAAAAGAACTAACAGAAACTACAGTTTGGGAAAATGCTTGCAAGGGAACTGCAGCTGTGGGAAACTGGTTTAGTAATTTGGGAAGAGGTGTTATTTTGGCAGTAGCAAAATGGGTGTCAATTGTTCTATTTTGTCTAATGGGAATCTGGGTGTTGGAAATTTTTCCTTCTATAGGGTCATCTCCAATCTTTTTGCCTCCTGGCTCCTATTTTTTCTGACCTGTTTTTGTTGGCTTTTGAACTCTGAGCATTTTACCACTGCTAACCAGTGCTAAAGTGCATATGCTCTCTGTGTAAATGGTATTGTTGATTGGTTTACCCACAATTGGCATATTTGATTTACTAGTAAGTCCCTAGTAAAGTGCACTAGAGGTACCCAGGGCCTGTACATCAGATGCTACTAGTGGGCCTGCAGCACTGGTTGTGCCACCCACATTAGTAGCTGTTAGACTTTTCAGCCTTGGCGTGGTCTCCCTTAACTTTTTGCCTCTGCTTCCCAGGTTGTTGATGTGTTCTGGACTCTGATTTTGCTGTTTCTGTTACTCTGGGCACTTTACCACTGCTAACCAGTGCTAAAGTGCAAGTGCTCCTTTACAAAATGTGTATGTGATTAGTTATCCATGATTGACATATTTGATTTATAACTATGGCCCTGGAATGCCTGGCCGGGACATTTACGGTGGCTCCACATGGATCCATAAATTGGGCAGTGACCTGAGCAATGGGGCACTGAACAGGGTCCCCTGCACTGCCCATGCCAAGTGCATGGGCAGTGCGGGCCCCCAGGGGTGCCCCGGTGTACCCCTTCCGTCAGCCTTTCCCTGGTGGGGAAACCCACCATGGAAAGGCTACGGGCTGCGGGATCATTATCCGAGGGGCAGCACTGCTGCCCTGTCGGATAATGATGCCGTCCACCGCCAGGCTGCCTGATGGAGGCAGCCTGGCGGTGAGTGATGGCCACCATAGGCGTCCCTCAAAGGGTTCATTATGTGGCGGTGTAGGCCGCCATGCCGGCTTGCGGGTTTTCCCGCCACCGCCGGCATGGCGGCCCACACTGCCACGATCATAATGACAACCTAAGTCCCTAGTACAGTACAATAGAGGTGCCCAGGGCCAGTAAATCAAATGCTACTAGTGGGCCTGCAGCACTGGTTGTGCCACCCAAATAAGTAACTATGTAAACATGTCTCAGACCTGCCACTGCAGTGTCGGTGTGTGCAGGTTTAACTGTAAATTCGACTTGTCAAGTGTACCCACTTGCCAGGCCTAAACCATCCCTTTTCTTACATGTAAGGCACCCTGAAGGTAGGCCCTAGGTAGCCCCAAGGGCAGGGTGCAGTGTATGGTTAAGATAGAACATATAGAAATGTGTTTTATATGTCCTGACAGTGAAATATTGCTAAATTTGTTTTTCACTGTTGCAAGGCCTGACCCTCTCATAGGTTAACATGGGGACTATCTTTAAATCTGATTAAAGTGTAGATTCCCTTTGGGAGCGGATAGACATGTGGAGTTTGGGGTCTCTGAGCTAACAATTTAAAAATACATATTTTAGTAATGTTGATTTTCAGATTGTGTGTTTGAAAATGCCACTTTTAGAAAGTGAGTATTTTCTTGCTTCTACCATTTCTGTGACTCTGTCTGTTTGTGGATTCCCTGTCTGGGTCAGTTTGACAGTTGGGCTGGTTGCACCTCACACTAGACAGTGATACAAAGGGAGCTGGGCGTAGTCTGCATTTCCTGATGAGCCATCTGTGCTAGGAGGGAGGAGAGGAGTGGTCACTCACACCTGAAAGGGCTGTGTCTGCCCTCGCACAATGCAGTCTCCAACACCATGGTGAGTGTCTGGGGCCTGGCCAAGGCAGGATTTCACATTCAATAGAGACTTTGCTTTGAAGTAGGCCTACTTCAAAGGAGAAATTGGGTATCAGAAGGGCACCAAAACCACAGACTTTAGAACACTTCTGGAAACCAAGAGGAACCTCTGCCTGGAGAAGAGCTGAGAAAGAAAAGCTGCCCTGCCTGTGACTGCTTTGTGGAGCTATCCTGCAGTTGCTGCTTCTGCCAGAGTAAGAGGGCAAAGACTGGATTTTGTGTGACTTCCATCTTGTGAAGATCTCCAAGGGCTTGATTTAGAGCTTGCCTCTTGTTGTTTGAAGTCTCAGGGATAGCAAAGACTTCACTCTGCCAGCACCTGGAGTCTCTGGAGAGACTCCTACTCTGCCCTGTGGTGCCCATCCAGTTCATGGGACCCTGAAAGGAGAAGCTGGAAGCCCAAGAGTGAGAAATCCACGCACAGAGCGCGTGCGGGGGAAAGATCGGCACAACTCTGATCTGCTGCTGAAGAAACGACACGCTGCCGGCTCTGTGGCTGAAAATCGATGCTCGACTGAAACGTGACCGAAGAATCGATGCACGGAGCTGGAGAAATGATGAGCAGGATCGCTGACGGAGACTAGGAGATTGAAACTCGTGCTGCGTGTTTTTTTTAAATAATCGTACAGCAGGATTTCCGACGCAAGTACCGCTGGGCGTGCAAAAAAAACGCAAGGCCTGCCTGGACCCGAGAGTGCTGACCGTATCGACGCATCGCTCTCCTGCGGAGAGAAGAAACGACTCGCCCAACCCGATGAAAGGAGAAACAACGCAAGGTCCCGGTCTTGAGTGGAATCGATGCATCACAAGCCCTTTTTGACGCATTCTTGCCCGTGCACTGTTATTTTTAACACACCCAAGGTACATTTTCACGCTAACAGTGTTAGTGTGTGTTTTAAACTATATAAAGACTCTTGCTTTTTAATTGATAACTTGACTTGTGTATTGTGGTCTTGTTTTGTTTAGATAAATATTTTCTATATTTTCTAAAGCGGTGTTGTGTCATTTTGTAGTGTTTTCAATACGTTACTGTGTGTGTTGGTACAAATACTTTACACCTAGCACTCTGAAGTTAAGCCTACTGCTCTGCCAAGCTACCAAGGGGGTAAGCAGGGGTTAGCTGAGGCTGATTCCCTTTTACCCTGACTAGAGTGAGGGTCCTCACTTGAATATGGGGTAACCTGACTAACAACCAAAGACCCCATTTCTAATAGTAGCCCTGTAATCATGTCTCAGACCTGCCACTGCAGTGTCTGTGTGTGCAGTTTTAAACTGCCAATTCGACTTGGCAAGTGAACCCACTCGCAAGGCTTAAACCTTCCCTTTTCTTACATGAAAAAAACCCTAAGGTAGGCCCTAGGTAGCCCCATGGGCAGGTTGCAGTGTATGTTTAAGGCAGGACATATACTAATGTGTATTATTTGTTCTGGCAGTGAAATACTGCCAAATTCGTTTTTCACTATTGCAAGAACATGTGGAGTTTGGGGTCTCTGAACTCACAATTTAAAAATACATCTTTTAATAAAGTTGTTTTTGAGATTGTGTGTTTGAAAATGCCACTTTTAGAAAGTAGGCATTTTCTTGCTTAAACCATTCTTTGACTCTGCCTGTTTGTGGATCCCCTGTCTGGGTTAGTTTGACAGATGGGCTGTTTGCACCTCTCTCTACACAGTGACACACGGGAGCTGGTGTGTAGCCTGCATATCCTGATGAGCCATCTGTGCTAGGAGGGCAGGGAGGAGTGGTCACTTACACTTGAAAACTGTAAACTTTTAACTTGAATAGCGCACTACTCAACTGTTAGGGTCTCAAGGCGCTCTACACATACCGCTGTGGAACCCCTCCTGGCTTTTCCCTGTGAGGCACCCACTCCTGGACATCCCCATACTGAAGGCAGGCATCCAAGCACTGTGCGGGCTGCTGTGGAGATTAAGCAAGCTATTGCCCGGAGTTACAGAGTGGGACCCATTAACTAGATGAGGCACCGAGGCGAGAATTATCTGGTCCAAGGGAACTGAGCCCAAGACCCCCCAAGGCGGGAATTGAACCCTGGTCCTGGGCCAGATCTCTGCATCAGGGTCTGCCGCTCTAACCATTGTGCCACACTTCTCCTGAAAGGGCTGTACCTGCCTTCACACAATGCAGTCTCCAACCCCCTGGTGTGTGTCTGGGGCCTGGCCTGGGCAAGGCAGGATCTCACAAACAAGAGAGACTTTCCTTTTAAGTAGGCCTACTTCAAAGGTCAAAATGGGTATGAGAAGAGCACCTAAACCCCTGGAAATTAGATCACTTCTGGAAATCAAGAGGAACCTCTGCCTGCAGAAGAGCTGAAGAGCTGAGGAGAAGTGCTGCCCTGCCCGTGACTGTGCTTTGTGAAGCTATCCTGCAGTTGCTGCTTCTACCTGTGCAAGGGGACAAAGACTAGACTTTGTTGTGGATTCCTGCTTGTGAAGAAATCTCCAAGGGCTTGTCCTGAGCTTGCCTCCTGTTGTTGAAGTCTCAGGACCATCAAAGACTTCCCCTGCCAGCACGTGGACTCTGTGCTGAGACCCCCGCCCTGCCAGGTGGTGCCCTATCCAGTTCCTGGGGCCTTGAAAGGTGAAGCTGGCAGACCAAGACTGAAAATCCATGCACAGATCATTGTGCAGGGAACGTTTTGACGCACCTTCCGAATTAGGGAATTGCTATGTCTAATGTATGAAATGCTTTTGAGTTTTATTTGCAATTTCTAGTAGGTTGCAAATAGAACTATCTCATGAATGTTAATGCGGTAGGTTGCAATATGCAACCCATTAGGAATCGCAGGAATCACAGGGATGGTGGCCGGCTGTGGTTAGCTGACCACCATGTCTGTGATTCTGTGATTGCTTTTATATTAAGCAAACTTTTTTTCATAAACATAGCCTGCTTTCCTTAAGGGGAAACAGGATGAGTTGAAAAAGAAAAAAATGAAACTTTTAAGTTTCATTTTTTATGACTAGGCACTGTGCAGTGAGACACCTGCCTGTTCTTAAAAAATATTTGTTTTCCATTCTCAAAAGGGAAGGGATCCCTTGAGTACCCCTTCCCATTTCCAAATGGATTACCACCTCCTTCAAGGAGGCGGCAAAATATTAAAGCATTCATACATCCCATTCAGATGCGGTATTGGAAGGAATGACCTAAACATGCCACTTTCAAGCCCTGAATGGCAAACACAGATTGAGATTCAGTAACATATTACCAAATTTAAATTTGTGCTTTGAACATATGTAAAGGCATATTTACGTTTGGAAACTTCCTCAAAAATGCTTTGTACATATGGTCTTTGTTTTTTTTTTGTGATTGAGAATCAGTGCAAGAGTGAGAGTGAGTGTATATGTGAGTGTATTGCGAGTGAGAGTGAGTGGTTGTAACTGAGTGAGTGGGAGTGAATGAAAGTAAGTATGTGTGATGGGTGCGAGGAGTAGTGAGTAACTACTGATTGTATTACAATGGTGAAGGAGGGGGTAGCAGGATGAGTACAGGTATTAAAGCAGCAGATTTGTACAACAGTATTTTCTATGTTCTTACTGTAGTCCGTTCTACTAAACATGTCCTTTTGTCATCCTTGTAGGACAATCACAGCTCTCCGATGAAGGACACAAGGATCCTGCAGCAAGATTATTAGTAGCAGATGGCAATGGTAAGTCATTTGCATTCATTCTATATTTTATAATTGCTTTTTTTGTTCAAGCCACTCCAAGTAATATTGCAACACCATGTCGTTTGAAACCACATTTTCTCCAGGTTTTCCCAGATGTTCACAGTTGAAGAGGCATTAAAGATTATAAACATGTAAAATAAAAAAAAATAAAAAAAGTGTCTCTATCATTTGGGCCCAAAGTTGCAGCAGCCCATTGTCTTCTAATGAGACCTTCACAAAAGCAGGAGTTTAATTTCCTAATTCTCTGCTACCCAAAAAGTTCTTGCTGCATGTGTGCGAGGGGAAAAACATGGGGATGCTCCTCATCCACTTGTGTTGCAAAACGTCTTCCTGGCTTCCACTTAGGGAGCTAGGAACAGCTTAAAATGATAGGGGGCAATATAATTTGCTCCATTTCAATATTCTGCCCAGGGCCATAGCCACGAGGGGGAGTGCGAGCACAACCTGACCATCTTATCGTTATATCTGCCCCCCCCCCCACCTAAAACACTGGGCTCAGGTTTGTTAAGCTTTTCTTTCTCTTCAATAATGGTGATCTTTTCTTCCTGCCAGTTTTAGACCAGAGCCTAGCTCTGTGTTCTCAGAGGCTGCAGCACTGCTTCCCTTTGAGTGGGTAGATAATGTGGAAAGGAGTCAGCAGGATAGGGGCTATCTGTGGTAAGCAGGTGCAGAGTGAGTCCAGACAAACTGTCATGGGGTCATATTACTGCTACGTTCAGAGAAAAGATGTATCAGTCCAACAATTTCAGTCGGCTGGATGAGAAAGGAAGCACTGACAAATACACATGCATTGCCAGTGTGTAAGCAGTGCAACTGTAAAAGCCTGCAATGTATGAATCACCACTGTGCAGAGAATACTCTGTTGCGTGGTATGCCTGTCTCTTCCCTATAGCATGGCGGATGTTCTTGTACATTGAATGTGCACTGTACAGCTGGTGAACTGCAGGTGAACTTGCCAACCATGGGTCCTTATCCATCAAGATTTCTGTATGTAATACTGTGACATTTCTACTTTGTTAGTACGTCCCTAATGTACATTTCATGCCTGACATTTTGACCATTCAGGGGCATGTAGTTTTGTGTTAAAATACTGAAACTATACAAGTACCAAAATTCAGTACAAAAATAAATACACATTTGTCCACAACAACTGACATCAGGTGGAGGCTGCTAAGTTGCCCTAAGACAGAGTGACGTTTATTTTATTCTTTGAGGCTGTGACACTCATTTATGTGGAACAATAAAAATGTATTATTAAGTAAATGTGCTTAGAGATTTATAATAAATCCTACATATTTAAAAGAAGAGATTTCTACTAGTTTTGAGTAGGTTTGAGAAGCGCATCTAGTTTGATTTGTTCAGAGACCTGATAGTATGGCATACTCTCATCCAGGCCCAAGTTTCTCTCTATTAAGGGTATTGCTACATCCAGCATACACTCTCAGATTCAAAGCCAGTAGAGCCTAGGACCAATTCAGTCCAATGTACTCCAACACCACCCTCTCTCCTAGTGAAATGGTGTGGGAAAGAGGGACAGACTGCAGTGGGTGGGGGACACAGCCTGCAGGAGACTGTGTCTGTGTACCTGTCATGGAAGTCTGCATATATATATATATATTTGCAAGTGTGCATGTGTGAGTTTGCGTTTCTGCTCTGGATAACTGGGCCTTTAATGGACTCATAGCGTGCAGTAATTATATCATGTGTTGTCATTGGTTCTATTGTTGCACCAGAAAAGACAATTTGGGCAAATACCAGGGCGTTTATGTGCTAGCGCTCCCCCCATGTGCTGAACCCACCCACCCCCCCAAGGCAGGGATGGAAGGGGAAGCCCTTCCCCTTCCACCCCCAGACCCCCCCACACCCCCTGTGACATCAGCGTGCATCGCACGCTGACAATCACAGAGGGCCTCCTCCCATCGCGCTGGAAGCTCAGCTTCCAGTGCGATCGAAAGAGAAATGCAAAGCATTTCTGTTTTGATCACGTGGGGGAGGCCCAGAGAGGCTTCAAAGGGAAGGAAAGGAATTTCCTTCTCTTTGAAGTGTCTCTGAGTGTTTCAAAAGCCGGATTGCTTGCAATACGGCTTTTGAAACGCCCACTAGACACCAGGGATTTTCTTTTTTTTATGAAACTGACATAAGGGAGCGACCCCTTGGGCAAGGGTCGCTCCCGGGGGGCATTTTTTTGGAAGGCCTTTTCTGCCCTCCGGGGGCAGATCGGCCTATTATTAGGCCGATCTGCTCCCAGGGGGGGGCAGAAACCTCTAGGCACCAGGGATCATTTTTTTTTTTTTTTGGAGGTGTTGAGCAACCCCTTAGGCAAGGGTCGCTCCCTTAGGGGGCAAATTATATTTAGGCCATTTCTGCCCCCCCTTGGGGACAGATTGGCCTATTTTTATCAGGCCAATCTGCCCCCAAGGGGGACAAAAACCACTAGACACCAGGGAGTTTTTTTTTTAACGTGAATTTTACGCAAGGGGAGCGACCCCTTAGGCAAGGGTCGCTCCCCTGGGGGGAACATTTATTTTAGGCCATTTCTGCCCCCCTGGGGCGGCAGATCAGCCTATTTTTTTTGTTTTACAGATGGGGAGCAACCCCTTGGACAAGGGTCGCTCCCCTGGAGGGAAAAAATTTATTTAGGCCATTTCTGCCCCCTTTGGGCCGATTTTTGCTATGGCAATCTGCCACCAAGGGGTGCAGAAACCACTAGGCACCAGGGATTGTTTTTTTGCACCAATGTCACGCAGGGGGAGCGACCCCGTAGGCAAGGGTCGCTCCGGGGGGGGGGGTTGGGGGAGCATGTTTATTTTAGGCCATTTCTGACCTGCCCCCCCCCCCCCCTAGGCGCCAGGGCAAATCTTTTTTTTTTCTTATTTTTTTTGTTTGTTTGTTTGTTTTAGAGATGGGGAGCGACCCATTAGGCAAGGGTTGCTCCCCTGGAGGGCAAATTGTATTTAGACCATTTCTGTCCCCCTTGGGGGCAGATTGGCCGATTTTAGGTCAATCTGCCCCCAAGGGGGCAGAAACCACTAGGCACCAGGGATTTTTTTTTGGGCACCAATGTCACGCAGGGGGAGCGACCCTGTAGGCAAGGGTCGCTCCCGGGGGAGGTAAATTTATTTTAGGCCATTTCTGCCCCCCCTGGGGGCAGATCGGCCGATTTTTGCTATGGCAATCTGCCACCAAGGGGTGCAGAAACCACTAGGCACCAGGGATTTTTTTTTGCGCCAATGTCACACAGGGGGAGCGACCCCGTAGGCAAGGGTCGCTCCCGGGGCGGGGGGGTTGGGGGAGCATGTTTATTTTAGGCCATTTCTGACCCCCCCTCTCTAGGCGCCAGGGGAATTTTTTTTTTGTCTTATTTTTTTTGTTCGTTTGTTTTTTTAGAGATGGGGAGCGACCCATTAGGCAAGGGTCGCTCCCCTGGGGGGCAAATTGTATTTAGACCATTTCTGCCCCTCTTGGGGGCAGATTGGCCAATTTTAGGTCAATCTGCCCCCAAGGGGGCAGAAACCACTAGGCACCGGGGATTTGTTTTTTTGCACCAATGTCACGCAAGGGGAGCGACCCCGTAGGCAAGGGTCGCTCCCGGGGGGGAATTTATTTTAGGCCATTTCTGCCCCCCCCCTGGGGCCGGCTGAGCTAGAGGCCAAAATCCACAGGTAGGCACTTAGCAAAAAACACCTCTGTTTTCCGTGAAAAAATTTGATGTGTCCACGTTGTGTTTTGGGCCATTTCCTTTCGTGAGCGCTGGGCCTACCCACACAAGTGAGGTACCATTTTTATCGGGAGACTCGGGGGAACACTGGGTGGAAGGAAATTTGTAGCTCCTCCCAGATTCCAGAACTTTCTGTCACCGAAATATGAGGAAAATGTGTTTTTTTAGAAAACTCTTGAGGTTTGCAAAGGATTCTGGGTAACAGAACCTGGTCAGAGCCCCACAAGTCACCCCATCTTGGATTCCCCTAGGTCTCTAGTTTAAAAAAGTGCACAGGTTTGGTAGGTTTCCCTAGGTGCCGGCTGAGCTAGAGGCCAAAACCTACAGGTAGGCACTTTGCAAAAAACACCTCTGTTTTCTGTCAAAAATTGTGATGTGTCCACGTTGCGTTTTGGGGTATTTCCTGTCGCGGGCGCTAGGCCTACCCACACAAGTGAGGTATTATTTTTATCGGGAGACTTGGGGGAACATAGAATAGCAAAACAAGTGTTATTGCCCCTTGTCTTTCCCTACATTTTTTCCTTCCAAATATAAGAGAGTTTGTAAAAAAGACGTCTATTTGAGAAATGCCCTGTAATTGACATGCTAGTATGGTCACCCCGGTATTCAGAGATGTTCAAATAACCACTGCTCCTCAACACCTTATCTTATGGCCATTTTGGATATAGAAAGGTTTTCTTGAGAGCTATTTTTCACTCTTTATATTTCAGCAAATGAATTGCTGTATACCCGGTATAGAATGAAAATGCACTGCAGGGTGCAGCTAATTTATTAGCTCTGGGTACCTAGGGTTCTTGATGAACCTACAAGCCCTATTTATCCCCGCAACCAGACATAATGGTATATTGCTTTCAAAAGCCTGACATTGGAGGAAAAAGTTACAGAGTAAAACGTAGAGAAAAATGTTTCACCTCAATTTCAATATTTTTATTTTTCAGTTGTTATTTTCTGTAGGAAACCCTTGTAGGATCTACACAAATTACCCCTTGCTGAATTCTGAATTTTGTCTAATTTTCAGAAATGTTTAGGTTTCTGGGATCCAGTATTGGATTCACGTCCATTTCTGTCACTGACTGGAAGGAGGCTGAAAGCATAAAAAATCGTAAAAATGGGGCATGTCCCAGTAAATTTCCAAATTTGTGTTGAAAAATTGGGTTTTCTGATTCAAATCTGTCTGTTCCTGAAAGCTGGGAAGCTGGTGATTTTAGCACCGCAAACCCTTTGTTGATGCCATTTTCAGGGAAAAACCACAAGCCTTCTTCTGCAGCCACTTTTTTAATTTTTTTTGAAAAACACAAAATTTTCACTGTATTTTGGCTAATTTCTTGGCCTCCTTCAGGGGAACCCACAAAGTCTGGGTACCTCTAGAATCCCTAGGATGTTGGGAAAAAAGGACGCAAATTTGGCTTGGCTAGCTTATGTGAACAAAAAGTTATGAGGGCCTAAGCACGAACTGCCCCAAATAGCCAAAAAAAGTCCTGGCACAGGAGGAGGAAAAGGCCTGGCAGCGAAGGGGTTAATAGATAGATAATAAACATTGTGCCAGAGAAAATGGTGAAAGAGTCATGCTTACTTTTGACATTCACATTGATTTGCAGCTCATAAATTCACATGATGGCAGGGCAGACTCAAATTTCCATCTCTCCAAGGTTGATAAATTTGTTAATAGTCACTGTAATTTACAGTGCTTTGAAATTGGAGAGGAGCGGCATAGAGTGGTACAAAAAGGTATGTCTTTATATAGCTCGTGCATTAGTTTTGTTTGCTTATGTGTTTTGCCCCTGAAGTTGGGGAGTTGTTGGAAGAAAAAGAAAAGAAAGAAAGAAAAACGACGTTAATGCGGCGAAAATGACTGTGAGCCGGTTTACGACGTTGCAAACTGGAAACGCAACATTTTTAGACGCAATTGCATCAAAAGGCGGTGCAAACACAGCAAAATGTGCTAAGGAGAGCCAAAATGGATCCCAGATGCTTGCACAGCCCCCAGGAAGATGACAACAGACCAGGAACCAGCCAGGAGGACCCACACAAGACCCAGGACAGGGAGAAGAAGAAAATAAAGTGTCGCTTCAGTGCAGAGGAGCAGGAAATTCTGGTGAAAGAGGTGACGGAACACCAGCACCAACTGTTTGTCACCTCAAAGTTGCCAATTAGTAGGAGAGAGGCAATATGGCAACAAATTGTTGACAAGATCAACAGTGTGGCAGAAGTACGGAGTACAGTCATCGAGTGCAAGAAACACTGCATGACTGCAAGCGCAGGACCAAGGAAAACATGGCCAGAAACAGGAAGGCAGCACTGCAGACTGGAGGTGGGAGTCCAGCACCGCAGGAGGTCCTGGACCACATGGAGGAGATTGTGACAGCCGTCATCCCTGAGGAGATCGTCACAGGGATTCAAGGACAGGACAGCGCAGACTACCAGCATACAATACAGATACAGGGTAAGTTGCATGGGGAACTAAAATGTCTAATTGTTAACTGCAACCGGTGGGGACATACCTACTACACAATGCATGTAAGTCATGATATTCAGGGAGTAACGTGGGTTTCGGGGCATGGTACGGGGGCATGGCCCGTTCAGAGGAAACTGGGGCACAGTACTACACTACACCAACAACCTCTGCATGGGGGTATGCTGCCATGCCAAGGATGTTGGAAAGGTAAAGCCAGGCCAGGAGGGTAGGGTATAACATTAAACTGGCATGCTGTCATACGTCAGCCAGTATTCTCTCTACATGAACTAGGGCCCAATTAACAATCTCAGGCCATTTCTGCAAGTGGAATTTAACACTGACAACAGTTGCCACTACCACCTCTGCTGTGTGTGCAGGTCAAGTAGCTAATGGCAGTAATGTCCCCATGGATCAAATACACCCAAATTAGAGGGCTCAGGATGACAACGTTATCAATCCACTGAAATCAATACAAATTTCCAATCCTGTCAAATGTGATTGTCCATAGTTGCTACAAATATCAGCCATTGTCATAAACATTATGAGGTACACAGCACTAATGTCATACCCATGCCACAATATTTGTGACATGCAGGTCCGGCATAGGCCTTGGAGAATGCTAATATGAAAGACAGGAACAATGAACAGGAACCAAGATCCAATGTGAAACTAATAGGAAGGCAGGAACGTCACATTACAAATCCCACAACACAAGCACACTAATTGTACCGTATCTCATTGCAGAGGATGGTGGCTCTCCTGCTGATATGCCTGTCCAGGACTACCCTGATGGCATGGATGACGAGCTGACAAACTTCAGCCAGCAGACCCTTCAAGATATCCTTGGAAGCCTCTAGACCCCACCTTCTGTCACAAGGAGGAGCCCAGAACTAGCAGCCATCACAGAGGAACCACCCACCACCCCAATTGTACGACCTGCCAGCTCCAACCCAGCTGAGGACTCTGACGACACTGGCACCAGCTTTGAGAGAACTGTAGTTTGGAGTACAGCGGGAGCTGGCTAAGGAGGTGCAGGTGGGGATGGAAAATATGGCAGCCAGCCTAGAGGGGGTGCATTCGTGCACGATGTCAACTGCAGAACAGGCAGCAGCCATGAAACGGCGAACATCAATCTTGCAGGAACTTGAAAAAAGGTTGAAGGAAATCAGCAAAGCTGTAAGAGAGTTGACACAACACCTACAACAACAATCCTGTCAACGCATGCACGAATGCAATATTGAACACCTCAGGGCCGAACTGGCTGCCTGCCACAGTGATGTGGTTGCTATACTTAAGAACCAGCAGCTCCTCCTTGCTGCAGTACTGCCCTTCATAGCCCCACAGTTGGCAGCTACCAGGATGTCTGACTCTACGTCTTCAAACACTGAGGTGTGTGTTTCCCCTTCACAACCACCACCACCCAGGGCAGAGGAGACAACACACACATCAGAAGATGAAGATGTGGAACAGATCACCTTCACCTGTAAGAGTACCTGGTAGCACGAGTCCCTGCCACATGACCACCTATAGCCAAGGTCTTGTGCTTTGTAACATGCCAGTCTTGCAACAACTGTACTCAAGCACTATTTTTCAGCCCACTGTTTATCTTGTCACCCTGCCCTGTGATTGTCTCTCACTAACTCATTGGCAAATCCTGTCCCTCTGCACTGTCTGAAACTTCACCCCAGCATGTCCAATGACATGTCTTTTTGCACTTGTGTAGGATCACAATGGAAGGTGTCACACTTATGGACTCACAATCATGGACAATGTATATATTGCACTACAGCACTTTCAAATAAATAGCACTTACACAACAACTTTGTCTCTGTGTAATGTGACACATCAACCCTGAGGGAGATCAGTGATGTTTACCTCAGGTCAATGATTATAGATTGTCGATACACCTGACCTGAAAGAATGTTGGCTGATAACTATGCACAGTGGTCTGGATTGTACCATCATCTTCCCTTCCTGAGGGTTAATTCTGAGGAAAATAGAAACTATACACCATAATGCTGTGTTGGACAGAGTAACAATTCCTCAAGGGATGTCTAAGCCACAAATTATTGCCTTCAATTTTTTTGTTCAAGCCAAAACTTACGTATGTGACATTTGACCCAAATTTTACCTAACACACACCATACTGCATGAATGGATGTGTATGAGTTTACATATAAATATGTACCCAGGCTGAACATTGTAACAAATGATAGGTGTGAGTTATGTATACCATACTACATGAGAGCATACTACCACTCACCTTACAAGGATTCACTTGGACATCAGGCTGCAGGCAGACTTAATACAGTGTCCTTAATACCAATTCTGGTAGCAAAGTATGTGACATTGAAAACATACATCAAAATTGTCAACACTTTGGGATCCATAGTAATTTTGAGTGGTGGGTGCAATGGATGGGAGAATCTTAGCAAAGTAGCTTTGGTGTAGCTTCCAATGTAACAGCTCAGTTGGGATTTGGTTGCAGGATGGGACAGAAAAGCTAATACTGAAGAGACACTGTTCACTCATGCCAAGGCCCTGATCCCCAAGCATGTGACACATACTGTAAAGGATTACCTAAATATTTATTAAACATTAAAAACAGAAGCTAAAAGCAGGGGAAACACCTTACATAACCTAACCTATCCTAACTACACATTACCCACAACTGGCCCTAACTAACCTAAGCTAAACTCACTTATCACATTTAACGAAACGATCTAAAGATCAACCCCCCCCACCTTTATAAGACGGGTCACATGGAGGACAACATATACTAACCTAAACACTTACTATCTTATACTAAACAAATATATATTTTTTTGTATTTTTATATTTTATTAAAAAAAATTAAAACACCAAAACCTCAACATCATCCAACACACACCCACCCACACACATAATAAAAAAACAGATATTAAAAGTATCATACCCCCACCCACTACTACTAACTAAATAACAGCCTATTTTAACCCAACACTAAGCCCCCTAAACCCACTAATGAAAAGAACCAGGAAAGAGGAGAGAGGGGAGGGAATCATGGCTGAGGGTATATTGTTTACAAGTTCGCCCTCCGCAGGGTCTTTTTTATGGCACGTACCCTCCTATTCACTCATGCCACCTCCTGCTGCAGGCTGGTCATTTTCCTCAACATACGGTCCAAGTTCCTTTGCATCCGCTGAAAATCTGCTAGGTCAATGACGACAGCAGGGGTGGTCTGGGTGCCAGTTGAAGAAGTATGTCCCCTTGTCGGTGCCATGCTTGTAGGAGGAGGTGCAGGTGGTGCTGTGGCAGGTCCTGGAGCAGTGGAGGTTGACGGTCCAGCAAAGGTGCCTGCTAAGGTTGGTGCCACCTGGGTGGTAGTGGTGGTGCTGGTGGTGGTGGCTGTGGTGGATTCAGAAGGGCCTCTTTGGGCAAATGCCCTTCACACTACGGAGGCTCTTTCATGGCGATAACGCCTTGCCATGTTGCGGAACCCAGACTCCACATCCAGAATGTGGCGGTAACGTATCGCCCTGCGCTGAAACTCCCGAATCTGGGTGGGATTCATATTGGCAGCTGTTAAAACAAATATAAAACCAAACATTAGGTACTTCATTGTGTGATATAGCTCCAGAAGTAAATCAGACAATACATCCAATGTACCAGAAACAGCCCATATCATCGTACAGATCACTGATTGTCCCTGAGGAAGTACATGCCAATGCAGCCTACTCATGCCCTATCAAACAGCACAGCAATACTCTAAAATATGGGTGACAACTTGAATGACCTATGCATCATTGGCCAGCCATTTGTCACGTAAAAAAATGCTGCAAGTCCTCCACCAGTGACAGGCCAACTAATGACTATCTTCTGGATGACAATGAAGGGCCACAAGATCTGTGAGTTGTAAATGAAATTGCCAGGATAGAATGCAGTTGCTAATCATGAGTGGGTATCCTAGGTTTGGACAATTGACTTACAGATTTATATGTCTGTGTATTAAACTTGGATCATCAGTCCTAAGTACACTTTTCACAACCCTACGCCTGTGCCTGGGGGAGTGGGGTGGACAAGCAACAAATACTTTCAAACATCAAGGACATCCAGGAAGCTTTGGACAGCTGTACATGGGTTTGGGCAGTCCACCAAAGAGAAGGAGGATGTCCAACTAGGATACACTCAAACCTTGGACAATCCCATCCACACTTATGTTTGGAAATGCAGACAATTGTCAACATAATTTCCTACCAGTAACACATGACTTGCAACAAGCAGATAGTTGCAAGCACATATCTGGCCATGAGCTGCTTGCACATCTAGGCCATTGTACTGAAGTGCCTCATACATGTAGCAGAACATGTGGAGCTACATGCTGCTAGGAAGTCAAACATACAGTGAAACATGTTCATTAGTGAAAAGGGAAGCTGAGGTCTGTAGGTAAGACTTTGGCATCCCTATTCTGTGAGAATCAGGGTCTGACTTGCTGACTAAATCACAAATATGGTCCTCTGCTACATTTTCTGAATTTAACTTTTATCCACAGAAGTCATCCCTATTCACATGGCCGTGCCTACAGGACTGCCCTACAATCCCAAATTATGACTATACACTAATGATTGCCCAAGTTAAAAATGGGAAAAAATTATACTCTTCTCAAGGAACATATCCGATTATTGACCAGCGCATTACACCTTGCTATGTCTCCAACACACAGGAGTCAATCACACAACAGCAGCAAACACAACATAGAACAGAAATATCAACACTTACTGGAGATGTCTGAGTCCGCAAATCGAGCCACCTCTCTGATAGTGTAGGGGGTAGGTCCACCTGTAAAGTATGGAAGGGAGAAATGTGCTCAACGTCTGTGCACTGTACAATACTTTCAAATACAAATACTATGTGTAAGATTAAATCAGAAAGTCAAGCCTCTCAGACATGATGATACTGCATCCGACATACCACTGCAAACATGCACAGACCTGGGCACTCCAGTGAGTGATACACACATATCTGCACACATGCAGTGGCCCTAACTATCATGTGGTGGCAAACATGCTCCATCATTTGTTTGCAGACTCATTTATGGAGTGTGTTCCTCTCACCATGTGTATCCATGAGAGACATGTAAAGCCACTTTCCTGGAGGACTGCAATACCAGTCACCCAGCTATTGTGACTAAGACCAATGTTACCCCTCAATTTGTATCATTTGCTTCATTTTATGTGCCACAGCTATGGTAAGTTGCACCAAACATTGAGATATGAACCCGTGTACATTACTTTTGGCATCCAGCCCTAATTTAATTGTGGCACAACAAAGTCCAAATATCAGTCTAAGATGTTACCAGAGGTCAGCTATAACTTGTTACATATGTGTCAGAATCCAGTTCAGATATGTCTCCGAAGAAATTGAGGGACACATTATTTATTGAAAATATCTGGATTAAAAACATGTCTTTCCTGGTACACCACAGACCATGCATAAAACTTATGTTAGAGCCACATTTGCATCATCTATTGACGTGAAGGCAGCACTGATTTACAGGCTCCTGTTGTGCTCTGTAAGTTAGTGCAGCTGTTGCGTCAACAAATGACGGTAATGTGTAGGAATTATTGTATAACTCATGACAACTGTATGTTTAACTTGCATTCCACATGTCCAAAAACATTGCCTGCAGCTTGTGAACTAATCTGCTACTGTTACTACAGAGCATTTAAATGTGCACATTACTCTGAATTGGACTCACCAACAGGGCCACTAATCACAACCCCCAGGTGGTCCAGCAGGTCTTGCTCCCTGGCAACCAGGTCAGCCCAACGGTATTTCAGGTGGTGGTCGTTGCGCAGTGTGTTGTAGATTCGCTTCAGATGGTACAGGACCTTTGCCCACCGGAGCCTCCTTGCCTCTGTGTGATACCCCTGTATCACACGCCTACCTGCTTCTATTATTAAGGGTAGGAAGTGCCACACCAGCCAAATAAATCCACCCAGCTCCTCCTCTCCCATCCTGCCAAGACGAGGCCTACCCAACATGCTTGCAAAAAAAAAAAAGGAAATAAAGAGGTACAGAGGAGAATGAAGGGAAAGTAGAAGAGGGAATCCCCAAATTAAAACTACCCACAACAGACTCCCAACAGTAAAAAGACAAATTATACACCAGAAATGACAAAAAATACAGTTACTCAGGATACCACAGACACTTAGGAAACACAAAAAGACAATTTAAAGACCACACAGGAGACAAAATCACAAAATGCACAGAGAGACAAGTCAAAACACAGCCACACAGTCAGGAAATATCACAGACTGCAAAGTGAAAATAAAATTACACCCACTGTACCAATTCTGTAAACAGGATATCCTATTACATCACTTCCTGCCTCAAATGCGGGGTGTTTTTATTCTTATGCAACAAAATATTATATGGCTTACAGTCTGTGCATCATTTTTTTTACACAGATGCTTAGAAATAAACCTGCATCCATATTTTCAAAGATGTTTCATGCTTAACCAATTTCATGGGGTACAGTGTGGGAATTACCGCTCAGGGCCAATGGATGTGTCATGGCAATGAGAGTAATTTTTCGACGCATATGCATAATTTTTTGACGCATGTGCATCTTTTTTTCCATGTATGCATCAAAATGTCTGTCTTTGACTGAGTTTGGGTCATTTCTCATTTGTAATAGTACATGATAGGTGTGAAAATATCGAGACAGATCATACTGCCCACCATGATCCTCTAGTTGTTGTACCGGATTTGCACTCTTGTCTGACAGAATATATGGCCAAACGTGTGGAATACAAATAGGTATTACCCAGTTTGGACATGTTTTGCATCAATAGAGGATAGCAAGGGTACGCAACTCAATACAGTAATTCAATGCCTATGTGTCAATGTGTGTGAATTGGCTCTTACTAATGTAGTTGTCCCACTGTGTGAACATCACAAGACATGTTTTCTCAAATCTGCTTGTATGCATGTGGAGTCAATGTGTCCAACCTTCAGATGCTATTCAGTGTGAAAATGAGAAAGGAAATGTGTTTGTCATACACGTAGCAACAAATGCTGTGTGAACTTCCTAGGTTTTTTGGGACATAAGCATCACCAATGACAAACCATGCACAGGATAGATAGAAGACGGTTGATCATGACAATGTTCCAAGACTAAGCCATCACATGTCCTGGAATGTTGGATACTACTTCCTAGGCACTTGTTTGTATACTACCCATGAGTCAGGCATTGGATAATGCTATGTGGGTACGGTGTTTGTGACACCGAGTCCCAAATACAGTCAATAAATGTCATGTCACACCACAGTTGGAGTCATTTAAATGAGCCATGTTTCTCCTGTGGCAGTGCAGGACCAGGAGACCAAGCAGCACATGTGCACATATTTCCAGTGGTTAATTGCACAAAGGTGTCCGGTTCAAGTGTGTGGGACCATGTGTAGCCTGAGTCATTATTGGGGTCAATGTGGTCACAGTTACGTGCAGGTCTAGTCATGAGTCTGTGGAGCCATTTCCTGCATTTACAAGGTATCCTTCACAGCTGAATTAAAGGAAAGCCGAAGAGGAATTGAGAACACAAATGGGGATAGTCCAGCTATGGCACTGCAGACGTGTTATGAGACTGACAACAGGGCAACCTTGGTGTGCTGACAAAGTAAATGGATCAGGAATTTTAAACCGGAAGGTTTACTCACAACATTTGTACACAGGGTGACCTCTAAAATTCCTATTGCAGCTGGGAACATCAGTGCCTCTATGATGATTAATCTCACAGCTATTCACCACGCAAGCCCCATCAATATGTTGGAGGCAATGTGAATCAGCATGTGGACAGTCAGGGTCCTAACATGTGTTGACATTTCATGCACATTATCTGACGTTGTTTGTTGTGCTGGAGGCACCATACCCAACCCATGAATACAGCCATGGTACACTGTCACTATTTTTTGCTTATGCATACATGAAAGCCAGACAAGGGATGGGACATGATTAGGCTATTTGAAGACAAGTTCCACCCCATGATACAATAAGTAAACTGCTTATGCTATACAATGTATTTGAGTATTCATTGCAGACCTACCTGACACAATACCCCAGGAGGAAAGTGAGGGCTTGGAAAGCAACTATGAGACAAATGTAGCCAAAGGGAACCATTATGGTAACCCAAAGAAAGGAACCAGTCAGGCTAACAGGATGCAGGGTCAATCAGGAACAAAAATTTAATAAGGCAAATACACAGTGAGCAGACTGAGACTGGTCAAAGCTGGAACAACACTGTAGAAAATGAAAACTGTGTTTGTCCTGTTTGTTGGAATGTAACACAATAACCCAAGGCCTTTGTTACACAAGTGATTTATACAGCAATGCATAACAGTGTTATACATAAAATGGCAGCTTCTATGCTGTTCCAGGCAGTTTCAAGGGCAATGCATGTTCAAATGGCGGGTCTGCATGGAGGTGCTCACAGGTGTGTGCAGCTTCAGTCTCTCACAAGTCCTGTAGGTGAGAATCAAGTTCAAAGGGCCAACAGTACCTTTCACATGGGAAGCAATGTACAGGTGATTACAGGTCTTACAGACTACAAGGCAGTGCATTATGCAACCAGAAGTCCATGCAGACAGAAGAAAAATGACTATGGCACACCATACTAAAGAGGGAAGCAAACTGGATTCAGAATGTTAGTCTGGGTGTGTGTAGTTGGGGGATTATCTGGGTACACATATTCTATTTCCTGGGCACTCTGAAGAAGGGTGGGGTGAGACAGGGAATATGGCAGTGGAAAGACTTAAGACCTGAGCTGGCATGTGCATGGGATGTCTTGTGAGCAATGCTAGTCATACCTGGGGCACTCGTGCTATCCATTTGCTGCTCATATGGAATTCTTGTCACATATACTCCTTGCAAAGATAGCAGATGTAACACTTACTGATGTCAAGGGTCTGGTCATACCTTCTTGTTACCAATGCTATAGCACATCCACTGCCTCATGTATGAGGCATTTTGTTACCTTATTGACTGATGGTGTCTTAGTTGTGTGCCGTATGGTGAAATGAACCATGTTGCCAACATGTATGTGTCAAATAGCTGTGCTCCTCTGATATTGCCCTTCAAATGTGAAATGGACAGGATTTATGTCATTTACAGTGTGTGTGAAGTTGGGTGTACATTCATACCCATCAAATATGATGTGAATTTTTCTGTATCCTATTCTGTATTTCTGTAATGCTCCATGGAGCTACACTCTGATTCTGATTGTTAGGGATAATGTTATGCAAAGAAGATTACCCAGACCATGATATAGTGAATAGTATAGGTGTTTATTGACATATGGTAAGACAGTGGTGATGGATGAGTAGAGTTAAAAGAAAGTTTGGACAATATGTTGTCTCCGACGCAATCCTGCAGCTGTGTTTGGATGGTCCCCCTCATGGTGATAGACATGGTCCTGGGATTCCTCACTGGGGTCAGTAGCCATGACAGGTTGGGGTAACCAGAGTCCCCTAATAGCCACACACGGTGCCTCTGGAGTTGACCCATCACATACGGGATGCTGCTATTCCGCAGGATGTAGGCGTCATGCACAGAGCCAGGGAACATAGCATTTACCTGGGAGATGTACTGGTCTGCCAAACATACCATCTGTACATTCATCGAATGATAACTCTTCCGGTTCCTGTACACCTGTTCACTCCTGCGGGGGGGACCAGAGCTACATGGGTGCCATCAATAGCACCTATGATGTTGGGGATATGTCCCAGGGCATAGAAGTCACCTTTTACTGTAGCCAAATCCTCCACCTGAGGGAAAACGATGTAGCTCCTCACGTGTTTCAGCAGGACAGACAACACTCTGGACAACACGTTGGAAAACATAGGCTGGGACATCCCTGATGCCATGGCCACTGTTGTTTGAAATGATCCACGTGCAAGGAAATGGAGCACTGATAGCACCTGCACTTCAGGGGGATTCCTGTGGGATGGCGGATTGGTGAGATCAGGTCTGGCTCCAACTGGGTACACAGTTCCTGGATTGTGGCACGGTCAAACCTGTAGGTGATGATCAAATGTCGCTCCTCCATTGTTAACAGGTCCACCAGCGGTCGGTAAACCAGAGGATTCCGCTGTCTCCTCAAATGTCCCAGCTGACGGTGCCTAAGAAGGACAACAGCGACCACAGAGTCAACAAATTCTCAGGTATGTACCCACAGCTACACAAAACACGACACCAAATACAAAACTCTTCCTGTATGTGTGTTGAGTGTAGGCCTAGGTATGTGTGACACAGTAGTAAATTAAGCCATTTGGGCCCCTGAAATGGCAGCTGCCTGACCTCTAAACTGGGACAATGGGATGTGAGGTATCTGCGCTGGCGTTGTACACCGTCGCGGTAGGCGGTCGTAGACCGCAGCGCAATGCTGCATTGGTTAACATTGGACCCTATGGGTCCCAGGAGCCAATGATGAAGTGCGCCGGCGGTGATGATACACACCGCCGCGGACGTCATCGCCGCGGATGTGACCGCCATTTTCTATCTGTTCAATCACTCGATACCTGATCTTCGACAGGAGAGGACCTACACTGCAAGTGCTGCTGTGACATCGGTCTGGAAGAGACAATGGCTGCTGCGTCTGGGGAAAGGGCCCCTGCCTTCACTGCTCAGGAGTTGGAGAAGCTCGTGGACGGGGTCCTCCCCCAGTACACGCTACTCTACGGTCCTCCAGACCAACAGGTAAGTACACAGGGAGCACGTTGTATGGGCTATGCAGGGTGGAGAGGGCTGGATGTCAGTAGGAAGGGGGCACAGGTCTGCCACCATGAAGGAGTGTGAATGCATGTGCCACATGGCAAGGGTAGGGATGGGGGCCACTCACTTCGACGGAGCAGTTGGTAATGACTTCTCTTCTTCCCCTGTACATGTCATGTAGGTCAGCGCCCACCAGAACAAGGACATTTGGCGTGCCATCGCCAAGGACGTCCGGATTCTGGGGGTCCACCAGAGACGGGGCACCCACTGCCGGAAAAGATGGGAGGACATTTGCCGCTGGAGCAAGAAGACGGCGGAAGCTCAGCTGGGGATGGCCTCCCAATGTGGGAGGGGTGCCTGTTGCACCATGACCCCCCTGATGTTCCGGATCCTGGCGGTGGCCTACCCTGAGTTGGATGGGCGCTTGAGGGCATCACAGCAGACACAAGGGGGTGAGTACACTCTCATTCTGCGGACTTTGTGCGCAGTGGAGGTGTCTGGGTGGGGAGGAGGGCTGTGGGTTTCCCTAGGCAAGGGCGAGTTACGTAGGCTAGGCCCCTTCGTAAGGCATGGCCCTGTGGCCCCCCACCCCACCTCTGTAGAGTACCAAGTACAGGTATACATGCCCCTGTGTCATCTATGTGGACAGATGACACTCATAGCTATGTAGGCCATATCCCAGGAATTGCATCTGTAGAGGCCAAGAGCACGGCGTAGTGCAGGGGGCTGCTGTGTCTGTATTGTCCGCCAACGGTAGCGGTAAGCCATGCACTCAACCTGTCTTTCTTCTGTCGTCCCGCCCCCCCCCCTTTTTGTGCTCTCCCTTTTCTTTTTTGCATCAGCATCATCAGGCGGAGGTACAGTGGCACCGGAGCACGAGGGAGCTGCATCCCACATGGCCATGGAGGGCCACACCACAGACTCTGAATACACCAGTGGGACAGAGGGCGAGGGGAGCTTCACGTCGGTCACCAGATCAGCAAACAGCGACACAGACTCGTCCGCCGATGGGGGCTCCCTTGTGGTGGCGGCACCATCTCTGCCCCCCACTTCTACAGGTACAGCCGCCACCCCCCCTACCAGCACCGCCCTCCCAGCAGCCCCTCAGCCTTCGCTCCGTGCCCGCTCATCCAGGAGGGTGGGCATCACCTTCACCCCAGGCACCTCAGCCCCTGCCCCTGTCACCCCTGCTGCCCTCAGTGAGGAGGCCATTGACCTCCTCAGGTCACTCACTGTTGAACAGTCTACCATTGTTAATGCCATCCAGGGTGTAGAAAGGGAGTTGCAACACACTAATGCATTCCTGGACGGCATTCATTCTGGTCAGGCTGCCCATCATCGAACCCTGCAATCTCTGGCCTCAGCACTGATGGCAGCCATTGTCCCTGTGTCTAGCCTCCCCCCTCCAACTTCCTCCACCCAGACCCAATCCCCTGTACCCCAGCCTATCCCAACCACACCATCAGACAAGCATGCACACACCTCAACACACAAAAGTAGCATCAGGCAAACATAGGCACCACACATCCCACAGGCACTCACACAAGCATCACCCACATACAGACACAGAAACATCCACTGCCTCCACTGTGTCCCCCTCCTCGTCGTCTCCCTCCTCCCTCCCAGTGTCGTCTAGACTCTCACCTGCATGCACTATATCTACAGCCACTAGGACTCGCACCAGAACACCCAGCACCACACCCCGCTCACCTGCACTCACCACCCCCACTACCATTTACACCTCCCCTGTGTCCACTCCCAGTGTGTCTGTGACGCCCCCTCCCAAAGTACACAAACGTGGGCACCCACACACCCAACATCCATCCACCTCACAACAGCCTCCAGTACCTGCACCCAAATCACCTAAAGTTACACCTCCTACAACCACCTCCTCTTCCTCCACTCCCAGACCCCCTCCAGCTACCCATGCCAGTGTTCGTCAGAAACTCTTCCTCAGCAACGTTGACCTCTTTCCCACTTCCCCCACCCCTCCAATTCATAGGTCCCGTAGTAGCACCTCAGCCAAAAAAAGTCCGGTACCAGTGGTGCGTGTTAAAGGTCTGTGGAGTGCACCAGCCTCCATGGCAGCCAGTGTGACACGGAGCCAAAGCAGTGCCAGTCCACCCCGTGTAAAGCACCTTAAGTTGGAAAGTGCCCGACGGGAGAGGGTGAAGACTCCTGCTGGCAAAACAGCTCACAAGGGTCCCAGGGGGAGTGCCGAGTCAGCTGTGACTCCTCCCAAGGTGGTGAAGGGGCAGAAGAAGTCTCCAAAGTCTGGTAAGAGCAGCACTGCGGAGAAGGGCGCCATACTCCCCGCCGGCCGGGACGCCACCACCAGCAGTATCGTCACTGGTCCGGAGACCACCGCCAGAGTCAGTGCCCTGGAGGGCAGTAGTATCGTCACTGGTCCGGAGACCACCGCCAGAGTCAGTGCCCTGGAGGGCAGCAGTGTCGTCACTGGTCCAGAGACCACCGCCAGAGTCAGTGCCCTGGAGGGCAGCAGTATCGTCACTGGTCCGGAGACCACTGCCAGCGTCAGTGCCCTGGAGGGCCCCGGCAGCCACAGCCCCGCTGGGCACTGAGGGACCGTCATGCCACACACCGCTGCACAGGTCAGAGACAGCAAAGGCAAGCACTGCTGAACAGGGCAAAGACCGCCATGGTGAAGACCGCTGAACAGGGTAAAGCACCGCTGAACAGGTCAGAGACAGCAAAGGCAAGCACCGCTGAACAGGGCAAGGACCGCCTTGGTGAAGACCGCTGAACAGGGCAAAGCACCGCTGAACAGGTCAGAGACAGCAAAGGCAAGCACCGCTGAACAGGGCAAGGACCGCCATGGTGAAGACCGCTGAACAGGGCAAAGCACCGCTGAACAGGGCAAAGACCGCCATGGCAAAGCAACACTGCACAGGTCAGAGACAGCAAAGGCAAGCACCGCTGAACAGGGCAAGGACCGCCATGGTGAAGACCGCTGAACAGGGCAAAGCCCCGCTGAACAGGGCAAAGACCGCCATGGCAAAGCACCGCTGCACAGGTCAGAGATAGCAAAGGCAAGCACCGCTGAGCAGGGCAAAGACCGCCATGGCAAAGCACCGCTGCACAGGTCAGAGACAGCAAAGGCAAGCACCGCTGAACAGGGCAAAGACCGCCAAATCAAGCATCGTTAGCCCATGTGCAGCTGGGACAGTGACGGAACTGGGACCGTCACGGGGAGCGTGATGCACTCTGGGCACCATTCCCCCTCCAGAACCAGTGGAGACTGTTATTCACTTGAGAGACTGTGGCTTTGCACTCCCCAGGATGGTACAGTGGGCAACCCACCCACTGGAGTGACTTGAGAGACTGTGGCTTTGGACTCCCCAGGATAAAGCAGTGGGCAACCCACCCACTGGAGTGACTTGAGAGACTGTGGCTTTGCACTCCCCAGGATAAAGCAGTGGGCAACCCACCCACTGGAGTGACTTGAGAGACTGTGGCTTTGCACTCCCCAGGGTGGTACAGTGGGCAAACCACCCACTGGAGTGACTTGAGAGACTGTGGTTTTGCACTCTCCAGGATAAAGCAGTGGGCAACCCACCCATTGGAGTGACTTGAGAGACTGTGGCTTTGCACTCCCCAGGATACATCAATGGGCATGGAGCCCCGTCGTGGATCTGGCGTGGTGCTGTAATCCGGCTGAGGTGCCCCCCCCTTTCCTTCCCCCTGAGGTGCCTGTTGTATTTCTATCTGATGCCCCTGCAGTGTTCTCTCCGTTTGTGGACAGGTATCTAGTGTGGGCCTCGCCCATGCATTGTGGGCCCAGTGGTCCACGGACATTGATATGTGCATACCTGCAGTACTAATCGTGATGTATGATTTTTCAAATGTTTATATATATATATATATATATATATAAATATATATATATATATATATATATATATATATGTATATATTTGGTTACTGTATTTTGATACAATGCAATGGTTGCACTCATTTCCTTTTGTCTTTGCATTCTTCCGGGGGGTTTGGGGTTTTTTACTGGGCTGTTTGGAAATGCATTGGTGTGTGTGTTGTAGTGGGTGAGGGTCGGGTTGGGGGTGGGGGTGTTGCGTGTGTGTGTCCCTGACTTTTGCCTCCCCTATGTCGTAGGTGCAGTACTCACCGTTGTCTTCGGCGGCTACGTTGCTGGTGTTCGTAGAGGAGCAGGAAGACAAGCGCAGGGAGTATTTGTAGTTCCGGCTCCATGGTGGCCTCCTTCCTCGTGGAGTGTGTTGAGGTGAGCGTTTTCGCATTGTAAGAGCTGTTTCCGCCGTGTTTTTATCCACGGTGAATCCGCCCCGGACAAGGTGGCGGATTGGCGGGTTGTGATACTGTGGGCGGTACATTGTCTTCCACCTGTTTGTTGGCGGTGACTGCCGCACTGCTTGCCTGTACTGCCATGGCGGTCGGAGTGTTAAAGTGGCTGTCTATGTTGGCGGTTTCCGCCACGGTCATAATTCCCTTTTTTTGACCGCCGGCCTTTTTGCGGTATTACCGCAGCTTTAACACCGTCCGCCAGGGTTGTAATTACCACCCTATTCTTTTGATCATTTGAAATCATTTATATATTTCCCAAATCCCAATTAGACAAAACACAGAAATTGAAATCCATTTTACTAATTTTAATATAATACCTTCTACAAGGCTGTCAATCCAATTTCCCACTGAAGCAATTCCCTTGCCAGCCTTTTCCCAAATAGTAGTTTCAGTTAATTCTTTAATTCTGTTTTATCTATAAGCCTCTAACTAACTTAGTATTGTCAGGTATGTACGAACAGCAGTGAAACGGACCAAATAATTTACAAACTCCGCCCTCTTTTGCTAAGAGAATGTCTAACGCAAGGCAGTTCTGAAGAGTCATAGCTCTTGATGCAGCCATTTCAATATTCAGGAGTAAAAAAGTTCCTGAGTTATCGGTTAACATGTTATTCACAACTGTAGACAACTTCTGTATTTTTATTGAATTCAGAACAACTTCCACTGAAGGAATTATTGCTCCAATTATGTCTCCCACAATGCTAGAAGTTGATTCCTGCTTGTGTCTTGAATTTCTGAAAATTTAGGAAACTTACTTAAGTCTTTCAGTCTTCCAGTTGGTACATTTTCAGAAAGACTTTTCCCAATTAGCATGTGCCATACCATCCTCTAGGAAGATGCTAATAAGCATTTTTCCCAAAACATAGTAGACACCAGGCACTGGTGGATCCTGACCATTCAACTTAAAGCTCCATTTACTCCCAAACAAAAACATATCTACAGTCACTCGTTCCCACATGTATTCTATCTACATAAGACTGTGGCCTGTATATACAAAGCTCGCCTACATTTAATGAATCTAATGTCATCTTCCCTTGTTAGTTATGTCAGTATATGCATATTCACTTCCAGGACCCTTATCCATTTTAGCTTTAATTGCTCTTCTCCTATCCTCTATGTTATCTAGACATTTCTTCTCTATAGGTGTAAGTACACAGTTGAGATTTTTGGGATGAGTGAACGTAGTCCCAAAGGTTAATGTAAGTTCAAAGAAACCCTTTACTATCGCTATTTTGTGATCTCTAGCTATGTTACAAAGATCTTTAATAACCGGCACAAAAGAAAATATAATATCTAAGTTTGAATAAAAATATTGAATATATTCTTGAATATAGAACCGTGTTAGTAAGAGACTACAACTTATAGCATAAGTAAGCAGTAAATTATAAGAAATTCCCTCCTCAACAGAGCCTGGAATCTGTGTGCAGACATAACAATGTTTTGCATCCATTACATCAACATACTCACGCAATAAGCGAAGACATTAAAAGAAAGTTATTTCTCTTTGTGTAAGCATTTCTCATCTATTTTGAACCTATCCATATCTGAAAGATCAGTAGTTGATTTTGAAGGGGTAACAGCTGTAGGTATAGCTATGGTATGTTTGGCTCCATTCAATTAAAAAACAATCACACTCAGAATCAATAACAAACATACTATTGCACAAACAATTGCCAAACCAATACCTGTACATTTACAGCGATTATTCTTAGTGTATTGATTACTGAAGTTTTCCATGGTCTACAAAGAACCAAAAAGTAAAAGCGAAAAAAATTATGGCTGTGCAGCAAAAATAAAAAACAAAAATAAAAAACAAAAGACAAATCTTCAACTTGCAATCTTCAAATTTAATCCCTCCTAATTGTTTCTCTTTTTTTCTATTTTTTTTTCAAATGTTCATTCACACTATCAGGACCCTTTGTCAAAGTTCGGTAGAAATTGTCAAATTCAGTTTAGCAGCTTGTCAAGTTAGGTTATCAAAGTCTTTTCCGAGTACTATTTCAACAAGGTCTTTCCACCTTCATCCTTCTCTTTCTTTCAAAATTCAACTTTCCCAACAAATGTTTATCAGTTTTCTTCATGTACCAAAATATAAACCTGGAATGTGTCTGTCAAAACAAAAGTATAAAAATTATTCTTGCCATTCATTTGTAGTTGGCTATGTCCATTCAGGACCAGAATATTTCTTGTTGGCAACTCTTTTTCTTTTCAATCTTTGACCACCATAAACCTCTCCTTCACTGAAGTCTTCTTCTCCGTTCAGCTCGTTTTCTTCCCAAATTGGTGGTACTATGTTGATCTTCCCTGCTGCTGAGCTTTTCTGTGGCCAGTTATCACTGTTTAGTGGCTTTTTCTTTAATACACTTTTCAAAATAGAACTTGAACTTTTCTCCTTTGACGTTCCTGCAACTGGTTCAGGAGGAGTCAAACCGTTTTGGCTTTGATGTGTCTCAACTCCTTATCCACTGGGGTCAGTCACTTGTTCGGTCTCTTTTATCAGACCATCTGCTTCTGAGGATACCCTCCTCTGAGCAGGTCTTCTCTCGACCATTATTCTCTCTTGTTCTCTTTGAACCGGTACTTTTATTATTTTGGTTGAGGATGGTTCACCCTCTTCTTCCAGGATACCTTCCACTTCGTCTGACACATGAGTGAGTAATTTGACCGGAGCAATTCCAAGTGCAGCCTCCAGCTCTTCTCTTTCTTTTTCTTCACCTGGAATATACTTAGGTGCATGCATTTGCAACAGCTCTTCTTCTTGCTCTGTTGGATTGTTCACTTTCTGAATATGGCTTGCATGTATCCAGTTTGCAAGTCCAGCACACTTCACAGCTGTATTCATGATTAATATCATCTGGCAGTGTCCTTTCCACCTTGGCTCCAAGCACGACGTCCTCATGCGCTTATGAATAATGACTCAATCACCAGCTTTCAAGTTGTGTCCTTGACCTTGAGATGATTGAAGTGTGGTAGCTTCCACCTGATGAGAGAAAGATCCTACCACATCAGCTAGACCCATGCAGTAGTCTAACTCCATATCATTTGTAAAGTTCACAAATACATTTTTAGGTACTGCTGGTAATTTCATAGTTCAACGCATGGGGATTTCATGGGGCGACAGTCCTGTTTTTTTGTCAGGAGTGCTTCTCATTGACAGTAAAACCAATGGTAATGCATCTGGCCATTTCAAATTTGGTGACACACACATTTTCACCAATCTCGATTTTAGAGTGGCATTCATCTGTTCTATAAATCCTGAACCTGCTGGGCAATAACTACAATGGAGTTGCTGCTCAATGTTTGAAGCTGAACATAGCAATTTTATTACTTCATTGCTGAAGTAGCTTCCTCTATCTGATTCCAAAGAGACCGGGAAACCGAAAGGCGGTATTAACTCTCTAAGCAGTAACTTTGCTACTGTAAAGCTATCAGTTCTCCCTGTAAGGTAAGCCTCAATCCAGTGACTGAAAATGCACACAATCACCAACAAGTACTTCAGACCAGCACACGCAGGCATCTCAATAAAATCCTTTTGCATTCTAATAAATGGTCCCCCTGCCATGCCAATGTATCCCATATTGTCCACTGTCCCTTGCCAATGTTCATCTGTTGACAAATGGTGTATCTGTGGCAAATTGCTTTGACAACCTGTCTAAATTTTGGATTGAATCAATGCTGTTTGAAAGTGTGGACCATCGCATCACTCCCTATGTGAGCTTGTCCAGGGTAGTATCTAGCCATCTGTGTCAGTAGACTGTTTGGCAGAGCTACTTTCCCTTCACCTGTCATCCAGATGTCATCATCCCTTTGAACACATTTTAATTTCAGCCATTCTTTGTGTTCCTCGTTAGGGACATTGGGCCTGATTACGACTTAGGCGGGGGGATAACTCCATCCCAAATGTTCCATAGCATATAATAGACTCGTAATTCAGCGGGCGGGATATCCGTCACATTTGGGATGGAGCAATCCCCTTCGCCAAAGTTGTAATCAGGCCCATTGTCTTGAATAGCTTTTATCTCTTCCAAGGTATCAATAATTTGCAAAGTAAAATTTACATAGATCTCATCATTTTCAGGTAACAATTCCCAATTTCCTTTGAAGGATATGCCATTCAAGGGACAGAACTTTGCGCCTTGATCTGCATATGCATTTCCCAATGGTACATAATCTTGTGACCTCTGATGGCACTGCATTTCACCACAGCAACATTCTCAGGCATTTGCTTTCCTTGTAGTAACTCATGAATCATCTCACCATTTCTTATTGGTGAACCAGAAGTAGTTAAAAAACCTCTCTGTGACCAAATCTGGCCAAAGCCACGCTCAATACCGAATCCATATTAATTATCCATGTAAATTGTCACTTTCATCTGATTCAAAATATGGCAAGCTCTACTAAGAGCTACCAGTTCTGTTATTTGTGAAGAAAACACTCCTCAAAGCCATGAAGCTTCCAGCATGCCAGTGATAGTACATACCGCATATCTTGCTCTCAATGTTCCCACATTATGTCTCAGGCAGGTAACATCAACAAAAATAATTTGATCATTCTCTTCCAGGCAGGTATCTCTAATGTCTGCTCTGGGTTTTGTGCATAATTCTGTAATTTCCAAACAATCATGTTCTGTATCATCCAATTTGTCAGAACCAATGTTTTTAATTGGGAGCAAGGTTGCTGGCTTAAGCACTGTACATCTCTTATTGATACATATGGATATCCCAAGATTGCTGTCTCATATCTAGTCAATCTTGAACTGGTAGATTACTGTGTCTTAGAACGTGTGAGTAAAATCTCTATCGAGTGAGAAATTATTATGTTTAGGTGATATCCCATTACTATATTCTCACTTTAAGCAGCACTCTGCTCAACTGCTGCAACGGACCTCAATCAACCAGGTAAAGCTGCTGCAACTGGATCCAAAGTAGGTGAAAAATATGCTACTGGGCGATTGACACCACCATGTGTCTGAGTCAAAACAGACAAGGAACACGCATCACGTTCATGACAAAACAACAGAAAATTCTTAGTGTAGTCAGGCATACCTAAAGCTGCAGCTTAACACAAACTCTCTTTCAGCTCAGAAAATGCATTCAAACAAGGTGTACACTATTATATGATCAGAAACATCCTTATGAGTCAGCTTCTGTAATGGCTTTGAAAAAAATGAAAAATTTGGAATCCACTGACGACTGTAACCAGCCATTCCCAAAAACATCCTCACACTTTTCTGTGTACTTGGTATTTTCATCTGCAAAATTGTAGCTACTCTTTCTCTCGAAATTCTCCAAGTTCCTTTCTCAATCAGATGACCCAAATGTTTTTTCTCTTTCTGACAGTACTGCAATTTACCAGGGGACACTTTATGTCCATTGTCTCCCAATGAAATTCAACAAGGCAATCGTATCATATTTGCACCCTTCTTTTGTCTTTGATGCGATCAATAAGTCATCAATGCATTGCACTAATATTGATTAATATGACATTACCAATTACTTCAAATTCTGTTTTAAGATCTGGTTGAAAATGGATGGCGATTCTGACAACCCTTGTGGAATTCTACACCAACAGTAGACTTTGCTCAAATATTTAAAACAAAATAGATATCTGCTGTCCTCATGAAGAGGCATGGAAAAGAACGCTTGGCGTAGGTCTAACACAGTAAACCATTTAGCATCGCATGGAATCTGAAACATAATCACAGCTGGATTTGGCACAACTGGACAAAATGTAATCACAATGTCATATATTTTCCTTAAATCCTGTACAAGACGGACTTTTCCACATGGTTTCTGTAAACCCATCATTGATGAATGACATGTGATACTCAATACTTCTTTCAGAATTCCTTTTGCCACAAACTGCTCTATCAAAGGTTTTACACCTTTGATTGCCTCAATCGTCGTTGAGTACTTTGGAGTCTGAGGGAAAGCTACATTTGGCTTCACTGCTACGCTGACTGGTTCTACTCTTTTAATCAACCCAATGTCCTTTCCTTAAAGATCCCAAATTTTAGAATCAACAGTCTTTTGCAAATCAACAGGAAGATATTTAACTTCAAAAACTGGAAAGAAACTAATCAAAGGAGCTTCTTCAATTTCTGGTTTATCAAAACTGATCAAAGTGAAATTCCTCAGACACCGACTCATTGCTGACAGCACCTGTCAAGTCCTCTTCATCATCACTGTTTGTCTGAGTTTCAGTTCCCTCATCTGAACAAATAATTGATCATCTTGTTTTTCACAACAAATCTCTCCCCAGTAGTGACACTGGACTGGAATCGCAAACTTGTGGAAACCCTTAAAATTACCAATTTTAACCCAAACTGGCTCTGTAATGGGGTTTGTTAAATATTGATTTGCAACATCCACAATTTGAATTGTCTTTCCTGACAAAGGCAAATCTGGAACCTCTGCAGATCTCACCATTGATTGTGTAGCTCCTGTGCCAACCAGAAAATAAACTTTGTGACCATGCACTCTTCCCTCAACATAAGGACCCTTCTGATCCACTTCTAATGAAGCAGTGATCATACACTCCTCCTCATCTGAACTATCTGACAGCCATACATCATTTATTCCATTCTCACTATGTAAGGGAAATTGTGAACTGCATTAGGTCTATTACTCTGATTTATTTTCTGACCTGTGACTACCTGAAAAAGCATCACCTGTTGCTGATCCATAGGACTCTGTGGTATTTGTAATTGTTTAGGCATTTGAATTTGTTGTGCAGGTACCATCTGCACTTGTAGCTGCATCTGCTGTAACTGAGGCAATTGTACTTGTTGTACCTGCGCCTGTACACTTTTACCTGTTGCATGGGCTGTAAAGGTTAAAAACTGTGCATCGGATTTACATTATTCTGTAAATTTTGAATTTTCCCTCCCATTCTTGATCCTCTAATATTCTGAAAAGCATTGACACAATTTGTTTGTTGAACAACACCTCCTTGATTCAACAATGGACACTGTTTCAATGCCCTATTCCTCTGCAAACATGACAAGGTAACATTATTTTTCCCTGCGTCTCTCCTTGCATCATCACAGAATTAAATCTACACCTCGATTAACAATCAAAAGTATCATTCCACCACATGCTTCTACCTCTGCCTCCATTCTGAAACATCTCATGATTCTGAAACATGCCATTTCCCTGCTGCTGTTAAGCCTGAAAACTCCCCTGAATCCCTGTCTTTGCAGCTTTGATCTGCATTACCATCGCTTTTTCTTTAAACTTTTTCTGTTTCAATTCAATCTCATCACTACAGTATTTTGCATACTTCAGCACTTCATCAAACGGCTTTGCCAGCAAATCAAATGATTCTTAATTATCTGGCTAATTTCTGGCCTCAATCCTTCAACAAACCTGAACACAAAATGAATCATATCTTTTGGCTCGATTGTTTCTGTACCACTGTAATGTTTAAATGCTTTCAACAACCTCTCATAGTATGTATGAATTGATTCCTTTACCTCTTGAACTGCCCTATCTATGCATTACCAATCAATGTTTTTCTGAGAAATTCTCGTTTTTAGAAATTCATTGACCTTATAGTAATACTTCATTACTTCAGGAGATGGGGCACCTGTTTTCAGATTTCTTTGTGGCACACTTATTAGCCAATCTACACTCCTTTTGCACTCAATCCACAAATCTGCCAGAGCAACGATCTCTAAAAGAATGTTCAAATCCTCTCAGAAGCATTTCGCAAGTTTGACAAACCTATCTGTCTGCTGGTACCATTCCACTGGTTTCCCCCTCATCCTGGGTTAGTCATTTGTAAATGACAAAATATCACTTCTGCTCCAAGGCATGTGAACAAAATTCCCACAGGAATCTCTCTCATTGGTAAAACTTTTACAGTCTCTTAAATCTGTGATACATCTGCAGAAGGAGTATCTGAACCTTTTCTCAGCATTTCTCTTTTCTTGACCCATCTGCCTTCCCATTTCTCTAAGGCTCTCCAAATTTGTACTCTCTCAAGTAACTCTCTAAGATGTATCTGCATCCCTGCAGACCTCATTTGTTTAAAATATTCAGCTTCTAGATTTAATCTATATTTTCTCTTCAAGCATTTTGTTTTCATAAGATCTATCTCATATTTGGCTGCTAATTCTTGTAATTGCTGATGTACCTCTGCTGATCCCTCTGTGATTAATGAACATAAATATGTCAACTGTGTTTCAGTATAAGATTCAAGTCTATTTATCCCCATTGTTCCTTCCCGAAGCTCACCCACTTCCACTGACAATCTTGTTTTATTTATATACTCCTTTTCCTTGAACTGACTCTCAGGAACACCTTTAGACTGATTCTGAATTGTTTGAAGCACTGAATTCTTCTAACCACCTTGGTAATTGCTGTGCAGTCAGATTTCGTAAGGAAATATTACCAGGTTGTACACTCGGTAGCTGCTGTTGCATTTGCCTCACACATTGAGGTGTTAACATTTTTAAGTCAGAACCATTGCCTAATCCACTTGGTTCGGAATTTCTAATCTGAGTTAAATCTAATAATGACCTTGATCGATTTAAAGTCTGTCTTATAGGTGACATTAATCTAATGTCTTCATTCTGATTTTGGACTCCTTGACTTTCTGTGGTCTTTTTACCCTGAGCATATAAATGTACAAATAGACCAAATGTAATTGGTTCTGAAATTGCATCTGAGCTCCTGGTGTCTGCAATTTGAGAATTCTCGACTCATTCTCCATTCGGGGCAGTAACATTGGAGTGGGCTCTCTCTGAATCAATCTCCGCTCCTGCAAATTCTGACCCGAAGATACTACTAGATTAGTAGTAGTGTTCACAATTGGAACATCTGGATAAATCCCAGGAATATTAGTCTCTGGCAACTGTCTATTGTCAACTGGCTCATTTAGGCTGCTCTGCATCGGTATTTGCACAAAAGGACTAGTCTGAGTTAAACTCTGATTCACGTAAGGATTAACCTGGTATTGGTGCAGTAGGATTTGTACCACTAGTACTCGAACCTTCTTCAACCAGATACTGTGGTGGATGATTTCTCAAAATCTGTGTAATAAACTCATCTTCGTCTGATTCCACATCATTAACTTTTGGTGTCTGCTCTTCGACTGCTGAAGAACTCTTTTTAGTTTTCTTTGAAACCTTCTCACTGCTTTCAGAAATTGCAGGAAACAATCTAACACCTTGTAAGGTATTGAGTCTCCACTGTCTCTGCTCATTGTTCTACATGGCTTCAGCTAGTGACTTTTCTGCTCTTCTCATCTTTCTCTCAAACTTCAAAGTTGCTGTCTAGCTACTGGCTCCCAAATTGCTAATGCTTCAAACTGAGCTGGTCTTGGTGGAGGTCTTAGACCATACATCACCTTTTCAAATTCTCCAAAATTATCACATTACATGTACCATTTTCAGGAAAGGCTAAACAGCTTTCCTTCTTTGTAATCGTAACCCAATGTTTTCACCAAAGGCATGCTCCGGTACCTTTTTCCTCAATTACAATGTATGCCGGAGTACCTTCTGGCAGACAGATTTCTCCTTGCCTAGCCGAATATATTCATCTTCTCTAAGGGCACTTTTTAAAGCTTTTAAAAACTTCACGGAAATGCAGCTAGGAAACAGAACACACTAGAAACATTTTGTACAGATAACATTGCACAATGATCTTGCATCTGCTTCTGCTTCAGTCCAGTAGAGGTCACTAAATACAAGTTTAATTCTGATATTTATTTTAGCAAAGAAGCACGATCTTTTGAAAAGACAGAATCATTTAATCAGCTTAAGTTAGCATGGAAAACAAAATATAGGCCTTACCTTTGATGGTGGCCGATCACAAATTCTCAAGTTAGCATAAAATTAATACATAATGATTAATATTTATCAAAATGCAAGTATGATTATTTATGTGAAAAATAAAACCTAAAATGTATGCTCTTACAAAACTGCACTCACAGAGAGGGAGCTGCCGAACCAGTTCTCTCTCTGTGAAAGCTATGATGGCTCCCGCAGGAGGCACAGAGCCAGTAGCAACTGTGGGGGCCTTTAAGCTTCCCCTCCGGTCCCCAACATTGTGACTGGGAGCCCTGGGGTTCAGACCAGCCTGGGGAGCATGCAGCCCCCTTTAAATTAAATATATATAGTGGGCCCAAGGGGATGGAGTACCTGGTCCTGATATCAGCCTGAAGAGGGGGCTTGGGTTGTTAAAGGCTTTGGCCATGTTCAACACCCACTGTGCATGGCTGAAAGCTGTGCGCAGTGTGGGGTTGGGTGGTTATAGCGGTCAGCCGCAGGCCCTGTGGCCAGCCACGCACAGCCAAGGGCTAAGCTCAGTGGTGGTTGGATTAACATATAATAATGAAGATTCCTATACGTTAAAGATTCCATAGAAATTCACAGAAAAAAACAAAGGTTGCCGTGATGTTATAGTTAGGAAATAGAATTAAAAAAAAACTATGAAATTCACTTAAAAAACAAAAGTTTACAAGACATTACAGTAAGGCAACCATTTTAGATGTACAAAACCATAGAAATTCACCTGTAATAGTTAGAGTTATCTAAAGTAACTATAATGCATGCCCTTAGGTAACAATAGCTAGCGTCCTCGCCATGCACTGCTAATTACCCCACAAATTACAGCACTCTTGACATCTTTTATAACATCATTAATAATATCAATGTAATATTTGTAGTAACATTTTTGATGAAAAAAATTTGCATTGTGGTGGTGCAAGTTATAGGTCCTTAGGGCACAAGTTATAGTTACTTTATTCTAACTAGAAAATGTGAATTTGTATGGTTTTGTACATTTAAATTGGGAACCTAACTATAACGTCCCTGTAACCTTTGTTTTTTAGATTAATATATATATATATATATTTATATATATATATATATATATATATATATTCACCTGGAAAAACTGCTGTGGGTGTATATACATATATATATATATATATATATATATATATATATATATATATACACACACACACACACACACACACATATAAATATATGAGTGTGAATATATATATATATATATAATTATTATATATAGATAGATTAAAAAAAACACTGAAAAAAACAAAGGTTATAGGGACGTTATAGTTTGGTTCTGAATTTACTTGTATAAAACCATAAAAAATTCTAAAGTTATAGTTAGAGTTTTTCAAGTAACTATAACTTGCATCCTAAGGTAACTATAACTTGCATCTTTGCCATGCACAGTTTTCTTATCAATAATGTTATTACAAACATTGCATTGCTATAAAAAATGCCATACAAAATCTCATCAATGACATTATAATATGTGGAGTAATTAGCAGTGCATAATAATAACCCTATAATTTGCCCATAAAACACACCTATATCACCCTGACCCCTTATATCACTTTAATTTTGAATTTTCACCCCCGGGGACCATGTCCCGTGAAATAAAATGGTGGTCACAACTTTCTAGTCAGGTTACGGTCAGCCAAATGCAATGCTTCTTTTGGCATGCGTATTTGTGAATTTTCACATATTATTTGCGAGATAATCGCAAAATATTAATGGCCAAAGATATACAAATGTATTTGCCCCTAATATCTCCAAAACTACTGAACCAATTTACACCAAATAACAAAAAGCACAATCTGGGTGCCAGCAGCTAGCTTTCTCCCAAATTTGGTGTAATTCTGTCCAGTGGTTCATACTGTAGATGTGTTGACAGGTCCAATGGAAATTAACATGGGAAAGCAATGTTTTTTTAACCCCCCTTTTTCTAAGACCCCCTGACAGATCACCTCGAAACTTCCTGTGCGCAACAAGAATCACTGGGACACGTTTTTTGGAAAGTTTTGTGAAGATTCGACTAACGGTACCAAAGATATAGGCAAATCAAAAAACTCTCTTTCATTATGGTGGCGCAAGTTATTGTTAGCTCGGTTGACTATAACTACTGAATTTCACTGGTTTTGTAGGTTTTAAGTGTTAACTTAACAATAACTTCCCTATAACCTTCATTTTTTTCAGTGATTTTCAGTTTTTTTAATAAAATTGATTTCCTAGCTAAATCAAGTCAAATCAGCTTTATTCAATTTTTTGTTAAAATCATGAAAGCACACAATAAAAAACTGTAATAAATAGTTAAAAAACACCAATTCATTTATAACTAGAATATAAGCTAACTCCTTTTCTCCAGAAAATTTATAATCTTTTTATGCCTTAAGATAGCCCATAGAAATTTAGACATACCATTGAAAATATTTATGGTGGGCAGAGAATGTAAAAACACATAGGCTGGACAACATTTTGCCAAATCCATGGATCTCAACAATGGTAACAATGGTAGCAACGTTAATGTTCTTTGTATCTTATAGAAGTTACAGAATAGAATTGTATGAAAGGTGCTTTGGTCCATCTCCTTGATACACGGGCATCTTTCCATAAGCCATGACAAGTCATTCATAGTTGGAAAGCTCACCAAGTGGTGAAAAATGTCCTATTGAAACCTAGTTAAAACAAATCTGTGCTGGTCTTGCTCACCTCCATTAAGTACAATTGCATGCTAAATGAAGTTAAGGTCAACTGATTTTTTAAAACACTTGACTTAAGCAATTCTGTAGATAGCCTTAATTCTTCTCATTCTTCAGGGATTTCCTTGCTACAGTCCTTAGAGTTTAAGTATTATAAAAATAATCTTGATGCCCCTGGTCGGCCATAAAATTCTTAACATATTCTAACCACTGTACTCTTCCTACATAAGAGGACCTGAGACAATCCAAATAATCTCTTGATTCAATTTTGTATGCTCGGAGGGCCATACCTTGTGCCCTATCAAAATCAGCTGGATCGTAGCTAAGATAAAAGAGACCCCTAGTTCAGCATGGCATACATAAAATGGGCTACTCTGTGGAAGAGAAAGGAGGTACTTCAAAAAAAAATTCTTAATAACTTGCAGAAATTAGCTTTTTATATACCCCCATAGGCCTGCTATTGGAAAGTGGAATATTGGTAAGGGAAGGTTAGTACCTACACTTAGCAATAGGCCCCAACTCCCACTAGGTCCAGTCAGGACTCACTAAAATAATCCCTGCTCAACCCTTAGTAGCTTTGCAACGAGCAACAAGGCTTAACTTAGGAGACAGTTGTGTAAAGCATTTAATATCAACATAACAGTAAATAAGTAAAACATAAAACACAATAAAAATCCAACACCACGTTATAAAAATTTATTATATTTGTGTCTCTAAAATGATACCAAAACCACAAAGATCCAATATAGGGAACCCGAGATATTAATTTTTAAAGATTAAGAGTAATTCTACTGCTTAGAAGCAAATAGGACACAAAGGGTTAAAAAAGGTCACGCTGGACGGGGACAAAGTCCAGAGTTCAGGCCACCCATGATGTAACACTGTTACACTTACCTTCAGAAGTGTTTCTTGATACAGGAAAGTGGTCCACAGCACCAGCTAAGGGTTCAGAGGCTCTGGTTTGCCTCTTAGAGTCTGGGACTTCGACTCCCACAATGCACCTCTTTAACTTATGGAGCAGTTTACAACAGTTGCCCCAAATGCCTCAGAACTTCTAGATCTTCTTCCAGTGGTCCTTTTTGGGTCCTGGAAGTGTCCACAACTTGATCCACGGTTCCAGAAGCTCTGGGTAGTTGGGACTACAATTCCCAGAATGCACCTGGTCAGAATCCTCAAATGGCCACTGGATGCTGTTCAGCTGGGCTCTTCTTGCAGGACTTGATGCAGGGGAATTTGGGCAGCTCCTTTGTACCTGTCGCTTAAAGGGAATCTCTTCTTGAAGCAGTTGAAGACAGGCAAAGTCCTTTAACTGGTAAAGCCCAAGTGTGCAGCTGGTGCAGTCCTTCAGAATGCAGTGTCCAGGTGCAGGTCAGGGGTCCAGCAGGGCAGTCTTTCGTCTTTTTTGTCTTGCTCCTTGTAGGGATCTGAGGTGTGGGTGCATCTCTGGCATATTTATTCTTGCTCCTGGGGTGGAAAGCTGGGAGGGGGGCAACTGTCTAATCACAAACAGGCCTCTATCCCCATGGATGGCCACTTCCAGGGAAGTGTAGCAAAAATTAATTCCAGGGAGCAAAGTTCCTTAAAAATTCAAAATGGCAGAAACTGAATTTTGGTGGTTAGATCTGGCTGAGCCCACCTACTGGTGTGGCTAAAAATCCTTAACAAACCCTCTCCCGTCCTCTCCTAATCCAATCAAGAGGGCACCTACTTGCCTGGGTGTGCAGGAAATGGGGTAGGTCCTGAGCTGCTACAAATGTTCTTCCCTCCTTTGAAGACCAGGTTGGCTGCTCTCCCACCATTCTGTTTCACCATCTGATGAGGCAGATCTTCTCCTCCAGGTACTTCTTTTGATAAGCCAAGGCCACTTCACACATCATCAAGGCAGCCTGGTCAGGCTGTCAGAGGCTGGCCAATCAGAGAAGGGCACTACAAGGCTGAAACTAATAACTTTTAGGAAGAGTTCTAAAATCTTTCCCTGAACTAGTTATATTAAACAATGGCAAGTTGTTGCATTTTTATAACAATCAGTTTGAGACCAAACTTACTTTTTGTACATGATGATCAGCCTGAGACAACCCTCTTCTCTGGTCTTGTTTTCCCTGCTAGGACCAAACAAAATTTGATCCTTGATTTGGCGCTCACTCTTTGCATGACTTTATTAAATACCCACTTTGGATATCCACATTTCAGGAACCTTTTTATCGTGTTCTCCTAGTCTTTCAGCAAGTCATCTTCATTGCTAAAATTCTGTTTGGCTCGAATTAACTTACCATATGGTATGCTTCATTTCAAGGGAATGGAGTATGCTATTACCATGTCTTTGTTTCCTGACTTTTAGTTTCCAATCTCTTGCCTGATACCTCCACATTCACATCTAAGAAAACAACGCCTTCTCTGTTCAAGTTACACATACATTTAGATAGGACATCAATAAATATGGTCCATAAGCTCACTTTCTCCATGCATTTGAGAAATTGGGGTGCCATGAATACCTGCTCCTCCTACCAGTCCATCAACTGATTTGCATTGCTGGGAGGGAAGCAGGTGCTCATCTGAGTCCCCTGAATCTGCCTGTACAAAGTCCCATTGAAAAGAAAGATGTTATTGTTGAAGCAGAATATCATCATGTTAACCAACATTTTAGTTTGGGCAAAATAACAAATGGGCCTTGCTCTGAGAAAGTGTTCACATGCAATTACCTGATCCTTATGTTGTATACTTGTGCTCGTACATCCAGTGTCACAATTACAAAGTTTTCTTCCCAATGTAGTCAATGTGCTGAGATGTATTGTCTAGGAGACTTCTTCAAGAGGAAACGATTGGCCTCCCTTGGGGATGATCTAAACTTTTGTGCACCCTAGGTAACAAAAGTACACTGGCGAAGTACCAAGGTGATCATTCTTTAAGTACTGATATTCTTTGTGTTCAATCGAATGTTTATCTTTCCCGGTGTTAAGGAGCTCCCAGTATTTGTCATATGTGTGCATGTTTTTAACATGCAAGCATTTTTGCGGACTGATTGTGTTTAAGCAATTTGCTCAAGCCACATTACATGTGTTACATCTTCACATTCTAAACATGCATCATCTTGAAGCATTAGTTATGTTTACAGATTCACAGTCAGGTGTTTCTGGATACATGGGAAGATCTAACTACCAAATCTGCCATCCGGGAGTGGTAGTGACTATGGAGTGTGGTTATTCTGACTCGTCATCTTTCTTTATTGAGTTTTATATTCATCAATTCTGCCTCCTGAAATATCAAAAAGCCATAGTCTGGGAACTAGCCCGGCTCACATTATCCACAAAATATATTAAAAACAATTGAATATGAATGTTATCTTTAATAATGATCTGTATACATTAAGTTAAAATACAGTGGTGGCTGGTGACTGAAAGCAGACTGAAAGCAGTGGTGGGGCACAAATACAAGACGGAATTGCACCTTGTGAGAGAGCCTCACTACCCACGTATTTCCATTCACCTACTCACCCACTGCCTTTGGTCACCTACCCATTTACTCATCCACATTGTCATCCACTGCCATTCACACAACTCTTATACACAGACACCCACATTTTCTCAGCCACTCTGTCAAGCTCTGCAAACACATTCAAACAAACACACATTGCCTCACCCATCCAGTATCCAGCAGTTTCAGTGATAAAAGGTACACGTTTATTTGAGCTGCAGATTACATGTTACATGACATATCACGTCATTAGTCTGCAGAAGAAATAAAACAATAACTAGCCATGATAAATTACTGGAACCATTACTGCCTTTGAGAGACAAAATCACCTACATAGGCAGTGAAAGGAGAGGAGAGCTGAGAGAACAGATTTTTTTGTTATTGTCTGTAAAAAAGATAGAGCTCCAACTTACTTGTGTGCAGGGTTGTCTTTGGCATATTTATGACTTGAGGTCTTCAGGTCCCACTCCTGTCTCCCAGAGAGCCCTGGATGGAGTTATTTATTGTATTTATTCCATTTCTCTGCCACAGACTGCTTGTAATGCAGGAAAAGGGGATTTTCTTTGCGCAATGCCACATTCTTTTAATAAAATGTGACCTCTGGTACGTAGACCCTTCTGATCACACCCCACCATTTGAGTAAATAGGAAAGGGTGGAGAATAATATTGGAGTGACATGAAGTTTTCAGAAACCCGGGCAGAACAAAAAACGCTCCAGGCTATTTACTATCAGGGCTTCTGGTGGAGGAGGAGATAAGCCAGGGACGTCACTGCGTTCTGAGAAAACATAAGGGCTTTGCGTGGGCAAGCCCTGTCAGCCCTACTGTGCAGCTTTCAGCCACAACCTGATGCAGGTGCAGTGGGGCTTTTCAAAGTTCACAACTTTCACTGGGAAAATGTTGTGCAGAAAATGTTTTACTTTCATCATGTAATTAAATATATGCTTCACTAGAGAGGCCAGAAAAGGCTAGTGGCGCAGCCCCTTAGCCCTTGAACACCAGCCGCCCCTGTCAAAATAACGTTAATTCAATCATATCTGCATAAAAGACCCAAGTGTTGTCTTTAAATGATGCCTGGTATCACAGAAGGTATATTCATAATTACCTTACAAGCTTCAGAATCATACCACGGCCAATTAGCACATCGGATTTATGTTTATAATCAGATTTCCACTACTAAATGACCTAGTATATTTAGTCAGCCACCATCGTTCCAAAGTAGTTTACTCTATATACATTGATTTACAAGCCCAACAATCAGAGACATCCCCAAGAAATTATTTTCATTATTTTGTAATCTAAAATACCAAAGAAAACCAACTGTTCGAAAGATGTTCGCAATCTTGCAAAGAGGTCATACCAACTGCTATTCAATTTCCATGTGTTAAGGTTTGGTATTCTAAATAGACACCATTTTAAAACGTTATTTATACCTACAGAATTGTGGTCAAGTTCTTGATGAAAGCTAACTACCAAATCCTACATCTTGGTGATGTAACAAATTTAGAATATGGTTATTAGAACTCATCATTGGTTTTAAGAAGTTTCACATTTAGCAATTTTATGGCTTCATTATTAAAGCGAGAAGCATGTGATAGAATATCCAAAGGTGCACCTTCTATAAAGCTAGTGTTTTTCAGGTAAACCAATTGTCAAGCCAAGTGAGAAATACAGGCATCTATATTTCACCTTTCCCCTGATTTCCAACTGATTTCATCCTGTACGCAATGAGCAGACATCTCTACCATCTCACATGTGCATACATCTCACACTTCAGTGCCACATATCTTGCCACTCTTGTAGTTTGGACAAAAAATACTTGGCATATTCTACCTTGTCTCCCTACAGTTCATATGTGTGTTGAATTGCAGCAACAGCATGTCTACCCGTGGAAAAGCCTCAGACAGAACCAGCCCTTCCACATGTGCCTGTTATCCAGCCAGGTAAGAATCAATGCTATGTCTGTCGCAACCACACACCTCTGTTATGTGCATCGTATATTCACCTAGTTCATCAAAGCACAAATTGCATGTAGCCTGCATGTGCCATGTCCATGTTTCCACATTGAACAGGTGACAATGACAGGGCCTGAAAGTACATTATCATCTTTTGACTGTCAACTTTGAAGGTGCTGTGTTGCCAGCCTCTCAGCCACCTGCCACCAACTACACTGATATAGCTCTGTCGGACTAGCCACTCACGCAAGATAGATGGCATGGCCTAGTAATTAAAAATGATGTCAACCTGTATTCGGCTGTGCACGTTTCCTTCTGCACATATATATCAACAGCAAAACTGTAAATCACTGATCTATAGAAGTCATAGATGTCATGCGTGAACATACATACATCTGATGTCTGCATCTTCATTACATAATCTACACTTTTTAATTTGACAGTGAAATTGTCAGGTATCCAAGTGCTGTACTCTCAAATGAATGCCTACAATGAACATTGATGTTTTGCACTTAAAACTTTGGAAATTATTATGCATGTATATGGTATCTTGGATTTGCCACAGTAGACTAACCAATGTCTGAACCTGATGTGTAAATATATCAACATTGTAGACCCGACAAGCAACAACAGATTTTTAGCTGAAAATGTCAGGCTTTCAAGTATTCATCAAAGGATGCCTAACATTTCCTATTGTAACTGTATGCTACAACATTGTACAATTTTGCTGTAGTAAACATCACGTAGAGTTGGAGGATCAACCATCACCTACCTTAAGAGTTATGTTAATATCACCAACCTGTGAGTTTGTAGGCATTCACAAACTCCTTGTTGACCCTTTCCCACCTTGGAAATTGTTGGAGATTTGTTCCAAAGTGCTGGAGTAAATCCCCTTCCAGTATGGGCAGGAGAATGGAGCACCCCAAACTTTTTGGGTGTGCAGGGGTACGGATTCCTCCATGTGGAAAAATATTTTTTTCTGTGGAGAAAGAAAACTGCAAAAAGATTGTTCCCAATGAGAAAATATACTGTTTGTACAATCTGCATTTTGGGAAAAGTAAGATCCAAAAATGTCACATGACATTACCAACAGTATGCCCAGAAACCTGAGACAAGTTTATCTTTCCAAGTCCTCTTCTGACAATGTTAATGAATGCCCAAAATAGTAAATGTGTACCCATTTGAGAAGTACTTCTGTGGGTGCACACTTACTACTTTTATTGCAAAATGGCAAAAATATATCTTTAAGTTCCTTCAAAAAGTGAAAAAGTTTAAACCTCTTCTCCAAGTGAAATGAGAACAATGACAAAACTAACACTGACATAGCAAACCAAACCCATAGCCTGCAGTCAGACTACCTACCCAAAAATATATTTACTTGTGATTGTCACACCCTAAACACTCCCCATGGAGCAACACCCCTGGAGAAGAGGTGTGCCATGAAGGATTGAACTGTCAGAGTGTAGGTGTTTAAATACAACAAATGGCCATGTAATAGGAAAGGTTGATATATTGCATCCAGGGGTCCAGAAGTAAAAGCACAGCCTACTGCTTGCATATCAGAACATACTTTACAAAAATATTGTCCAACATATTCTTGTGTCCTAAATATTTTCTTAAAAATATTGTCTCATTGGTTTTAGAATTTCTATTATACCTCCAATGTGGTGATATTTCTGTAAACAATAGGACTTCATATTTATATCAGATGACACTGGCAAAGACATTATGGCACCATACCACGTTTAAAATAAACATAAAAGGTCAAACAAATGTCAAAATGTTGTAAAGCAAACATTAAATTGCAAATTAACTACAAAACAAAACAAGAGAGGAAACCGCTCTACTAAATTCAGATATGTTCTCCTCTGAGCTCTCTGGGTTGGGGACAGGAGCTCATGAGTCTCCTCCATATTAGAGGTGGATATTGCCTTCACATTCTTATTAGGTGTGGGCATGTTTATTGGTAGGACAGGACCTGATAACAACTGAGAAGGCTCACACATTGGGTGAGTTGCAAGAACAGTCACAAAAGATGAGGAGGAGCTGGTGATGACAACAGGTGTTTCTGAGAGGGATAGACAGGGAGATGAAAAGGCAGCAGTGCAATATATATGACGACAAGCATGGCAACTTGTGATGGTGGGTAATCTGGTCAGATTTCATACTTTTGAATACACTTACAGTTCTTTGTCCTACCAGATCAAGTACATTTCAAAAGGTCTGGCACCCATTCCCCATGTGCCTGATTCTCTCCTGGAATATGTCTTGAAATGTACATTTCTGTTATGTGATAAAGGAAAGAGATGGGAGCTCAGATGTTTTCAGGGCAAAAAAGTACTCTCAGCCACAGAGGGTCTGCTTGATGAACATTTTCTGTGGTGATGTTGACGGAATTGGATTAATGGTTGTCATGCTGGTTGCTTATGCCATTGCTGGAGGGGCATGTTCTTCCAAAAATGAGCCCCCTCACCCTCCTTGCTAGGAACAGCTTCTTCATCCTCCTGGCATGTTGTGTTAATGATAACCACCCTCTCAGTTTCTGCAGCCACCACCAGATGTCTTTCTGTCTGAAATCTATGTCCATCTTTGGATGTGCACAGCCCCCTCATCAATCATTTACTGTCCCTCCTCCTCACTAGTGGTGATGTCTTGAGCCTGATGTGTGGTGCAAGCATCTCTTCTATCCCAGGTCCTGCTGCTCTCCGACAGTGTCTTGACTTCTACTCTAAGAGGGAATGGGGTGAGAAGGGACAGCATATGAATGCCTTTGCTCACTAGTTTATTTGTGTCAGTCTTCACATTGTCAATATTACATTTGGTACTGTAAGATACACTGCCATTAACACCTTCTATGCTCGATTGGTAGAGGCTATCATATTGTACAGTGGGTGACTATGGCTAGCAAATTGCATATGATCAGTGTTTAACCTGTCATACTGAGGCATGGGCATGAATCTTGTGTGATCTATGTTTCAAAAAATGGGGCCAAGCCAGATGCCCTGGGTTACTAATCATTCATTTTCATGCTTGTAGTTTGTCTGCTTCTGATGATGTCAGGATTATTATGTCCATGTTATTGTGATGCCAAGGCGTAATGTATGAAGTGTAAAAGTAACACTTTAAAAGCCATTAGACATGCATACTTAAATTTGTTTAAAATATTCGTGTTACATGTTAATCCCTATATGTTGACAGACAGAAGTCGGGTTTTAGCAGAATATGCCTTGAAGAGAACACTGTGACCCTTTCATATGGCACACTAGCATTTATATCAGTCTACCTCCCCTGTTTTGTGCCTAGATCATACAAGATGGGCAGCAATTAGTGGTTTCCCTGGAGGAACTATAAACTTCCATGGCAGAGGTTGTACCACTAAAACCCCCTGACTAAATATGATTCATTTAGTATTATAGCAATTTTATTAGCAAAAACTTACTTAAATTGAACAATTGAAGCAAAAATTATTTAAGGTGCTCCTAAAAAGTGACGGCGCAGTGCAAGTCAGTAAGGTGTCAATAAAGTGCATCAGTGCTATTTACAAGGCAATAAGAACAAAATGTGGCTAAATTTCTTGCAATCTCCTTTTAGACACCTCTAATGTAGATGTGTAGACCCTACTGACTTTGTCCAAAATCCAGTCCACATTTAAATTTATATGTCAATGTTTCAAACCCAAATCTGAAAGTCATTCCAAAGGGTCATCATCAGGACAAAATATACTTATTGGAAGCACCTAGAATGAAAGAATCATGTGTCAGTTCTAGTAGTCTAATAATACATTCTATGTTTATCATGTTTATGTCTCATTCTACATAGAGTCAATGTTCAAACAACTAGCTCCCTTATCTACAAATGAGGTAGTCCATCTTTCTTGGGTTAACAGCATTACACCAATTGTACCAATGCCCTTAAAAAGAAGAAACCAACAAAGGGAAGTTAGCAATAAAATATGTCCCCAACATTAAATCTAGTCCATTCACATATAAAAAGCACCTTTCTTCAAAGAGGTACTCTTTCATCAAAATGTAGCCATTAATCAATACCTTCTCTTGTAAGGATCAATCCAAATATGAATCATCAATTTGGTATGCTAACAAATACTTCCTTCTGTGATAGAGGACCTGATAGAAAAAAAAAAACTTTCTCAAAAAACAATGTGGTAAGTGCTTATGTCACGAATTTTGAATATCTCCCCAATTAGGTAACACAGGACCCCGTCATTTATGTTTCAGTAAGAGCTATTATCAAATATGGAAACATTACATAGCTACCCTTTATCCTAAAGTGGCTATTAACTCCTGCAGAACCTCTGTTAAAAAACAACAATGGGGTAATTGCTTATAGCAAGAATCTAAGATAACCCCCTATTGGATAAGAACAGGACCCCCTCATGTCTCAGAAGGAGCCATTGCCAACCACAGAAATATTATATAGTTATCCCTTGTCCACAGGGGGCTGTTGGTTAGTGAAGAATCTATATACAAGGCTGGTGCAAGGCCCTCATGCCTAGACTCCTTTACCATCTCTGGAGGCCAGAAAACTCTTGGCCCAATTCACCTGGTTTCCAGTGGCAGTTGGTTTCTACAAAATAGAAGGGTGCCAATAGTAACATAAAACCACCTCCAAGGGATTGTCTTGATCCCCTTAATTTCCCTTGTCATGGGACACTTACTATCAAAGACCCAGATGGAGTGATGTACCCTTTGGATGCCCGCCGCACCTAATGGCATCATTTATACGAAGATGCCATTGCACGTAACGTGCACCTGGTGGAGCACACCTGCCATCTAGTGGCCAAACCATAGAGCCCCATTATTCAATTGCAAAAGGTGGTCCTCTCAATTTAATAATCGACGGTTTAAGATACAGTTAAAACTACGTGCACGTGGCTGTATTAGAAGAGTCAGTGTTCTTCTATACTAAACAACGGTACTCTAAAATTCGTGATCAATGGTTTGAGCCACAGTTAGAAAGAGTCATTGTCTGAATTATCAGAAGCAGAAATATCGGAAAAGGTGGTGTATTTTCTGTACCCCAGAGCATATAAGTAGACTGGAGAAGGAGATTGAGGAACTCACAAGTGAAATTCATGATGACACCACTCTCAGATGCCTAGGAGGCTTGGAGACCCTAGAAATAACCTCGGCTGAGTTCTTGTATATTACCCAACAAAACAAATTGGATAAGCTAACAAAGGATTTAGCTAAATAAGACAAAACATTCACATATTCATATTTAGGAAGATTACTACAAACAGGATGATACAGAAATGTATGTAGATAGGGGGAGAGGAGGATACAGAAAATACACCACCTTTTCTGATACTTCTGCTTCTGATAATTCAGACAATGAGGCACCAGGTCAAGAATCAGGGGGGACAGGCTCCAACAGATCCTGATGCTTTTTCAGTTAGAGACTAAGGAGAGGGAGGCCTACTGAAATGCTGAGGGGTGGGGGCTGAGGCAGGAACAGAGGTCAAGGCTACAATCAGGTGACTCACGGGGAATAACAAACCAGGCAACAACAGTACTCCCCATAGACAAAATAAATTCAGACATTCCTACTTCCCCAAGGACATCACAAACTGTAAGTACCCTTGACCTTGATAATAATGGGATAGCTCACATATTTAATTTATCCCAACACAGTCTTACATCAGAAGAGATATCTGTTCTTAGCAAGGGACTCTCATTCGTATCCACTGCATGTCCAAATTTTTTTGAAGTAAGACTTGAAATTCAAAGGATTTTTAGAAAGTTAAGACTGAACCATTTCTTTGGAGGAGACACCCAGTTAAGTAAATAGGACAACACGGGTCTTAAGTTACCTTCTATCTTTACACCACCTTCTCACATGATTCCCAGTGCAGTCCTGTCCTTTGAAAAATTGTTTTTGAAGGACATGTACATATTAGGTAAACAAAGGAAGTACATCAAATACAATCCCACCTATGATGAGAGTATGACCATCAAAGATCTTAAAAATAACACTGAGGTCATAATAAAAGCAGCGAATAAGGGCAGCGGTACAGTGATCCAAGATGTCTCTAGTTACCTCTAAGAGATCCCCAACCAATTGAATGATGAGAGGTGTTATATCAAATTAAAGGGAGACCCTACAGGAAACCTCCAGAAACAGATAGTCGAAGTCACTGATAAAAGTCTAGACCAAGGTTTTATAAGTAAAAATGAACATATGTTCCTTAACAAAAATCAACCTAGGATGCCAGTTATCTATACCAAACCAAAGGTACATAAGGGGCTAGATAACCCACAAGGCCATCCAATTGTGTCAGGATATGGTTCTATTTTGGAACCACTATGTCAATACATGGACTTTTTCCTCAAACCATTTGTGCCATCAACATGATCCTGCATTCAAGACAGTATGCACTTCATTACAAGTTCTGAGGGGATCACATTCAATGAATCAACAGACCTATTGGTCACGATGGACATTCAGTCCTTATGTACAGGCATTTCAGAGGTAGATGTGCTACGAGTGGTATCGAAGATACTGTTATTGCGAACACAACCGGAGCAAGTACCCACTTGATCCATATTGACATGAAAATTACCACAAGTAAAAAAAAAATCAATTCAGAAATTATTTTTACTTTCAAAACAAGGGAGTAGCAATGGGGTCAAGCTTTGCTCCAGTTCTAGCGAAAAGTTTCATGGCTGATTTTAAGACACAACATATTTTTGCATTGGACAATCCTTTTTGCAAAAATATAAGAAAATGGTCACTCTATAGCAATTATGTTTTCTTGATTTGGAGGGGTATGGTTTCAGAGTTACAAAACGTTATTTACATGGTTTAATATGAGGTCTGTTGACATCCAATTCACAGTGGAACACAGCAAAGCAAGACTTCCTTTTTTGGATCTGAGGGTTGGTATTGAAGAATGCAAGATATTTATGCCTTTATACAGTAAGCCTATGGAGAGGAACACCTTGTTACATTATAACAGTAATCACCCCAGAAGTCTTAGGGACAACTTGCCATTTGGTCAGTTTTTACTTATCCACAGAAATTGTACTAGGAAAGTGCATTACTTCAGAGAATCAGAGACACCTAATAATAGGTTCATAGAGAGAGGTTTTCCAAAGAGACTGGTAAAAAGAGTCAGAAAAAGAGCATGGAAGAACTATAGGGAATTCCTGCTAAAACCCAACCAAAGAAAATATACTATAGATAGATTGGTGCATGTAACTTCTTTTAGCCCTGCCAGCAAAGAGATAAGAAAGATCATTGAGCGACATTGGGCATTATTGGAGGACCATCTCATCAGTAAAGAATTACCCTTATTTTCCTTCAATAGGGGTAGGAATCTGAAGGATTCTTTGGTGAGAGAGTCTACCTGAACCACCTAAAATGACACTTAATAATCTGTGGGGACTCCCGGAAGTAGTTGGACACTACAAATGTGGAATTGTTTAGCTTGCAAGTTCAGTTTCAACACTAATGATTGTATTCATGCTAACGTTGTAAGAAATCTGACTATGTGCAGTAACTGTATTAAACATGATATCATCTATGCGATTTGGTGACCAGGCCAACTGTTACATGTAGGCAAGACTACACAAAAAGTAAAATGCAGGATTCATCAACATAGGAGTAGAATTAAATCTGGTTCTAATGGTGCACCCCTCGGTGACCATTACCAGAGATTGAAACACAACAATGATGACCTAAAATTGCAAGTTATTGAACATGTCAAGATGGGACCAAGAGGAGGGGACGTAGACATTCTCTCATCAAGAAGGGAGCTCTTCTGGATGGACAAATGCAACACGATTTCATGAGGCCGGAACACATTGAATGATTGGAGACAGGCAGCTGTGATGTAATTTCCTTATGCAGAAAAGACCACGGGCCCAAAGTACGAAGGCCTTACGAGGTCACAAACAGTAAAAATCTCTGTTTGCGACTGCAAAATGGGCAGATACAATGAACCAGCCCTATTTTGCAAGTCAGTAGCAGTTACCGACTTGCAAAAAAGGGATTTGCGACTCGCAATTAGAAAGGGGCATCCCAAGGCCGTCCCTTCCTAATTGAGAGTCCCAGGTTGCAAATCAATCGGAGATAACACCAATTTCAAACTGATGGAACCCATTCGAAACAGGAAAGGGTCCCATGGAAGGATGCAAAAATATTTTTTCTGAGCAGGCAGTGGTGCCACTGATCACTGTCTGCACTGAAAAAATGAAAACTATATTTTACTTTTTTTGTTTTGAAATGGATCCCGTTTTCCTTTAAGGAAAACAACTAAACCTGCTTTATTTAAAAACAGTCACAGGCATGGTGGTCTGCTGTCCCCTGCAGGCCCCATCCCTGTGAGTGCAGCGATCTCCAATGAGTTCACAAATAGCGACCTACCTCATGAATATCAATGAGGTAGGTCATTTGCGACCCCATTGGGATTCGCAAACGTGATGAGTTACACTGTTGTGCATTTGGTTTTGCGACTCATAAATTAGGGTCGTACATCTGCCCCCACATCACTTACTTAGATCAAAGGAGTTCTGCTTGCTCCAAGTGATGTTTTTATTTAATATCATACATTTTGATGTATATGTAGCTATTTCTAAAACATACTTGTATACACAAGCTCTAAATGATTGGTTTTGAAAACAAATTTGAAACACTTGAGATTTTAAAGATGCAACTATTTATGCACTTCCGGTATCTATGGTGTCAGGGCCCATCCAGGTCAGGATATTGGGAACTAATTTTTGTTGCATCCAATAACTCTATATTTAAAGATTACATTACCTCCTTAATAGGCAGGAGGCCATTGTTGGCCAATGTGGCCAATAGAATTAGTGCTAAAATTACATAGTTTTTTTATACATCCAAAGCAGGGGATACTATACTGATGTATGAAGACAAAGAAGCATTGCATTAGGTTTCAGTCAGGAGAGTATCCTGCTGTGTTCATTAAAAAATGTTAAAAGATGTAAAAGGTCCCTCAAGTTGACTTATATTAGCTCCAAATGATCTGTTTCATTGTAAAAAATATTTGTAACATGGTCACCATTACTACATGTTGGTTGTTTATGATGCTAGCATTTATTCATGTGATTTATTTCTTTTAACATCATTTTTAATACTGCTTGCTTTTGATATAAACTTAGCAGGTAATATTATGTATTTATTTTATGAGATAAAGGAATAGTGCATCAATTTTTCATGAAGATGGTACCCTGTTGATGGATAAGGGAGGTCAATTTGCGCTCTAGAAGATGGATTTAATTGCACAACAATGACTTTTCTAACACAGCCAACGTGAATGTAGTCGTAACTGTGGCTTAAATCGTGGATCACTAGTTTTAGGGAACCATTGATTGGTATAAAAGAACACTGACCCTTTTAATACAGCCACTGTGCATGTAGTTTTAACTGTAGCTTAAGCCCTCTTTTATTAAATTGAGAGGACCATCTTATGCAATAGAATAATAATAGCTTTCCATTGTTTGGCCACTAGATGGCAGGTGTGTTCCACAGCATACACATTATGTACAATGGAGTCTTCATATAAATTATGCCATTAAGCGCCGTGGGTGTCCAAAGGATACGTCGCCCTTTCCGGGTCTTTGATAGCAAGCTTGCCGAGACAAGGGAAATTTAGAGAATCAAGGGACTCCCTAGGTGCCAGTTTTATGTTACTAGTAGCACCCTTCTATTTTGTAGAAACCAACAGTTAGTAGGAACCAGGCGAATTGGGCCATGATTTTTCTGTCTCCCAGAGATGGTAAAGGAGACTGGGCGAGAGGGCCTTGCACCAGAATTGTATAGAGATTCTGCATTAAGAAGGTGTCCCTCTCTGCATGGATACAATCATCCCTGAACACCAACTCAGGGGAAGAGGGCAGAAATGCACTGTATCTTGTAGAAGTGACACATTTCTGCCCTTCCCTAATGGTACAGAGCATTTGCTTCACCACCCTGCACCACTGACCTCGTAAATGAAAGCTGCTCACCCCAATGCCTTTTTTGATCACTGTTTTTAAGCATAGGATTAATACGCACATGCTGAGATAGAACTTGAGTAAGCTTTTCGGTATTTTTACAGCAAAGTGCTTAAAAATGGGATTAACCGGTGCCATCAATGCTGAGCTATAAAATGGCAAAAGTCTTTTACCATTCCAGGCACTTTACAGCTTTGGATTTGTAAACTGCCATTCAAGCCAACCTTAAATGAACATAAACAAGCCCTTACACATGTTTGACTCTTATTAGAGCTTGTCAGAGAATTGTAGCTTTGTGCAGACAAGAGAGAGCACCTGTATACGTCGAAACAATGCAGTGCCTGGCTTAAAGTGCTGCATAAATTATTTAACGTATGCCAAAAGAGCAGGGAACCCTGGGTTGTTTCCAGGTTTTAGGAGGAAAAGAGTTCCTTTATAGAGAACACTCTACAATACCACCAACACCCTAAGAGACAGATATATCAGCTTTCATTTTGCTGCTCACAATTTGCCATCTGTTTGAGAATCACAAAAGGTGAGTCATAAAACAAAATGTACAACAGTGTTAAGTACACTGAGATTCTCACCAATGTTCATCAGGTAGGTCACAATTTGCGACTCCATTAGGAATGGCTGTACCCACAGGGATGGTGGCCTGCTGGGGACAGCAGACCACCATATCTGTGAATGTTTTTTAAATGAAGCAGTTTTGTTTTTTTAATTCAGCAAGTTTTCCTTAAAGGAAAATGGGATGTATTTAAAAAAAAAAAATGTAAACTTTTCTTTTCATTTTTTCTGAGAAGGCAGTGGTCTGTGGTACCACTGCCTGCTCGGCAAACATATTTTTGCTACCATTCAGAAAGGGGACCCCTTCCCATTTGGGAATGGGTTAGCTTCAATTTGAAATTGGTGTTAACTGCAATTGTTTTGCGACTGCATTCACGGTCACCAAAAAATTATGCATACCGTCAAATATTATTTGGAAGGGACACCCTGAACATGCCCCTTCCTAATACTGAATTGCAAAACCCAAATTGCGATTCGGTAACAAGTTACCAAATCGCAATTTGGGTTTTGTACATCCACAAAAATATTTTTTTAGTCGCAAACCAGCCGAATCACAGAATTGGCCTGTTTGCAATAAAAAAAATGCTTTTCACATGTGGTTCTTCATCTGGTCACCTCAATGTCTGTTTTTCTATCAAAGTTTTTGAGCATAGGATTAGTACAGTGCTATCCACTCTGAACTAGACAGGGAATGAACCTTGTGCCATTTAAGAAGCAAAGTCCTTAAGCACAGGATTACCAAGTGCCATCCATGCTGAGCTTATTACCATTCTAGGCAAAGTATTACAAATCTGGATTGGTAAAATTCCATTTCAGCCACCCTGAAATGAATAAAAGCACCCCCTCACACATTTTAAGCTCTTCATTCAGGTAGACTAGGATGGTACTGCTGACTGCAATGTGTAAAGGTATTCAACATGCTTTGTGCTTTCCATTGTACTGGTAGACTTATTTCCTAGCTCCATAGAATTCTATTTGATTCCATTGCAGTACCTGTGAATTTCCGCAAGTGGGGTATTTCATTCCCCAAGGTGTAGCTTGATAGATTTAATTCTGTTTACATTCTAGTACTGCTTGAGGTGATGTGGATGTAACTTTTGTCAACTCTAAATGAGTTTGTGTTTGCATGGCCTCGCCCTAATTTGAGTTTTACTCATCCAACTTTGTAGTAGATATTACCCATTTTCAGCCATTTTTCAATTAGTGCATTGCATTTATGAATTTGAATAGTAGTACTATACTAGAACCACACCACATTTTCATAAAAGCCTGTATGAATTGGGCCATGAGCTGGCAATTTAATTGAAAAAGTGTTCACTGGCATTCACACTTCTAATTTTTAAACTATCATTTGATTGTATACCTTTTGCACACAAATTATTTTATATGCTGAGCAATAGCACAGTATGTCTGGTGCAAAGCCTTCAACAAATGTGTGTGAGCTTCATATTGTTTTCTGATAAAAGTGGTAATTTAATTTTATAAAAAGAAGAAAAAGGAAACCATAGCACATAAGTATAAAAAAGACAATAGCAGATATGATTTTTGTGTGTTTATATTTAAGTGCATCAGTAGCCCCTTCGGTGTTGAGGACGTCTTGGAGTCGTCCTCAGCACCGGTGGACATGCAATGAGGATGGCTCTAAGCTGTCCTCACATCCACCCATCGAGGAAGCACTGGTGCTCCCTCTGTGGCCCCTCTCTACATGCCGGCCCGAAGGATGGCAGCTGAGGTGCTTCCAATGCAAGCCAATCCCCCTTCTTAGCTATCTGATGATGTCAGTGCAAGTATGGGGCACCGACGTCATCAGATGGTGCCAGGGACACACTGGAAGCTACTTGCTCCCAGGAGCAAGGAGATTTTTGCATGATTCCTTCTCTGGGGAAGGGGTCTTTTTCAGGAAACAAACAGAGGGAGAAAGAAAAGATGCCTGTTTAGAATGGATTCCTGCTCCACAATCACAGGTGTATTTGTTTGTATTTTGGGGAACTGACTCCTTAGGCGAGGGTTGCTCACCTGGGGGCATATGATAACTGTGTTTAACCACCCCCATGGGCTAGTTTGCCCATTTCTTCAGTTGATATGCCCCCGGGGGATTGAAACCCTCTAGATCCTAGGGATTTTATGTGTTAAATTTGCAGGGACCTTCCCCTTGGGCAAGGGTCATTCCTATGGGGAGCAACATATTTTTTCTGTGTTTTGGCCCCTCCGGGTGCTAGCAGGCCTTTTTTTGGCTATCTGTCCCCAGGGGGGTCAAATCCCACTAGACACAGGGAGTTTATTTGATAAATTTGCAGGGAGTAACTCCATGGACAAGTGTTGCTCCCCTGGGGAGCAAAACATTTTTTTCTGTGTTTCTACCACCTGGGGGCTAGTTTGGCTACTTTTTGGCTTATCTGCCCCCTGAGGGGTTCAGAACCCACTAAACATCAGAGATTCTATTTGATACATTTGTGGGGAGCGACCCCTTGAGCAATGATAGTTCTTCTGCTGAGTAACTTTTTTTTGCATTTTGGTCCCCCCGGGGGCTAGTTTGGCCATGTTTGGTGATTTGCCTCCCTCCCTTGGGTTCACAACCCATTGGACACCAGGGAGTTTATGTGATAAATGTTTAGAGAGCGACCATTTGGACAAGGGTCGTTCCCCTGAGGGGCAAAATTTTGTATCTGTGTTTCGTCTCCCCTCTGGGGGCCACTTTGGCCCTTTCTTGGATGATCTGTCCCCGAGGGTGTCAAAACCCACTAGACCCAGAGATTTTATGTAGTGAGGTTGCAGGAAGGGATGCCTCAGGCAAAGATTTCTCTCCTTGGGGGATAATGCTTTTTTAAATTCTGCCCTCCTGGGTAGATCCATTGTTTTTAGGCCTATCATCCCTCCTGCAGGGAAAGACCACTAGACACCAGGGATTCATTTTTGAAGGGGATTTACCTCTTTGGGGGGGCATATATTTTTTCTTTCCACCACTAAAGCCCACTAGACACGAGGGATTATGTTTGGAGGAGGAATGACCCCTTAGGCAAGGGTTGCTCCCCTTGGGGGCCATATTGTCATTTTCTGTGAATGGTTGGGCCTCATAGTGGGTGGTAACAACTGAGTCACCTGGTTAAGTATGTGGTGAGGGATCTGCTTCTGGAGTAAGGTTCACTTCCATCTGGTGGGGTCTTTTTTGCCTTTGTCTCGCTTCCTTTCAGGGTGATATCAGCATCTTTTCATTGATTTTTATATCATTTGTTATTAGTGTTCTAATTTCCTTTCATTCTTATTGTAGAGATAATTGTTTCATTTGTCTTGTTGGTGAATCCTGTTTGCGGGTTTAGCTTTGGCAGATCTGTAGTTTGTGGAGTTGTGGTTGGTAAGCAACTCAATTTGTAACCTGTTCATCTAATGTGTATACTTTGCCTGTCTGTATAGTTGTTTTTGACTGTTGTACTAAGGTTTGAATCTTTAGCTTTTGCATGATTGTCTTTCAGAGTAACATATTTATTTGTTGCCTTGTGTAATTTATTTTTGTTTTTTTATTTTCCAGTGGAACTTCTTTGGTGCTTGCTCTGTCTGTGCAGAGTAGGTGCCATTGATCCTCAGTCTTGCTGTCTCTAGCAACGGGAGTGGTATTGTTTTTGACATTTGTATTGGCTGACCCTTCCTTACAGATCACTATATACCATTAGTTATACTTTCTGTTTGATAAAACCACACTTTGTTTATTACTTATTTTACTCAGTGTTGGTTTTTGTTGACTTATTTATTGTGTTACTTTTATTAGTAAGAATTATGTCTAGCCGCAGGATTACTGCTCAGCAGGATGTTAGTTTGATTTTTCAATCTTCCTCTGATCATGGGTTTGAGATTGACTCTGCATCTGAGAAAGTCCAAGATTCTGGCAGTGAATTTTCGGTTCAAGAGGAATCATCTGATGATGAAGCCACACTCTGTGCGGAGGAAGTGCCTCTTTCAGAGGATTACATTAATATGCCAGTAGTACAGCAAAAGGCATCTGGATAGCCGGCTGAGGCTTAAAGGCTTCTCATTGGAAGTGCTGAACTCTGTGTTGGCCCAAACATGGTGTAACCTGTGTTGTCTGCCTTTACTGGTGTCACAGGGTGTAGAGTGAATACTGAAAGTGTTTTGCCTATACATTTATTTCAGTTGTTTATGGATGATGTATTTGTGGATGAGATTGTTGACTAGACTAATTTGTATGTTGAAAGGAATTTGAGGGACAACAGTGCCAGAGTTAAGCCCCATCCTAGAACTAGCAGTTGGATTCCCACAATTCCAGGTGAGTTGAAGAGATTCTGGGGTTTAACTTTTTTGATGGGCTTGATGAGGAAGCTGTCGCTGTCTTCATATTGGTCTACTATGCCCTTGATGACAGCAGCTATATTTCCTTCAACCATGAGTTGTGATCAGTATTTGCCACTGCTTTGGATGCTGCATTTTGTTGATAATGCTTCGGCATTGCCATGAGAGCACACTGATTGTGACTGTCTCTTCAAGATTCAGCCTGTCCTTGATCATTTTGCAGATCGCTTTGTAAAGATTTATGTTCCAGGGAAAGAAAAAGCTGTGGATGCAACTTTGGTCCTGTTCAAGTGCCATTTGGTGTTTAGGCAGTACATTTATAGCAAGAGGGTAGGTTATGGAATTAGGATATATATGCTGTCTGAGAGTAGTACTGGATATGTCTATAATTTCACTGTGTAAACTGGTAGGAATTGTTCTATTGAGCCCCCCGTTTGGTTATCTACTTTTGGAGTCAGTGAGAAAATTGTCTAACAAAGGTCACTATTTATACGTGGATAACTTCTACACTGGTGGGCAGTTGTTCAAGAAATTGTTCAAAGTGGACACTGTTTCTTGTGCACAATCTGCCCTTAAAGGTTACCTTAAAGAGCTTGTATGTAAAACGCTTCATATGGGACAGAGCAGTTCAAAACAGTAGAGATGTCCACATGCTGACAGTAATTTACCTGTGATTGCTTGGGGTCAGGTTGCTGAAGTGTGCAAACCTGTGTGAATTTTAGACTAGCATGTTGGGGGTGTAGATAGAGTTGATCAGAGGTTGGAGGCTTGCAGTGCTGTTCATAATGCTTACATTTGGTATAATAAGTTGGCTATCAATTTGTTTCATTTAGCAACCTTTAATGCTTTTGTTGTATTCATGGATTGTTCCCCAGACTCAAAGATGGCCTTTGTTAAGTTTCAGCAGTCTGTGATAGGCAGCCATATTGTAGTAGAGCAGGCAAATGTTCCTAGAGTCAGAGTAGTGGAGGATATGTCTTATAGACAAGAAAGGGGACTGGGAGGTTGCTGGTCCAGTGCACAGTCTCCCACAATAAACCTGTAATATCAATACAAAGTGCACTGTTCCACGAAAGAAAGGAAAGCCAGAGAACCACTTCAGTTCTGAAGTGGCGCAACTATACTGAATGTTTCAGGAGGGCCCTCAAGCACCCAATTGGGTGACAGGTATCATCATCGGGCTAACTCCTCACCAGACTGGTGCTGCAATGCCTGGCGGGCCACCCAGCATTCTGGGTGGCACTCAACCATATTAAAAATGCTAACAACAAGGGTCTGGGAAAAGGAAGAAAAAAGAAGAACCGGAGAGTATGAGAAAAACAAAACTCTTAAAATTAGCTCTGAACCTAAATCATAATTTTAATGAGATAGAGAATGGGTACAGGCTAAGGTAAAAAATGGAGATTTAAGAGTGTTTACTGGAAATAATGTACCGTTACACTCTATAATTAGGGAAGGTAATTTACCTAATCCTACATGGTCAACATGTTTCGCGTCTATAGTTGGTCACAAAGTGATCCTATGACGCTTCTTCAGGACCCACGAAAAAAGGTTTTTGTTATTAGACTACTTCTCCTATGTGTCAATGATTAAACAAGTGTAAGCAAAATCACTTACAAAACTGAGGACAAAGTATTCCTAAGTCAATTGGTCAGTACAGTCGCCCAACCCATATTAGAGAATGGGCTCCCTAGGTCTGCGCTAGCATCAACCAAGGAGATCGAATTGGAGTGCTCCTTAGTGTGACCGGAGAACCTGCCCCGTGCCGCGCGCCTGTAGACTTAGGAATACTTTGTCCTCAGTTTTGTAAGTGATTTTGCTTACACTTGTTTAATCATTGACACATAGGAGAAGTAGTCTAATAACAAAAACCTTTTTTCGTGGGTCCTGAAGAAGCGTCATAGGATCACTTTGTGACCAACTATAGACGCGAAACATGTTGACCATGTAGGATTAGGTAAATTACCTTCCCTAATTATAGAGTGTAACGGTACATTATTTCCAGTAAACACTCTTAAATCTCCATTTTTAATCTTAGCCTGTACCCATTCTCTATCTCATTAAAATTATGATTTAGGTTCAGAGCTAATTTTAAGAGTTTTGTTCTTCTCATACTCTCCGGTTCTTCTTTTTTCTTCCTTTTCCCAGACCCTTGTTGTTAGCATTTTTAATATGGTTGAGTGCCACCCAGAATGCTGGGTGGCCCGCCAGGCATTGCAGCACCAGTCTGGTGAGGAGTTAGCCCGATGATGATACCTGTCACCCAATTGGGTGCTTGAGGGCCCTCCTGAAACATTCAGTATAGTTGCGCCACTTCAGAACTGAAGTGGTTCTCTGGCTTTCCTTTCTTTCGTGGAACAGTGCACTTTGTATTGATGTGGAGGATATGTCTACATTGAAAGATTGCCACTTTCCTGATTACATTCGTCCCACACCTAAAAAAAAACGTTCTTTGTAGGAGATGTAGAATCTGTATCAAAGAGGTGTGCAGAAGGAGAGTCATATGCTCTGCCCTGAGTGTCCTTCTAATCCTGAGCTATGTGTGCCCACATGTTTTAAATTGTACCACACACAGCAGAGAAATGGGAGCAACTGTGAGCTTAAAAGTGAACTACCTGATCTGCATAGTTTTGTATTTTATGTTCAGTTTCACGGCTGGCAGTAGTTTGATGCATTTAGTTAGACCTGTTGTGTATGGAGTCATAGTTGGGTTTCCATCTCCTTTAATTTGGTTTGTGCTTCTTTTGTTAAAAATGTGGTGGTGTATGTGAACAGGTACCTGGCTGGTAGTATGTGTGGACTGGCACTTGGCTTATGGTGTGTGTGGACTATCACTTGGCTGGCAGGGTGCGTGGACTGGCTTTTGGCTTGTGGTGTGCACGGACAGGTGCCTGCCTGGAGGTGTGCTTAAACTGGCACTTGGCTAATGGTGTGCATAGATTAGTGCTTGGCTAGCGGTGTGTGTGGGCTAGTGCTTGGCTGGTGGTGTGTATAATGGTGCTTGGCTGGTGGTGTGGGCTGGCTGTGTGTGTGGATTTGTGGTTGCGTGGTAGTGTGTGTGGACTGGCACATGGCTGGTGGTGTACGTGGACAGGCACTTGGCTGGCAATGTGTGTGTGCGAGCGGCCTCTTGGCTGGCTGTGTGTGTAGTGACTTGCTACTGGTTACTACACACGCAGTCCACACACTCAGTCAGCCACCAGCCTGTGTGATTGCTGTGTCAGTTATGTGGGTGTATGAATTGATGGGCCCTGAATGGCACTGCCTGTTGATGTGAGTGTTGGAATGTGCTGGGCCTGTGACTCGCGGTGTGAATGGTTTTGTGTGTGTCACACAAAAAAGGTTTGTGAATCAATCAATAAATCAATCAATCAATTTGTAAAGCGCGCTACATACCCATGAGGGTTTCAAGGTGCTGGGGGGGCGGGTGAGGGTGCTGCTACTGCTCGAGGTGCCAAGTCTTGAGGAGTTCTGTGAAGGAAAGAAGGTCCTGGGTCTGTCGTACATCCGGCGGGAGGGTGTTCCAGGTCTTGGCCGCGAGGTACGAGAAAGATCTGCCGCCAAAGGATTTGCATCAGATGCGGGGGATGGAGGCGAGGGCGAGGTTAGCGGAGCGGAGATGACGGGTGGTGGTGTAGAAGCTGAGTCTGTTGTTCAGGTATGATGGTCCGGTGTTGTGGAGTGCCTTGTGTGCGTGGGTGAGAAGCTTGAAGGTGATCCTCTTGTTGACGGGGAGCCAGAGAAGGTCTCCTAGGTGGGGGGTGATGTGGCAGTGGCGAGGGATGTTGTGGATGAGTCGGGCGGAGGCGTTTTGGATGCGTTGGAGGCGTTGGAGGAGTTTGGATGAGATACCGGTGTAGAGGGCGTTGCCGTAGTCGAGTCTGCTGCTGACGAGGGCTTGGGTTACTGTTTTTCTAGTTTCTGTTGGGATCCATTTGTAGACTCTGCGAAGCATGCAGAGGGTGTTGTAGCAGGAGGAGGAGATGGCGCTGACCTGCTTTGACATGAAGTCGAGGGTGAAGCCGAGGTTTTGTGCGCTGTTGGTGGGTGTCGGTGGGGGACCCAGTGTGGACGGCCACTATGAGCTGTCCCAGGCAGAGGGGGTGCGCCCAAGGATGAGGACCTCTGTTTTGTCCGAGTTCAGTTTTAGCCGGCTGTCTCTCGTCCAGTCGGTGATGGCTTTTAGTCCATCGTGGAGGTTGGTTTTGGCGGGGTCCTTGGTGAGGGAGAGGATGAGCTGAGTGTCGTCGGAGTAGGAGATGATGTTGAGGTTGTGCTGGCGGGCACTTGTGCGAAGGAGGCCATGTAGATGTTAAACAGCGTCGGGCTGAGGGATGAGCCCTGGGGTACGCCGCAGATGATGTTGAAGGCTTTGGATTGGTACGGGGGAGGCGGACTCTTTGGGTTCAGCCGGCGAGGAAGGATGCGGTCCATTCGAGGGCTTGGTCCTGGATTCCTGCTGCGTGGAGGTGGGATTTTAGGGTGTGGTGACAGACGGTGTCAAAGGCGGCTGATAGGTCTAGGAGGATGAGGGCTGATGTCTCTCCATTGTCGAGGTGGCTTCTGATGTTGTCTGTGGTGGCGAGGAGGGCGGTTTCGGTGCTGTGGTTGCATCTGAAGCCGGACTGAGAGGGGTCGAGGATGTTGTTGTCTTCGAGGTACCGAGTGAGCTGAGTGTTGACGATTTTTTTGATGACCTTCACCGGGAAAGGGAGCAGAGAGATGGGCCGGACGTTTTTCAGGTATTTGGGGTCTGCCTTTGGTTTCTTGAGAAGGGCGTTGATTTCGGCGTGTTTCCAGGTTTCCGGGAATCTTGCAGTTTTGAAGGAGATATTGATGGCTTTCCGTAGGTGTAGTGCGATGGCTGTGTCAGCTTTGTTGAAGATGACTTCAACTTGAATGGCCTGTAAAGTGTTTTTTCAGCTCATAACTTGTAAGTCATTGGTTCAGTTTTATTAACTTTCAGTTATTAACAGTGTATTTTGTTTTTGTGAAACCTCTTGTTAATAACATTTACATTTTGAACCTTTCACTCTCCATCGTGCCAAATTCAACCAATATGTGTGTGTGCTTGAGGAATAGATGGTTGTGCAGTAATATTTGCCTTTTCTGTCTTTCTCTGCCATGGTGTACTTTGCCACTACGGTAAATCTACTAGCTTTAGATATTTTTGTAAACTAGACACATTCAAGTTTTTTATGCACAATGCCCTACAAACCTCAAACTTTGACTAAAGTCAAACATTTTCCTTCTATTTCTATGCCATATGCTTCCAGAATCAGAAGGAAACCACAACAGTCTTACAACCCAGTGTTTCCCCACTTGTCCCAATAAAAATGTTTCCCCACTTGGGTGGCTGGGCCTGGTGCCCACGAAAATGACGAATCAAACTAACTTGAGTGCTTCCAAAAGGACTGTCATTGGCCTTGGTTTGATTTGTTCTGTCACTGCTCTACCCACACAAGTAAGGTACCATTTTAATCACAAGACCTGGCAAAATGCTGGGTGTAAGGAAGTGTGTGGCTTCCTTCAGATTCCAACATTTTCCTTCAGAGAACATTGAATAAAATGTGTTTTGTAGTCCAGTTTTGAGGTTTGCAGGGGGTTCTGGATTACACAACCTGGTGAGAGCCTGCAAGTCACCCCATCCTGGAGCCCTCTAGGTGTTTTGTTTTAAAAATTATACAGGTTTGCTAGGTTTCCCTCAGTGCCAGCTGAGCTATGGCCCAAAATCCATAGCTGGGCATATTGTCAAAAAAAGGATCAGTTTCCACTGAAAAAATGTGATGCGGGTTCTACATTCACAACGGTGGTGATACCCCGTCTGCTGAAATATAAATCCCATTGGAAATAATGGTAATTATGTTTCAGCGGATAGAATATTTGTCACCGTTGTGATAGAGTAACCCGTCTGCCAAAATCTACATCAGGCCCTAAGTTTCTTAGAGAAAACCTTGACAGATCTATACAAATGACCCCTTAATAATTTCAGAATTCTAGTTTTCAGAAACGTATAACTTTCTGGGATCCACCATGAATTTCACATCCGTTTCCACCACGAACTGGAAGGAGGTTGAAAGCAGCAAAAATAGGAAAAATAAGCTATCTCCCAGTAAAATGCCAAAACTAAGGGGAAAAAATTTGCTTTTGAGTCAAGTCTGCCTGTTCCAGATAGCTGCCATTTTCAGGAAAAAACAGACACTTTGGCCCTCATAATAACTTCGGCACTCTACAACGTAGACCGCCGAAGTCCTGCCAGCCACAAGGTTGCCAGTGATGGCGGTCTTCAGACTACCATATTATGCTTGCTGGCTGCTCTCCTCTATCAATTGGGTGAAGAGCCGCCAGCAGCCATACTGACGGTTGGCGGTGCAGTAGAGGTTGCTCACCTGGCACTGCCACGTCAACACAACACCTCCACGCCTATTACAACTTAGCAATAGGCGTAGCGGTGTTGTGGTGACGGGGCGCTGACAGCGGAGCAAGCGCCATTGACCCCGTTCCCTCCCAGATGACCACCGCGACCACCAGGTAAGGTGATCGAACGACAGGGGAGGGGGGCTGTTGAGTGTTGTGTGTGTGAATTGGGGGGGGTTTGTGTGAATGGAAGGGGGTGTTGTTTGTGTTTGTGTGCATGTGTATGCAAGTGTATGTGTGCTCATGTGAATGCGTGTATTGGGGGTGGGAGGTGTCATGACCATGTGTGCATGTGTATGTGAATGAGTGTGCATGTATGTGTGCGTGTATTTATGTATGTGTGATGTGTGCCTGCATGGATGCACAGGGGTGAGGGGGTTTGGAATGTGGCTCGGGTGTGGGTTCGACATGGGGATGGGGCAGGGGTTCGGAATGGCGATCGGGGTGTGGGACGGTTCGGAATGGGGTGCGGGGTGTCACTGCTTGGGGAGTGGGGGGCTTCTGATGAGGTCAGGGTGGGGACCGGGTCCTACATGGAAGGGGGGTTGGGGAGTCCTGCAGAGGTGACAGGAATGAGCATTCCAGTCACCTATATTGTTCCAACCAGGGATTCCGTGGCGGGTCTGCCACCACGAATCCCTGGCGGTAAAGATGCTCAAAATACCGCAGGTGGTATTAGGTGGACCGCCGGGCAAAAGGTGGTCAACCTTCGGCCAGGCCATCCTACTACCCTGGTGGTTCAGGTGTTGAACAGGCTACAATTTGGCGGTCTTGCACCACCACGCTGTCGGTGGTCTGGCTCAACCGCCGGCGTGGCAGAGCAGGACTGCAAGGGTCATGATTGCCCCCTTTGTTCTACAACACTTTTTTTTCCAAATACAACAAAATGTAGCTATTTTTGCCTGATTTTCTTGTCCCCTCCAGATGAATCCACATGCCCGTGGCACCTTCAAAATTCCCAGAACTTTTGAAAAAAAGGATGCAAATTTGGCATTGATAGCTTATGTTGACAAAAAGTTATAAAGACTTAAGTGCAAACTGCCCCAAACAGCCAAAAAAAAAGACAGCACGGGGATCAAAGGCCTAACAGCAAAGGGGTTACAGTGTAGAATGTATTCCCCACTTAAATACACACTTAAACACTGATGTAATACTGTTGTATTTGAAACAATTTCCTTATGATGTCCAGAAGTATGTGTTCTTTTATCCTAGTTACTTATGCCTCAATATGGGGCTAATTACCATATTGTTAAAAATGGATGCCACTCTTGTCATCCTTGCACTTCTCACTGCCTGTTGGTTCTAAAGCACATAGTCACACAGGTTATTATTTCTTTATTTCACACTGTGTTTAATGAACTCTCCCCAGCTCAGCCACAAAACAAAACTATTTCTTCAAGGTCTTTTCCCTGGATCACTGTGCCCTATCTATTCAAATAACATTCTGTTTCGTATGCATCAAGTTTGTTCTAGCATCTCTAATTGACATTAGCAAGAAGATGCTGAATAATTATTCATGTAGTGGGGTAGTACGTATGTGCTAAGGCAATACGACGTTTTATAAGTTTGAGCTCTTATTTCTAATAAAATTCTACATTTTGCTCACACCACTGTGATTCTCCAGTTCTGTTAATTTCATATACAAAAATAAAGTATACACATTCTCTGATTTTAAGGGTAAGCCAGTGACTTTCCTGTTCTACTAAGGCTACTATCCATTTTTTTCCTGGTTTACTGATCACTTGGGCCTTAGTCTCGTTTTTTATTTTGTATTCTGAATTGCTCTACTCATTGAGGGCCTTCTTGACGTTGACTGTATATCACCTTACTTTTGGATTTTGTAATCAACCCTTTAACTATTCTGCTGATCTAGAACTCAGTTATTGAGGGTGTCCATTTACTTAATTGACTACATTTCTGATAGTTTTGAATCATTCAGAGGAGCCTTAGTGCAGGCATGAAAGTGCAGTCTAACAAAATCTCCTTCATCAAAATGTGGGCATAAAGTTTTAGGTAAATTGTGTGATGTGTACAATTGTGGAGTACCCTTCCCCCACACAGTTCCTTTAATTGACAACATTGATAACAAGATTTTTTCAGTTTATATAATGTCACCTAGAAATTAAAGTCAGATTCCTCCAGTATACGACACAATCAATTGTTTCTAAGTTCACATTTGCAACATCACTTTTGAGCATATTGATGCAGATCCCTTATCACCACTTCCTATTGCATTTGCATCACATGTGTAAGATATAGTGTACGCTTTTATTTATGCAAGGGCCAGATGATTCACGAGTTAAGAAGAAACTGAGGCACACGCATTAAGATGTCCCTGCTTTGGTATATACAATAGGAAATAAGTTGGCTTGCATTTACTTCCCTGAGTATCTAAGGATATTCCCAGACATCAGAAAGGATGTTAACACTGCTTCTACCATAGCTAACAGCAGGCAGACAAGAATATTAACAACCCTAAATATAACAACTATCTCAAGCGTTTCCTCTTCCAGAAATCTTATACCAGGGATGTAATTAATAACTGGTTTCTGAGACACAGAAGCGACATTATAGCTGTGTAGCTATGAATTCTATTGAGGATTCTGAGGGCCTTACACGGATGTTTGAAAGCAGGCCTGTCACTTAATTATGTCACCCAGACAATCAGTCTTCTGTCTTTCTTGGTAAAGACAGTTCGTCAGAACTGAAAAATTGCAAGTTTATTTTGACTTACTGGAGAAAAAAATTACAATATGCTAAACACACAATTTATTTAGTTACTTGGAAAAAAGTGAATAGGGTTGAGCTTTCCTATTGTTGCTCCTTTTCAATTAACAATAGTGGGATAAAGCACACCATTGTGCAGTGGAAAGACTGTAATAAATGAGCCACAATGAATAAAGCAGTTGGACAAATGAATCTGCTACCACCTCTCCACCTCTTGGAGCCTTTGTCACATGTTTTTGCTCTGGTGTCTGATAAGAAGTTGATGTGTTCTGGCACAGAATTCCCTCAAGGGCACAGTACCAAAGCACAGCCTAACAAAAACCTCAATGTACCAGAACACACATGTCATATTCTGAGAGTGGTTAGTCTCAATAATATGGAAAGCAGTTGCTTCTTGTCAAAACACGAATATAACCGAATCTCAGGTCACAGTAGTATCTGGTTGACTGGGATTATTGATATCTAGTAGCCAATGGTGTGTTCCAAGGGGGGTTTTCAGTTAAGTTATTGATTTACAAAATGGGTTTATCTCTCATTTGAGATAGATCCTTGCTATTCTCATTGTGGCTAATGGATCTTTGCTGTTTGCTGACATTAACAATGAGCTGCATATCACGTTAAATTATCCTTCTGTCAACTTTATTTTCAGTCACTAATGAGAGTTGATGTAAGTTATAAAGGTTTTATTGATCAAATATTTTAGCATATTAGAGTCAGCATATAAATTCCTCAATATCATTCATTAGTTTCTCAATAATCAAAAATAAGTAATCAGTAAATCATAGTAAACTGCATTAATCGAGTTCCATAAAATAAATATTCCCTATTTTAGGAATGAAAATGAAAAGTTGACAGAACCCATAAAGAGTTCCAAATAAAGAGGATGAGATCAATATGCATAAAGCTTTAGCATCAGTAAATCGGCTCAGTAATTTAATAGATGATTAAGGCAGAGCTTTCCTTAAAAAGCCATAAAACAAAATCAGTAGAGTTTCAGAATGAGCAGCGTGCTCTGTACATGAAAGGGGCAAATGACGGAATGAGGTAAAGAACTAACCTACTCTAGGAACATTTACTATTATAAACATCAGAATCTAAAGCTTTAGCAACATTTTGATACCTATTTCTTCAGTCAGCTAATCAGCTTTCAATCTCTTCATGGGAAGTGGATCATCTCACCAGGAATACAATAGTCCACAAATAGAAATGTCAAATGAAATATTTCTTATGAAATACAAAGTTAATACTATTACATGTTCACATTCTTCATTCTCATTAGAAATGCTGCATCTTCCTATGTGAAATTCTCCATTACTTCACAAAATGACACATTTCTATTCATTAGTTAATAGTGGTCTTTGTGTAAGTAAAAACATTTGCAGAGTTAAACAAACACATTTTATGCAACTACTATTCATTATGAAAAATATGTCCAAGTCAAGGTCAGGCAATAAACATTTTATGTTAAGACAGCATTAGGCTAACATTCTTTAGTCAGGTCAGCTTGTCAGAAAATGCTGCTTAAGCTGTTTAGGCCTTGTACAAGTCAACATGGTTGCCTGCTACAATTTTTGCATTTAAAAACATATTGTTCACTTAAGTCAACACGTTAATTCTGCACATTATTTTAAAGCTGCATGAATTTTCTTGACATTTTAAAAACGCTCTAGCAGTGTCTTAACTTTCTTTGCTTGCACCATGTTAATGGCTAATCATGGTTGTTATTAGGGATTGGTCCCTCACATGACTCACTGGCATTCACAGTATTGGCCCTGCCTCACAGATAGTGTAATGGGGCCAACCATCAATAATATCTAATCTATTTGATGGTGCCCCAGATATATATCACATGTTTTACCACACTCACTTATTCCCTTTAATTTTAGGTTTATACCGGTATGGATTTTGGATCATTTTAAATATCCTATTTATTCTCAGTATGAAAGTATTGTTTTGAGAAGTGGTATGTCACCCTTTCTATGCAATAAGAACTGTTTATAATTAATTAAATAATGTAAATTTGTTGCAGGATGATGGTTCCAGTAGTTGTGAGTTCGGGGTAACCAGCTTTGGGCAAGGGAATACATCTCAGGAATCTAAGGTAATTTTTTTCTCATATTATGAGGAAGGTGACACAGGCTTCGTCATTCTTAAAAGGGTGTAGCAATTAAGGTGACACTCCTATCCACCCATGGGTCACACTTACAGGGCTCACTGTTGTCTAGCAGGGTGAATGCTCAGGAACAAATGAAGGAAGGAGTGCAGGCTCACTTGATAGTCTCCAGAATGTTCTTAAATGTTATCTAATGAAGATCTTGCAAAGAACTTTGGGTTCGGACCAAATCAGCTAGGCTTCGGTACCCATGTCTTCTGAGAATGCTTTCCGTAAGTGTTGTCCTCTGTGAATATCACTGATAACTTAAGTCTGATCTAGTCCTCAGGATTAGAGGTGCTCCGCTCCACTCTGACCAGCACAGCAGCCGTACTTTCAATCAGGTTACAGAAGCTGGACCTTCTATGAAAACTTCCATCCTTCTTGGGCAGAATAGCAATTCGAAGACCAGGTCCTGGTACAATGCCTCATCTGAGCTGGTGCTGCAGATTGTTACTTAAATGATAAGATCAATTTAAAAACTACTGGCTCTGGGAAGTCATTTTTATAGAAAACTGAGGGCAACATTGTGCGGTAAGCCTCAATCAAACTGTGTGCTGCCTTCAAAAATTCATAACACAGACCATCCAGAGCAAAGAACATTTTTTCAGTCTCTTTCCTATTTTTCCTACATTGCAGAAAGTGTGGAGCAGCATGTGAATAAAGTGCTACAACTTTGAAGTCAGAGGTTTTGCATTCAAAGATGTGTTTAACTGCTGTTGGGAGATGAGTGAACTAAGCCACCATATCTTAAATAAAATTAATTGAGTCAGACAGTTCTCCAGTCCCGCAAGGTAGTGAATGTGAGGTTTTGGGTCATCAGAAGGGTTCTACATGCAGCTAGTAATATTGACCACGATAAAGACAACCTGAAAGGGAAGCATATCATAGTTTCCTATGGAGTGTACTCTTCTTTGTATATGGTTACCAACACAGGCATATAACACATCCATACCAGTCAAATTCATGGAGAAGTAGAGATATAGAGATTCATAGTTATATGTAACCGGTTCGATTTTTCAACGGGCCCACTCACTGCAATCTTCTTATCTTGTGTTCTGCTCCTCTCATCTGGCTGATGGAGCGTGATCAACTCTCACAGTCGCAAACTGTTCAAACATAGATGGATCAATATACCACTTCCACACATGACAACATAGGAGCTACTGGGGAACTCTGAAGTGACATGTTTTCTAACTACAATCTAAGGTGGCCATTCTGGATGATCAGGCAGACAATGATGAAAACCACTCCCACAGGATCAATCTGGGCCTTGCTGGCCTACCAGAGGGGGTGAAGGGAACCAATATGGATGATTTCCTGGAGGACTGGTTTCCCTCAAGGGTTCCAGCCGATAAATTATCCAACTGCTTTATTGTGGAATGAGCACACCAAACCCTACTGAAGAAGCCCCCTCAGGAGTCCTTCCACATCCTATTATAGCACGCATCCTCAATCATCATGATCACATTGCCATTCTTTGAGGCCCAGACCCAACCTGACCTACAATGCTCAAATGTAAAAATCTTGATTTTTTTAGACTATATCAAGGCTGTTCAGCAGGGCCGCCACTCCTTCAAGGAGGTGAAACAAAAACTAAGTGCGTTCAATATCCACAACATGCTTCTTTTTCCCGCATGACTCAAGGTCAGTTTTGCCTCCACCACATAATTTTTTGACACCCCTGAGCAAGCCTGGGAATGGGCAATGGAACAGCGACCTATTCATTGGTTGGATACTATGGATCCCATGGACAATGAAGCAAGAAAATGCCCTTCATTACATCCTCCCTGGGAGCCCCCCAAGAGGCACAACAGATTCACGAAGACTGTGTTGCCACAGGGCGGGCGTGACCATTCAGCGAGTCCCTATCCTACTGATAAAGACCTGCAATGTGTGGATGAAGAGGCCTCCCTCTCAGATACTCCAGCGATCTTCTAACCCAAGGAGATTCTTCACTTTGACTGCAGGTGAAATTCTACCAAGAGTACTATGCAGACTTAACTCGGAGCACTACATCGGGTAAGACCCGGGTGAAGTTAGCACTGTGTTCTTACTGAAGAGTGACTGAACTGTATGGAGATCAACTGCTAAATTTCTGTGAGACAATTTTCATTTGTTTCTGGTGTGTAAAAGACTCATCTCTTATTTGTTCAATATTGTCGTCAGGCACAATATCCCTACAAAGTGCATAAGGCTCCAAAGCATAGATGTTTTTGTTTCCCTCCAAATTTGTTTCTAAATGTTCTTTATAGAGGCAACAGATGCTTTATTAGAGGAAGTATGGGGAGGCATATTGTTTAACCAATGTTGTTATTCTTCCTTTGATTTTTTGCAGGAAACCTCCACATATGCTCTGCATGGTAGGAGCTTTGATCATAAGTACATAATCCTGTACAACCACACCCCACTTTTGTTCTCAATAGGGGGCCTGGAAAGATCCCATGCAACCATAAAATCCCTCTTCCATATGGCTAGACTCATCTCCTGGAATGTAAATGGCCTCTTAGGCCCCATTAGGAGGTCTGCAGTTCTGAGATATATCAAAAGATATAAATCAGATGTCATTTTCCTCCAGGAGGCACACCTCCTACTTAATCAATGTCCCTTGTTGGCTTGCTTTGGGTATGACCATGTATATCATGCAGGCCTCGATCGCGGCTCAGGGGAGGAAACTTTATTCTTTACAAAACCTTTACACTGACAGTATCCAATATACACACCTCAGGGGCATTATGTTGGTGTGGAGGGCCATTTGAAAACTACCCCCGTTAAAATCTTGTCTCCTGCTATGTTCCTAATCACCTTTTGCAGTCCACTCTACTTGCAATTTGATCTTTAATAGCGACATTTCCAGCAGGGATAGATGGGGATTTTAATGTGGTCCCTTGCCCTGTAAGGGACATTTCCAACATGCTACAACCCAGTTGAATAGCAAGCTCTGAATCCCTCAACACATGGACAGACATCATGGGCCTTTGTGATGCCTGGCACTTTTGGAACCCTGTGCAGCAGGCTTACACTCACACCTCGACTACCCGTAAAATGGAGTCCAGAATCGACCTCATTTAGCTGCCAGCATGTGATCTCCTGTGGTTACGCTGGATCTGTCCCTTACCAAGAGACATATCAGATCATGCGCCCCTTCTTCCTCAATGGGGCACTCTGGAAGGTGTCTTCCATCCTATGTAGCGATTCAATGCATGGTACCTAATGAACAAGGAGTGTGCAGACTTTGTGTAAGGGGAGCTCTGCACCTTTTTTTAACATAATGAGGGCTTGGTGTCCTCCACGGGGATCCTGTGGGAAGTCTTTAAAGCAACCTTACAGGGGTCTTAAGTGCTTTGTGAGAGGTATGGATTGGTGACAACGGGTGCAGGTTACCGAATTGAAGACACGGATCCTTGATTTGGAATAGCACACTGGTAACACAGGAGCCAGTGAGGTGCTACACCAATTGGAGAAAGCAAAAATTTAGCTCCACCAGATCTCCTTGGAGAAAGCCCGGCAATGCTGGAGGGCATCTACCTAGCAGGTATACGTCTCCGGTGATAAATGGAGCAAGTTGTTGCACTGGTTAGTGAAAAGAGGAGTTTCTGATAGAAGGGTCCCAGCCATTAAAGACTCCTTCCCCACTCTTCACAAGGAACTGCCCACGACAGGCCAAATATTTGCAGCCTTTTATTGAGACCTATTCACGGAGTGCCCCATACCCCACGGTGAGCTTGCATACCCCCTTCTAAGGGACATACCTCAGCCGCCCATTCTTTCCTCTTTAGTCCAAGAACTAGACCAGCCACTTTCAGCGGAGGAGGTGGAGCAAGCTATCACAGATCTCTAGCCCGGTAAGACCCCAGGACCTGATGGGTTCCCTATCAAATTTTTTAAGCGCTACCGGGACATACCAATGCCTCATCTACTGGCCCTCTATATTAAGATGCTACAAAATGGTACATTGCCAGCAGACCTTGACACTACTACATTTGTGGTTCTACCCAAATCAAGCCAAACAACCAAATATTGCTCTGTCTATCGGCCAATTTCACTTATCAACGCACATATTAAAATATTTGTGAAGATACTGGCAACTAGTCTGATCCGAACTCTTACCCATCTCATCCATCTGGAGCAATGTGGCTTAATGCCCAGTAGGAGCACTCACCACTGTATCTAGAGAGTGCAGGTGGCCCTCTGTCAGGCACCTCACCTTCAAGGCAATGTTGCCTCCTCTGTATTGACTTCCACAAGGTGTTTGACACCGTCCTGTGGTCCTTTCTAGAGGCGGTGTGCCAATGGGCAGGCTTTGGACCCACGTTTCGTGGAGTAGTGTGCTTGCAATACAAAGCCTCATCCAGACAAGCTTGGGTAAATGGCATTCTCTCCTCATCCTTCTCAATTTGTAGATGGATGGAGCAGGGCTGTCCGTTATTCTCACTACTGTTCGCCCTTGCTTTAGAACCATTGGCGCACCTGATAAGGTGTGACACACAGATATGTGATTGGCGAGGGTGGAATAGCATGGACGACCAGATTGCTCTCTTTGTGGACAGTGTCCTGCTTTTCCTCAAAGATCCGCAGGTTTCGGGTCCCAGATGCCTCGAAATTATTCAACTCTACCCTGAAGTGGTTTATGTATAAATACCAATAAATTGTTTCTAGTAGAGGTAACTGGGGATGCATCAGACCGCCTTTTGTGCCCTGATGTACTGTTCAGATGCAACTCCTTCATGTATCTACGGATCCATTTCTCTGCCTTATCAGACCTGGCCCAGACCCTGAATTTCCATCCCCTTGCCTTACTACTAGATTCTGACTTTAGCACATGGCTCCACCTACCGTTAAACCCACTGGGGCATATTCCGTTTTTTAAAATGATGTGTCTTCCCCGGTATCTATATATCCTGGCAAAGAATCCTTATCACATTCCACTTAAGTGGTTTTAATCTTTTAGCATCCTTCATCCTTCGTCACCGGGTGGTATTTGTCTCAGCTTGTAAATCGACATTTGATGGAGGCTTCTGTGTCCTGGATCTGTTTGGCGGTGCACCTGATCCCATTGAATAAGTGGTTTGCCGGGGAAGGGAGGACCCACCATACAAACTTGAACCACATTATTTGGGGTTTGAGGGGCTCATGGGCTTACTCTATGGCAAGCCCATACCTTCTGCAGAGCTCTCCTGTGCCCAAGTGACACTGCTCTGTTGGAGAGCAGCCTTGTGCCTTATCCAATGGACTTGTCACCTTAAAGATATGACACCACTGTGGCGAGGTACCTGGCTAAGACAGGTGTCACAAATAAAGGCCTTATACTGCTGCAACTGAAAAGGTATTACATGTCTGGGCATTGTTCAACATGGTGGGTCCTGTATGTCCTTTCAAGAGCTGCAGGAACAATCTAATATATCTTCCACTCAAACTTTTCACCATCTTCAACTGCGTCACGTGCTCCTGGCCCATCTACCAATGGCAGAGCAAATTCCTTAAAGACAGCCATCATGGGGCGCGTAGGTAAAAGTGTGATTTCGACGATTTTTCACTCCTTGATGATTGATGCTCCAGAGTTGCTCCTTCCTCTTCAGCTTCAATAAGAAAACTGGGTGGGGGGTTTTGGATGATAAGGATTTTCAGGAGGCTCGTCTAGTATAAAGGGAGTTAGCGATCTAATCATGCCTATGAGTGGTCAAGATTAATCATTCACATATGACATACCTGTCTGTTCAGTGCTTGCAGAGAATGAGCCATGCTGTCCAACCTGCCTGTCCACACTTCTCTGCTCCTGCCTGGCTTTGCAATCCTTCTGGGATGGAGTGAGTTGTGACAAATCAGAGGGCTTGGGTCACTGGACTGAGTTAGGACCCCGGGAGGCACTCCTGGGCCACTGGAAGGTGTCGGCGAATCCCGCTCTGAACACATTTTTATAAGTGTGGTTTCCTTGGTTGCTAATCACAACATAGCGTGTAATTGAAAATTTACCAGGCCTTCCACCCTGGTGCCAGGGTGGAGAGGTGTTAATTGTTGTGCATGTCAGGACCAGCACATATATGAATCCCAAGAAACATGAGGAAAATATGGGGTAAATGGTGTGCCTACCATAATTTGTCTTTGTAAGCCATGTAAAGGTGATTAAGTTCTGTGAGTGTTCAGTATTGTGGATTGAAATTCTTTTTCCTCCTCCATGTACATTTCAATTGATGATGCTTTGTTGTGTTAAATTGTATAAACTTAATAGAATTGGTTGTCAAAAAAATATCTATATTAGGATAATGGACAAAAAATAAATACATTATACTTTAAGTAGGTTTCTGAGAGTGGCAAGCTAACCCTGAGGTCTCTTTGAAATATTACTTTAATTATTCCTATTAAGAAGCAGTTACACATAGTGAACAGGATGGTCTTGAATGTATCTTTCAAATGTAATACATTTAATTGAAGGGCCCAAGGTTGCATCATGCAATCGCTGCTGTTGAAATCAGGACTGGATCTGGTCAACCCTGAAAGATACAGAGGAAAGTCAAAACTGTATTAACAGACAAAGGGGGTCATTCTGACCTCGGCGGTAAAATGCCCTTACCGCCGGTCATAAGACCGCCATAACACCGCCGCGGCCGCGGTCAACCGCCACGGTCATTCTGACCCACAACGGCCAAACCTCCAAAAATCCGTCCTCCACTGCAGCCCGCCACATCTGCGGGCAGCGATAAACTGGAGATGACCAAACCTCCACCGTCACGCCAACAGAAATACGCCCATGCCATTACGACCCACGAATCCACACGGCGGTCATTCAAACGCGGTATTCCATTGGCGCTACACACCGCCGCGGTCAGAATACACACACATCACCAAAACACAGCCACATTGGACAATTTTAAATACACACACCTGATACACATACACACACCACTCCCACACAATCAACCAACTATAAAACACACACCCACATCACCCACAAACCCCTGCGACCATAATTACTGAGAGAAGGAGAGAGAGACACAGCAGACAATCCATAGCAAGACACACTGAGGCACACTACACCATCACACACACCACATAGTAGCACAAAGCACCACTCACCAACATACTCCTCATCACATACACCACCCCACACCTCACCCACACCACCCCATGGCACCCCAAAGGCACCCACGCTTTTCGGACCAAGAACTCCGGGTCATGGTGGAGGAAATCCTAAGAGTGGAACCCCAGCTCTTCGGCTCGCAGGTGCAGCACACCAGTATAGCCAGGAAGGCGGAGCTATGGCAGCGGATCGTGGACAGGGTCAACGCGGTGGGACAGCATCCCAGGAATAGGGAGGACATCCGCAAAAGATGGAACGACCTACGGGGGAAGGTCCGATCGATGGTCTCCAGGCACAACATCGCAGTCCAGAAGACTGGCGGCGGACACCCACCCACCCCTCCCGAATTTACATCGTGGGAGCAAGAGGTCTTGAACATCCTGTATCCTCAGGGCCTCGCTGGAGTAGCCGGAGGAATGGACTCTGGTAAGTCCCATCTCAACTACTATATCGCCCCCACCCCACCAGCATGCCAACCCACACCCCCACCCTCACCCCCAACCCCCCAGCACACATCCTCCCTGACAATGTCTCACCAGCACAACCCACCCATCCCAACACCAACTCCTGCATGCCAACACAAATCATGGGCACCCATAACCTAAGCATGACCACTGCACTAACCCCCCCCCCACTAACTACTCTCACAACACCTCCCTCAAGGGAATGCCTGCACTGGGGGACAAGGGCACCCATAACACGCACGCTATTGCACACACAGAAACAATAACCAAACTCTCTTACCCCATGCAGGACCCGAACGACAACACACCAGCCAGGAGGGTCCAGAAGTGTCCATCCCACCACCGGAACAGGCCCACACTGAGGATAGCAGCTCTGTCGACAGTGAACCTGATGACCAGGACCATCGGGGACCTCTGGGCAGTCGGTTCCCCTCAGGCAGCCACAGGCCACACCAGACCCGACCCCCTCTGCCAACACCAGCACAGCTCCCACCCAGCGGGCCCATGCCTCTGTCTCTAGGACAGCTCAATCAGCGGTGTGTCTGCCACTACAGGGCACCCAGGCTAACCCAACACCCCAACAACAACAGGGACCTGGGGGCAGTGGTAGCGGGCACACCGTCCAGGGGACAGAGGCCGGGGGAAACCGGGCAGCTCGGAGGGCTGCTGTGCGACAGGGGGGGGAGGAGAGGCCCAGGCAACCCACTCTCCAAGAGGCCCTCACCACCATCATGGGGGCCTACCACCACTCCCAAGAGACGATGGCGACGGTACTGGCCAGGTTCACGGAGATCCAGCTGCTCCATCACATAGGGGATGCTGCTATTTCGCATCACATACGCGTCATGCACTGACCCTGGGAACTTGGCATTTACATGGGAGATGTACTGGTCAGCCAAACAGACCACCTGGACATTCATCGAATGATAATTTTTTCTGTTTCGGTACACCTGCTCATCGTCTTTTGGGGGTACCAAAGCCACATGGGTCCCATCAATGGCACCAATGATGTTGGGGATATGTCCAAGGGCATAGAAATCACCCTTCACTGTAGGCAAGTCACCCTCCTCGGGGAAAATGATGTAGCTCCGCATGAGTTTCATCAGGGCAGACAACACTCTGCTCAAAATCTTAGAAAACATAGGCTGAGACATTCCAGATGACATGGCCACTGTGGTCTGGAATGACCCACTGGCCAAAAAATGGAGGACTGACAAAACCTGCACCAGAGGGGGAATCCCTGTGGGTTGGCGGATGGGGGACATCAGGGCTGGCTCCAGCTGGGCACACAGTTCATGGATAGTGGCACGGTCAAGTCTGTATCGAAGTATTATATGGCATTCTTCCATTGTCGACAGGTCCACCAGCGGTCGGTACACGCGAGGATTCCTCCTTCTCATCGCAAGTCCCAGCGGACGGTGCCTAGGAAGGACAACATGGAGCACAGAGTCAGCCAAACCACAGGTACGTACAGACAGCTTGCACAGTTAAAGAATGGCAATGGGTTGAAAGGCGTGTATGTGTGGCAATGCAAGGCCTAGGCCTGTGTGTCGCAGTCAAAATTAAGCCATGTAGGCCCTTGAAATGGCGGCTGCCTGACCTGTGAAGTGGGACAATGGGATGTGAGGTCAATGCGCTGGCGGGGCACACCGTGGCGGTAGGCGGTCGAAGACCGCGGCGCAAAGCCGCATTGGTTAACATTGAAGCCTATGGGTTTCAGGAGCCAATGACGAAGTGCGCCGGCGGTCGCGGTACGCACCGCCGCGGTACACACCGCCGCGGGCGTGACCGCCATTTTCTATCTGATTAATCACTCGAGACCTGATCATCCACAGGAGAGGACGTATACTGCAAGTGCTGCTGTGACCTCGGTCTGGAAGATACAATGGCTGCTGCGACTGGGGAAAGGGCCCCTGCCTTCACGTCTGAAGAGTTGGAGAAGCTCGTGGATGGGGTCCTCCCCCAGTATGCGCTACTCTACGGTCCTCCAGACCAACAAGTGAGTACACCGGGTGCACATGGAATGGGCTATGCCTGTGTGGATTGGGGTGGATGTAAGTTTGTGGGGTGGAGGGCGAATGAGGAGTGCAACGCCCGACAGATGAGAGCATGTGCCATGTGGCAAAGTGGGTGGGGGGGGCCAATTACATCTAACATGCAGGTCATTGATGATTTCCTCCTTTCCACCCTGTACATGTCAAATAGGTCAGCGCCCATCAGAAGATCGAGATTTGGCGTGCCATCGCCAAGGAAGTCCGGAACTTGGGGGTCCACAACAGACGGGGCACCCACTGCTGCAAGAGGTGGGAGGACATCCGCCGCGGAACAAGGAAGACCGCAGAAACACTGCTGGGGATGGCCTCCCAACCTAGGAGGGGTGCCAGTCGCACCATGACCCCCCTGATGTCCCGGATCCTGGCGGTGGCCTACCCTGAATTGGATGGGCGCTTTAAGACATCACAGCAGACACAAGGGGGTGAGTATCAGCACATTCTCCTATCTTTCTGCGCAGTGGAGGCGTCTGGGTGGGGGAGGAGGGCTGTGGGTGACATTAGGCCAGGGCGCTTTCTGTAGTGTAGTCCTCTCCCTTAGGCATGGCCCTGTGCCCCCGGCCCCCACCTCGGTAGGGTGACAAGTACAGCCATTGAAGGTCCAGCATCTCCCATGTGCGCGTTTGACATCTCTTGGACTGTTGTCTTAGTCAGTAGTACTGAGTAGTGTACCCCGAATGCGCGGCTTAGTGCATTAGGCACCTGTGTCTGTCCTCTCCGCCAACGGTGTTGACATTGCATGCACTCAACCTGGTCTTCTTTTTTCTCCCCCCACCCTTTCTCTTCATCTTCTTGTGCATGTGTGCATTATCATCATCAGGCGGAGGAGATTTGGCATCGGAGCACGAGGGAGCTGCAGGACACAAGGCCCCGGTGGGCCCAGGAACAGACACCGAGGGCACCAGTGATCCGAAGGGCGAGGGGAGCACCACGACGGGGACCGCTGGTGAGAGCAGCGAAAGCGACACGTCCTCGGATGGGAGCTCCCTAGGGGTGGCGGCAACATCCGTGCCCCCCGCCTCTACAGGTACAGCCGCCACCCAGCGCACCAGCCCCGCCCTCCCAGCAGCCCCTCAATCTTCGCTCCGTGCCGGTTCGCCCAGGAAGGCGCGCGTCTCCTTCACCCCAGGCACCTCAGCCCCTGCCCCTGTTGCCCCTGCTGCCCTCAGTGCGGAGCTCATTGACCTGGTAAGGACGCTCATTGTTGGGCAGACGACCCTTTTGAATGCCATCCAGGGTGTGCAAAGGGAGGTGCAACAGAGCAATGCGTACCTGGAGGGCATTCATTCGGGTCAGGCTGCCCATCAACGAGCGTTCACTGCTCTGGCCTCAGCACTGACGGCAGCCATTGTCCCTGTTTCCAGCCTCCCTCTTCTTACTGCCTCCAGCCTTTCTCTGTCTCCTGTTCCTCAGCCTATCCCATCCACACCATCAGACCAGCCTGCACACACCTCAACACCCAAGAGCAGCTCATCCAAACACAAGCACCACAAATCCCACAAACACTCACCCAAGCAACACCCAGATGCAGACATGCCAACAGCCACTGCCACCCCTGTGTCCCCCTCCTCCTCGTCTCCCTCCTCCCTCCCTGTGACGTCTACACTCACACCTGCATGCACCCCAACATCAGCCAGTGCTTCCATCACCACCTCACCCTCCAGGACAGTCCACATTCGTGCAGTCACCACCCCCACTGCCATTTACACGTCCCCTGTGTCCTCTCCCACTGTGTCTTTCACCCCCTCTTCCAAGACACACAAACGCAGACAGACACCCACCAAACAGCCATCCACCTCACAACAGCCTACAGCACCAGCACCTTCACCCAATGACAGCACACCTGACTCTCCTACAACCACCTCCTCTACCTCCACTTCCATCTCCACTTCTCCTACCCTTTACCTTGGCCCTAAAAAACTTTTCCTGGCTAACCTTAACCTCTTTCCCCCCGATGAGCTCCCCCATCCATCTTCAAAGAGTCCCAAGAGCACCGCAGCCACCACCAGCCCAGCTTCGGGTGTCACTGTTGTGCCTGGGTTCTGGAGCCCACCCTTTGCCAGCAGTGACACATCGATCAGCAGCAAGGACACGTCCAGCCCCCCCCCCGGCAAGAGGACCCGCAAAAACAAGGGCCGCCGTGCGAGGACCGACAGGGCTGCCCCCAAGGAGCAATGTGCGGCCACTTCACCACCCACACCATGTAGGGGAGGCAAGGGCCCGAGAGCCCCATCAAAGGAGCGGAAGGGCAGCAGGAGCGCGGAGAAGGTGGACCCCACATGCCACATCCCAGCTGGGAAGGAGGACACTAAGGAGGCCAGGAGTCCGTCCCCGAAGGGTCCAGAAACGTCACGGTCCGAGGGCGACTGAGCAGGGGGTCCAGGCCAGGTCTGGCTCCCTTGACCTGCTGGATGAGCACCGCTGAACAGGGCCCGCGGTGCAGAAGAGCACCGCTGAACAGGGCCCTGCCGTGGAGGAGAGCACCGCTGAACAGGGCCCGCGGTGCAGAAGAGCACCGCTGAACAGGGCCCGCGGTGCAGAAGAGCACCGCTGAACAGGGCCCGCCGTGGAGATAGGCACCGCTGAACAGGGCCCCGCCGTGGAGAAGAGCACCGCTGAACAGGGCCCGCCGTGGAGATAGGCACCGCTGAACAGGGCCCCGCCGTGGAGAAGAGCACCGCTGAACAGGGCCCGCGGTGCAGAAGAGCACCGCTGAACAGGGCCCCGCCGTGGAGAAGAGCACCGCTGAACAGGTCCCGCGGTGCAGAAGAGCACCGCTGAACAGGGCCCGCCGTGGAGATAGGCACCGCTGAACAGGGCCCCGCCGTGCAGAAGAGCACCGCTGAACAGGGCCCGCCGTGGAGATAGGCACCGCTGAACAGGGCCCGCCGTGGAGAAGAGCACCGCTGAACAGGGCCCGCGGTGCAGAAGAGCACCGCTGAACAGGGCCCCGCCGTCTCAAGCACCGCTCCGCTGGGCACCGCCGTCTCAAGCACCGCTCCGCTGGGCCCTTCCTCTCAAGCACCGCTCCGCTGGGCCCTTCCTCTCAATCACCGCTCCGCTGGGCACCGGCGTCTCAAGCACCGCTCCGCTGGGCACCGCCGTCTCAAGCACCACTCCGCTGGGCACCGCCGTCTCAAGCACCGCTCCGCTGGGCACCGCCGTCTCAAGCACCGCTCCGCTGGGCCCTTCCTCTCAAGCACCGCTCCGCTGGGCCCTTCCTCTCAAGCACCGCTCCGCTGGGCACCGCCGTCTCAAGCACCGCTCCGCTGGGCCCTTCCTCTCAAGCACCGCTCCGCTGGGCCCTTCCTCTCAAGCACCGCTCCGCTGGGCCCTTCCTCTCAAGCACCGCTCCGCTGGGCACCGGCGTCTCAAGCACCGCTCCGCTGGGCCCTTCCTCTCAAGCACCGCTCTGCTGGGCCCTTCCTCTCAAGCACCGCTCCGCTGGGCACTGCCGTCTCAAGCACCGCTCCGCTGGGCCCTTCCTCTCAAGCACCGCTCCGCTGGGCACCGGCGTCTCAAGCACCGCTCCGCTGGGCCCTTCCTCTGAAGCACCGCTCCGCTGGGCCCTTCCTCTCAAGCACCGCTCCGCTGGGCCCTTCCTCTCAAGCACCGCTCCGCTGGGCACCGCCGTCTCAAGCACCGCTCCGCTGGGCCCTTCCTCTCAAGCACCGCTCCGCTGGGCACCGGCGTCTCAAGCACCGCTCCGCTGGGCCCTTCCTCTGAAGCACCGCTCCGCTGGGCCCTTCCTCTCAAGCACCGCTCCGCTGGGCCCTTCCTCTCAAGCACCGCTCCGCTGGGCACCGCCGTCTCAAGCACCGCTCCGCTGGGCCCTTCCTCTCAAGCACCGCTCCGCTGGGCACCGGCGTCTCAAGCACCGCTCCGCTGGGCCCTTCCTCTCAAGCACCGCTCCGCTGGGCACCGGCGTCTCAAGCACCGCTCCGCTGGGCCCTTCCTCTCAAGCACCGCTCCGCTGGGCCCTTCCTCTCAAGCACCGCTCCGCTGGGCACCGCCGTCTCAAGCACCGTTTATGGTTCACTGTGCCCACCATGCCTCCTCCTTGACCAGTGGAGACTGTCATCCACCTGATGGACTGTGGCTTTGCACTCCCCAGGATGGTCCAGTGGGCAGCCCACCCACTGTAGAGACATTGAGAGACTGTGGCTTTGCACTCCCCAGGATGGTCCAGTGGGCAGCCCACCCACTGTAGAGACATTGAGAGACTGTGGCTTTGCACTCCCCAGGATGGTCCAGTGGGCAGCCCACCCACTGTAGAGACATTGAGAGACTGTGGCTTTGCTGTGGATCTGGCGTCGTGGACTCATGTGGCTGTGGTGCCCCCCCCCTTCCCTTCCCCCTGAGGTGCCTGTAGTTTTTACATCTGATGCCCCTGCAGTGTTCTCTCCAAAGGACTCAGGTCTCCTGTGTGGGCTTTGCCCTTATTTCTCAAGACTTTGGCCCACGGACATGCTGAATTCGTAGGATGTGCAGGACTTGGTACTTCAGTTATACACTGATGTGTATGTCATTATTTTTGTTGTGAATATCTTTCATGGTTGTACGATAATTTTCTGGAGCTTTTTGGTACATAAATATTTATTCCAAATATGATTATGTCCTAGCATTTTTCAGGGGTGTTTGGGTGGTGTCACTGTGACTTGGTGCTCTGCATTGGTGAGTACATAGTTGGGGGGGGGGGGGTCGCATATGTGTGTGCCCGTAACCTTTCGTCCTCCCCCTCCCGTGTGTCGTAGGTGTAGTACTCACCGTTGTCGTCTGCGCCGGACTTCGTACTCGTGGTAGATGAGAAGGTAGACGAGAGCAGGTAGGATGTTTAATTCGGGTTCCATGCTGTCCTCCTTCCTCCTGGAGTGCGTAGTGGTGAGCGTTTTCCCGTCCGTAGTCTGTTTCCGCCGTGTTTTTATCGGCGGTGCTCCCGTCCCGGAAAAGGTGGCGTATTGGTGAGTTGGAATAGTGTGGGCGGTACATTGTCTGCCGCCTGTCTGTTGGCGGTGACCGCCGCGCTGTTTGTTTGTACCGCCGTGGCGGTCGGAGTGTTAAGGTGGCTGTCTGTGTTGGCGGTTCCCGCCAGGCTCAGAATCCCATTTTTTTTACCGCCCGCCTTTTGGCGGGTTGGCCGCCGCTTTAACACCGACCGCCAGGGTTAGAATCACCCCCAAAATGTGTACACAATATCATATGGGTCCCATGAGTTTTAATCTATTCCTAACTCAAGAAAGCATTTGAAGAGATGGAGAAGATAAGCCTGTTTCAACATGGGTGGGCTTGTACCACATGCTGAGCAGGCTCATGTGGCAGTAGAGAATCCTGATCTATTAGACTGTTGAACAATGCAGAAAGGGTGTGATTTGTGACAAATTGTATAGCTTTATTGTCAGCAAATGACATTTTGTTTACTGATACAATTCACCTGGAAAACGTAGACTAATTTCAGAGTATGTAGGTTGTAAGAGAAAAAATGTCTATAGACATATCCACTGAAAATGTGGAAATCTTCATCTAAATCACAAAATGAGACACAAATATTGGGACTCCGTACAGTGGATCAAATAAAACAAATGGCCCACAGTTTCGGAAATCGAACACCTGTATTGAATAATATATGGAAATAATTTTTTGATATGTATCACTTTTACATATTAAATACATTCTGGGGTAAAATGATTTCTAAGTTATAATACTGCTTCAATATTTAGTTTGTTAATAGACGTTTGAGAGAGTGTCTCTTAAATATAAATTTTATGACAAGACCGGAGGCTCCTATTATGCTTTCTTTTCCTGCTTTATTTCAAATAGCAGCCAAGAGAAAAGACCAATCCCAGAGGTTTGCGAAACAGGCAACCAATGGGAGATAAGATCAATAACTTTAACACACTATACAACACAAGATATACCAATCCTGACTGCAGGCAGCCCTCTTTTCTTGCTGCTCGCAGTCAAGATAAGTATATCTTTTGTTGCTCCATACAGTTTGTAATATTAGATAGCATTTAATTTTCTATTTACATTTTCTCATATTGCTTAATGTTTTACTGGCTTAATTCATCACTCCAATTCGACTGAATGTCTACCTTCAGACCATGTTGCGAGTTACATTCTAGCAAAACTACGTCTTCCCGTAGATAAGCAAGTACGGGCCAAACTGCGTTCTGAGTGTCCCAGGCCCTCTCTTCCCTTGAACATTACTGCTATCCCTTCTATAGATCCGTCCCTACTATCTTTTTTCTCTAAATTCGGCAAAGACCCCCGAAAAGGGGTAGACAGAGACTGGGCCCTCTGTCAGGATAAAGTTCTTGATTTGGTCAGTCCCTTATCCCGCATTTTCGACCCTGCAGAATCCGCAAGAATAAATGAAGAGTCTTTTGATCCTGAAGAACTGTCCCTCTGGATTCAAACAGCCTTCTGTTTGCTTGGTAACGCAAACTCGGCTATGACACACGAGCGTCGAAAAGGACTCTTACTCAAGCTAGATCCTAAGCTAGCGAATCTGGCAGCTATGTATCCAGGTGCTAAGGCTGACGGCTTGCTCTTTGGAGATAATTTTATAAAAGAATTAAGCAAATACGTTACCACCTTTGCTTCATTGGACAAAGCCCAACAGTCGCTTAAAAAGGTATTTAACTCACAGGTTTTTGCCAGGGCCGGTAGAGGAAGAGGCCGCTCCACTGGCCGGTCCTTCAGGAATCAAGGCTTCAGAGGGTCTTACAATTATCAACAACAGCAAGATTTTGGGCCACAATTCTACCCCCAGCGCTCCAGAGGATTCAGAGGCAGGAACCAACGCAGGTCCTATAACAATTCAGGTAAGCAAATCTTCTGGCCATCCCTCAGACCCCTGGGTTCTCAACACAGTCAAAGGTTATTTAATAGAATTTTACGAGAGTCCCTTCCAACCTTCCCCCCTTCTTCCCCTCAGCTTTGCAGAAGAAATGTCAAATCTCATTTCCGCCGAAATCCAAGATCTCCTTCGAAAACGAGCTGTCCAACCAGCTCGTCCTCTTCCATCCGGTTTCATAAGCCCCCTGTTTTTAGTAATCAGAAATAACAAAAAAATCAGACCAGTCATCAATCTCAGAGATTTCAATCAATTTGTTGTCTATCGACACTTCAAGATGGAAACAATTCTTCATTTAAGAGACTCGCTTCTCCTAAACGACTGGATGGTCCGTCTGGACCTTCAAGACGCATACTTAACAGTTCCTATTCACTACTCTCACAGAAAGTTCCTTGCCTACCGTTCGGGCTTTCCTCAGCCCCTTGGTGTTTCACCAAGTTAGTGAAACCTATAGTAGCTCTTCTCCGATCTCAAGGATTCAGAATGATAATTTACCTAGACGATATCCTTCTTATGCATCAAGACATCTCTATCCTTCGGTCTCATCTGTCCTACACCATATCACTCCTTTCAGATCTAGGTTTTTTAGTCAACAACGAGAAATCGATCTTTACTCCGTCTCAGACAATGGAATTCCTAGGCTTCCTAGTCAACTCCTCTCAAGGCCTGCTACAACTTCTGGATTCAAAAATAAAAAGCATCAAATCAGAGATAACCCTATCTTTATAGCAGACTTCTCTCTCCCTAAGGTCTCTTGCAAGGATTGTAGGTCTTCTTTCCTCCTCGATACAGGCAATTTTTCCAGGCCCTCTTCACTATCGGGCTCTTCAGAGATTGAAAATTCGACATTTACGCAAAGGTCTTGCTTATTCAGATTTCATCCCCCTCAACCTCGAATCCCGTACAGAACTTCAATGGTGGCTCGACCATCTCAAAGCCTGGAATGGCAGGACCATCTTTGCCTCAGCCCCAGATCTTGTCTTAGAATCCGATGCAAGCTTAACAGGTTGGGGCGCAAGGTGTGGGCAAATATCGACTGGAGGCACATGGTCTCTGCAGGAGTCTTCATTGCACATCAACTATTTAGAGATGCTTGCAGGCTCCTTTGCAATCAAAAGTTTCACCAAAAACAGAGTCTCTTGTTCCGTACTTCTGCGTATGGACAACCTCGCGGCAGTAAAATACATCAATCACCTCGGCGGTACCAAATCCAAACCTCTAGCAGAATTAGCAAAACATTTCTGGGAATTCTGCCTTCACCGAAAAATTTCAGTTCAAGCAGAATACTTGGCAGGTTCACGCAACTCAGTTGCAGATTGGTATTCACAACATCTTTCCAACTTCAGCGACTGGAAGCTTCATTCTTCGGTTTTGAACTCTATTCATCACAAATGGGGTCCTTTCCATATAGACCTCTTCGCATCGCGTCTGAATGCCCAACTCCCTTGTTTCTTCAGCTGGAGGCCAGATCCTCAAGCTTTAGCGACCGACGCATTCCTTCAACAGTGGTCCCATTCAATAAACTACGCATTTCCTCCTTTCATCATGATAAACAGAGTTCTCACTCATCTTCGTCGTCAAAAAGCCACAGTAGTTTTAGTGGTTCTGCTGTGGCAAGCTCAAGTGTGGTATCCCACCCTTTTTGAATTATCAATCGACTTCCCTGTACTTCTGCCCTCCTTTCCTTCTCTCCTTCTCAATCCACAAGGTCTCCCTCACGATCTCATTCTCAACGAATCTCTTCTCCTATCCGCCTGGAAAGTTTCAGGTCTTCCTCATCTTATCCAGGAATTTCACTCGAAGCTTCAACCTACATCAACAATTCCTGGGCTACAGGCACTTCCTAGGCTTACAAATCAGCTTGGTCCATCTGGTCTAGCTGGTGTCTGGGAAAAGCATGTGATCCCTTTTCAGCAGATCTAACTTTGATAGCTAATGTTCTTGCTTCACAAGCCAGCGCCGGCAAATCATACAGGACCATTAATCTTTATAGGTCAGCTATATCCCTGCATCATCCTTTTATAAACGGAAAACCTGTAGGAGAACATCCGATAATTTGTCGTCTCTTGAAAGGAGTAAAATTCTCCAATCCTCCACTTCCCAAATACACTGCTTTATGGGATGTTAATCTTGTCTTACAAATGTTTGTATCCTGGCAAGATAATAACTTATTGTCTTTGAAAATGCTTTCCGCTAAACTAACAATGTTACTTTGTCTGGTGTCTATCAAACGTCTGTCTGATGTGAAAGCCTTGGATATTTCAGCTCGTCACTTCACCCCAACTGGTGTACTGTTCAATGTCTCTCGTCGTACAAAAACCATCATTACTTCTGTTTTCTACCCCTTCTTTCCTAATCACCCAAAACTTTGCATGGGAAACTGTTTGAAGGTTTATGAACAAAAGACTGCCGATCTTAGAACATCTTCTGCTTCCCAACTCTTAATCTCCTTCAGGAAACCTTATAAACCTGTATCTTCCCCTACCTTAGCCCGTTGGGTCAAATGGGTAATGTCTTTTGCGGGCATTGATACGTCAAAGTTTGGAGCCCATTCTGCTAGAGGGGCTATGGCGTCAAAAGCCTTTTGGGCTGGTTCCCGTTTGGAAGATATTCTAAGATCGGCAGATTGGTCAAATGATTTCACTTTTCGCACATTTTATTGTAAACCTGTTAGTACAGCAACTTCTGTAGTAATTAACATGCTTTAAACAAGCATAATAGGAGCCTCCGGTCTTGTCATAAAATGTAGATTTTCCGAGTATTTTATGATGGAAAGTCTTAATTTTATGAAAGACACGGAGGCGAGTATTATCCCACCGCTTAGTGTACTAATGTTGTTCTTTTCCCACCCTTTTAGTTACTACCAACGCTCCAGCATCCTCTTCAAACTAATTCATTTGATACTGTTTCTAATCAAAGTACTCCTCCAGCGCAATCTCCATCGAAGATGGATTTCTCCGTTCACCATCCTGTCAAGTCGTCCTACTCTCCCAACCTGGACAGAATTCAAGACTTTTTTGCACTGGTTCTCGCAATATGCCTAATTTGTTGTATTGTACCATTATTCAAATCATTTTCTTGACAGTCTTGCAGCTTAAAAGAGGGCTGCCTGCAGTCAGGATTGGTATATCTTGTGTTGTATAGTGTATTGATTGGTTAAAGTTATTGATCTTATCTCCCATTGGTTGCCTGTTTCGCAAACCTATGGGATTGGTCTTTTCTCTTGGCTTCTATTTGAAATAAAGCAGGAAGAGAAAGCATAATACTCGCCTCTGTGTCTTTAATAAAATTAAGACTTTCCATCATAAAATACTCGGAAAATCTACATTTACTTTGTTAATCTGGGAAAACAGAAGACCACAGACCAATTATTATACTGTACCTTTTGATGAATCTAACTGAAAGGTCAGTGTTTCAACAGCTCTTACTACAATTAGAACAAAAATATATTGGGTCTAACACACCTACTTTTCAGATATTGCAATGGTATGGATTATTCCTTTATAACTTCATGGAATGGTTTCGAGATGCAACTGGAATGCAACTGAACTGCTGCATGGATAATTTTGTATGCATTTACTGAGAATATTACATCATCTCACTACCCTCCATCCAAACTTATGTATCTCAATACACTCTACTCTCTAACATTTGCCTGAGCACCCTTCCACTGTGGATCTAGTATTATTGCAATATATGTAATTATTATACTGGTGACTACTCAACTTTCTCAGACTTGAACAGTCTATGAACCGTGGCTTATGCAGGTATTGACTGGAGGATCAGGAACAACTGAAAAATTATGAAAATCAAGGCAGAACTCATAATCCATGGTACTGGCTGCCTATCACAATGGCATCTAACTGATGATTAGCGCTGCCCTATTGATTCAAACTTGTGCATCCACAGCATTTATAACATTGAATCAATTTTGATTATCTGGTTGAACCAATCATTGTTCCGAAATGCTCTGGCCTTGACCATGTCAATTGATTGCCCCTCATCTTCCTATTACACTGCCAGTGGAGTCTTTTAATTATTTAAATTTCATCAGCAGTACTTGTGAGTAATTTTGAAATTGCAATCACATCAAGTAGACATTAGAAGACCTTTGTTAGCTGATAGTGGCCAGTCAAATCTTGTTTAAGTTCTACAAAAAAATCTTCACTGATACCATCCTAGATGGAGTCTACATTCAAAGAGCTAATGGAGAATTGAGGTTCACAATTTTACCAAAGCTTTCCTGTGTGGATCGCCCTTTTCAGTACATTCTGCAAACCCCTACCTGCAAGTATTTGCACTTTACCTTTCAAAGAGCAATACTTTTTTTTCTCCTCATGTTATGCTAAGATGAATCATTTGTTGATATTGCTTGAAGCTGGTCACACCCATCTGAGTCTTTGTTTTGATCAAGCAGGAACCACAGTCCTAGTCAAGGTAAGTCACAAACACACCCTAAATTAACCTTTGCTCACCCTCTGATAGCTTGACACAGAGAGTCAAGCTTATCTTAAGAGGCAATGTTTAAAGTATGTGTACAATCCATTGTTGGCATCTTGCAGTCTCTTCTGGTTCTTGCCTAATCTTCTTTCTTGTGTTCTTGTGTGTCCTAGGAACGTTACTGTGATTGACTCCTACTTTACTGGGCTCCGGGAGGGTTCTATTACTTACCTTTGGTGTTTTCTAATACTCTCAGTGCCCCTGTACACACTACACTTGCCTATGTGAGAAACCGACTTTCGCATTCCACTATTTTAGTATATGGTTTGTGCTCCCCCAGGCCCATTTCTAACCATTGTGATTTTCACTATTTGCACTGTTTTCTAACTGTTGTTACAGCTAATTTTGCATTCTAGTGTATATACTGTGTATATTACTTACCTCCTAAGGGAGTATAGTCACTAAGGTATGTTTGGCATTTGTATCACCAAAATAAAGTACCTTTATTTTTGTAACACTGGGTATTTTCTTTCATGTGTGTGAGTACTGTGTGACTACAGTATTATTGCATGAGCTTTGCATGTCTCCTAGTTAGGCCATGGCTGGTCAGCCACACTACCCCTAGAGAGCCTGGCTTCTAGATACTGACTAAATTTCACTAATAAGGGATAACTGGTATAAGGTGTAATTACCTAAGGTACCCACTACAAACCAGGCCAGCTTCCTACAGGGCAGAGTCCAGGTGCAGAAATAGGTTGGTCGGAAGTCTTTATGTTCCTGATTTTTCACATCAGGAGGCAAGTCAGCTGGCCCTTTCTGAAACTCTGGGTTTAAGTGATGCTTGCCAAATCCTTCTCACCCGGGAAGAGAAATAGCAGGTAGCAGGGCAGCACAGCAAGGCAGAAGTCCAGCATAGCAGCAGTCCAGCATAATGGCAGTCTTTCATCAGCACAGCTGCCCTTCTTCCTGACAGAGTAGTTGCAGGTCTAGAAGTGTGCTGAGTTGGTGATGTCAGGGGTCCAGTACTTATGCCCAGTTTGGCCTTTGAAGTAGGAGAGGCTTCAACGACAAGCCATTGTAGTGTACAAAGTGTCTGCCCTTCCTGCCCAGGCTCCTGACGCACTTCAGGGGGTTATGTAGCCTTTTGTGTGGGGACAGGACACAGCCTATTCAGGTGTAAGCAATGCTGTGGTCAGCTTCCCACCAATCCTACCAGGATGCCCCATAAAGGCCTATCAAGTCACACCTAAGCTCCTATTGTGTGTGGCTGTCTAAGGGTAATATAAAACGCTCAGCTGGCAGCCTCCCAGTCAAATGATCAGAGACAGGCAACAGACACTGAGTGGCTAAAGTAAACAAATGGCAACTTTATAAATGTGGCATTTTCAGAATTACATTTTAAAATCTGATTTCACCATGAGATTTGGTTTTAAATTGTGATTTAGGAGACACCAAACTTCAAAAACGTATTTCTTCCAGACTATGAATAACACTTATAAAATATAATAAGGTAATCCCAATGGTATCCTACAGGAGAGGTAGGCCTTGCAGTAGTGAAAAATGACTTTAGTGCTTTTCACTACTAGAAAATGTACATGCCCGGCCTTTTACATACAGTGCACCCTTCCTTCCCGGTTGACCAGGGCCTACCTAAGGAGTGACTTATAAGCATAAAAAGGAAAGGCTTGGGCCTTGCAAAAGGTTTATTTTGCCAGGTTGGCATGGCAGTATACAACTGCACACACAGACTCTGCAATAGCAGGTCTGAGACATGGTTAAAGAAGGTCTACTTAAGTGGGTGGCACAATCAGTGCGGCAAGCCCACAGGTAGCATTTAAGTTACAGGCCCTGGCCACAGGTAGTACACTTTACTGGGGACTTATACTTCAGTTAAATATGCCAATTGGGAATAAGCCAATACTACCATGTTTAGGGGGCGAGAACACAAGAACTTTAGTACTGGTTAGCAATGAAAAAGTGCACAGAGTTCTAAAGTCAGCACAAATTTTGCAAAAAAAGTGGAGGAAGTATGCAAAAAGTTGGGGGAAGAACACCCTAAAGCTGGCAGGTCAAACAGAGTGTGCTGTCTGAAAATTGTATGGGAGCATTCAACAAGCTAATCATTTAAATAAATATCAAACATTGCTTACCTTGAGCTCAGTTTAGAGCACTTCTGATGTTTTTATACGTGCAGTATTCCAGAATTTCTTGAATTTCTTGGCTGTATAGTTCACCGAAATATGTTCATTGTCATCCTCCCGCTGTCCACTTATTGAACAAAAAGGTGTTTGACGTTTAGAGATTTTGCTAATTTCTGTGGTGCCTAGTATGTCCTGTGTATAGTGATAACATTATTTTTCTTTAAGGCAGTAGATGTGACTGTAGAAAAAAGGAGTCTAAAAGATACTTGCCTTATCTTTTTTGATTTCAGCATAGGCAAGTCTTCTTCCCATAGGTGGTAGGGGTTCTGCTGCTTCTTTTTTTCTGCCTTAGTTAATTCTCAACATCAGACTCAGAATTCCTTGCTGAGTGGCTGTTGTGAGAAGGTAGCCTCTTTCTAGCCTTGTTACCCCCACTTTTGGCCTGTTTGTGAGTGTATGTCAGGATGTTTGTCACTGTTTTCACTGTCTCACTGGGATCCTGATAGCCAGGCCTCAGTGCTCATAGTGAAAACACTATGTTTTCAGTATGGTTGTTATGTGTCACTGGGATCCTGCTGGTCAGGACCCCAGTGCTCATAGGTTTGTGGCCTATATGTATGTGTCACTGGGACCCTGTCACACAGGGCCCCAGTGCTCATAGGTGTGCATGTATATGTTCCCTGTGTGGTGCCTAACTGTCTCACTGAGGCTCTGCTAACCAGAACCTCAGTGGTTATGCTCTCTCATTACTTCCAAATTGTCACTGACAGGCTAGTGACCATTTTTACCAATTTACATTGGCTTACTGGAACACCCTTATAATTCCCTAGTATATGGTACTGAGGTACCCAGGGTATTGGGGTTCCAGGAGATCCCTATGGGCTGCAGCATTTCTTTTGCCACCCATAGGGAGCTCTGACAATTCTTACACAGGCCTGCCACTGCAGCCTGAGTGAAATAACGTCCACGTTATTTCACAGCCATTTTACACTGCACTTAAGTAACTTATAAGTCACCTATATGTCTAACCTTTACCTGGTAAAGGTTAGGTGCAAAGTTACTTAGTGTGAGGGCACCCTGGCACTAGCCAAGGTGCCCCCACATTGTTCAGAGCCAATTCACCGAACTTTGTGAGTGCGGGGACACCATTACACGCGTGCACTACATATAGGTCACTACCTATATGTAGCTTCACAATGGTAACTCCGAATATGGCCATGTAACATGTCTATGATCATGGAATTGCCCCCTCTAGGCCATCCTAGCATAGTTGGCACAATCCCATGATCCCAGTGGTCTGTAGCACAGACCCTGGTACTGCCAAACTGCCCTTCCTGGGGTTTCACTGCAGCTGCTGCTGCTGCTGCTGCCAACCTCTCAGACAGGCATCTGCCCTCCTGGGGTCCAGCCAGGCCTGGCCCAGGATGGCAGAACAAAGAACTTCCTCTGAGAGAGGGTGTGACACCCTCTCCCTTTGGAAAATGGTGTGAAGGCAGGAGAGGAGTAGCCTCCCCCAGCCTCTGGAAATGCTTTGTTGGGCACAGAGGTGCCCAATTCTGCATAAGCCAGTCTACACCGGTTCAGGGACCCCTTAGCCCCTGCTCTGGCGCGAAACTGGACAAAGGAAAGGGGAGTGACCACTCCCCTGACCTGCACCTCCCCTGGGAGGTGTCCAGAGCTCCTCCAGTGTGCTCCAGACCTCTGCCATCTTGGAAACAGAGGTGCTGCTGGCACACTGGACTGCTCTGAGTGGCCAGTGCCACCAGGTGACGTCAGAGACTCCTGCTGATAGGCTCCTTCAGGTGTTAGTAGCCTTTCCTCTCTCCTAGGTAGCCAAACCCTCTTTTCTGGCTATTTAGGGTCTCTGTCTCTGGGGAAACTTTAGATAACGAATGCATGAGCTCAGCCGAGTTCCTCTGCATCTCCCTCTTCACCTTCTGATAAGGAATCGACCGCTGACCGCGCTGGAAGCCTGCAAACCTGCAACATAGTAGCAAAGACGACTACTGCAACTCTGTAACGCTGATCCTGCCGCCTTCTCGACTGTTTTCCTGCTTGTGCATGCTGTGGGGGTAGTCTGCCTCCTCTCTGCACCAGAAGCTCCGAAGAAATCTCCAGTGGGTCGACGGAATCTTCCCCCTGCAACCGCAGGCACCAAAAAGCTGCATTACCGGTCCCTTGGGTCTCCTCTCAGCACGACGAGCGAGGTCCCTTGAATCCAGCGACACCGTCCAAGTGACCCCCACAGTCCAGTGACTCTTCAGCCCAAGTTTGGTGGAGGTAAGTCCTTGCCTCACCTCGCTGGTCTGCATTGCTGGGAACCGCGACTTTGCAAGCTACTCCGGCCCCTGTGCACTTCCGGCGGAAATCCTTCGTGCACAGCCAAGCCTGGGTCCACGGCACTCTAACCTGCATTGCACGACTTTCTAAGTTGGTCTCCGGCGACGTGGGACTCCTTTGTGCAACTTCGGCGAGCACCGTTTCACGCATCCTCGTAGTGCCCGTTTCTGGCACTTCTCCGGGTGCTACCTGCTTCAGTGAGGGCTCTTTGTCTTGCTCGACGTCCCCTCTCTCTGCAGGTCCAATTTGCGACCTCCTGGTCCCTCCTGGGCCCCAGCAGCGTCCAAAAACGCCAAACGCACGATTTGCGTGTAGCAAGGCTTGTTGGCGTCCATCCGGCGGGAAAACACTTCTGCACGACTCTCCAAGGCGTGGGGGACCCATCCTCCAAAGGGGAAGTCTCTAGCCCTTGTCGTTCCTGCAGTATTCACAGTTCTTCAGCCTAGTAAGAGCGTCTTTGCACCAACCGCTGGCATTTCTTGGGCATCTGCCCATCTCCGAGTTGCTTGTGACTTTTGGACTTGGTCCCCTTGTTCCACAGGTACCCTCAGTCAGGAATCCATCGTTGTTGCATTGCTGATTTGTGTTTTCCTTGCATTTTCCCTCTAACACGACTATTTTGTCCTTAGGGGAACTTTAGTGCACTTTGCACTCACTTTTCAGGGTCTTGGGGAGGGTTATTTTTCTAACTCTCACTATTTTCTAATAGTCCCAGCGACCCTCTACAAGGTCACATAGGTCTGGGGTCCATTCGTGGTTCGCATTCCACTTTTGGAGTATATGGTTTGTGTTGCCCCTATCCCTATGTTTCCCCATTGCATCCTATTGTAACTATACATTGTTTGCACTGTTTTCTAAGACTATACTGCATATTTTTGCTATTGTGTATATATATCTTGTGTATATTTCCTATCCTCTCACTGAGGGTACACTCTAAGATACTTTGGCATATTGTCATAAAAATAAAGTACCTTTATTTTTAGTATAACTGTGTATTGTGTTTTCTTATGATATTGTGCATATGACACTAAGTGGTACTGTAGTAGCTTCACACGTCTCCTAGTTCAGCCTGAGCTGCTTTGCTAAGCTACCATTATCTATCAGCCTAAGCTGCTAGACACCCTATACACTAATAAGGGATAACTGGGCCTGGTGCAAGGTGCAAGTACCCCTTGGTACTCACTACAAGCCAGTCCAGCCTCCTACATTGGTTGTGCAGCGGTGGGATAAGTGCTTTGAGACTACTTACCACTCTTGTCATTGTACTTTTCATAAGAGAAAAATATACAAAACAAGGTCAGTGTATATACACATAGCCAAAAAGTTTTGCATTTCCTCTTTTCACTCTTTTCTAAGTGCTGAAAAGTACTTCTAAACTTTCAAAAAGTTCTTAAAAGTTTAAAAAGTTTTTTTCTGTCTTTCCAAAAAGTTCTGAAAACTTTTTTCTCTTTTGCTATCACTTTAACTCTCTCTAAAAAATGTCTGGCACAGGAAAAAAAGTTGAACTGTCCAAACTTGCATATGATCACCTTAGCTGGAAAGGAGCAAGGAGTCTCTGCATAGAGAGAGGTTTGAGTGTAGGGAAGAATCCTTCCTTAGAACTGTTAATTAATATGCTTAGAGTACAGGATAAGGCCATAAGTGCCCAATCTGTAGAAAAAGTAGCTAATGGTTCTCAATCTGATCCAGGGACTCCCCCAGGAAAAGGTTCAGGAAAGAAACTTCTCAGCCTGCCCATTACTAGACAGTCTAGCATAGTTGGTACAGAAGTTGAATCACATCATACTGATGATGTGCTCTCACATTATGCTGGTAGCCAAGCTGTTAGGGTGCCCTTGGTAAGGGACAGGTCTCCTTCTGTTCATTCCCATCATACCTCTGTATCTAGAAATGTCCCTCCCACCCACCCTGATGACAGATTGTTAGAAAGGGAGCTCAATAGATTGAGAGTGGAGCAAACCAGACTGAAGCTCAAGAAGCAACAGCTGGATTTGGATAGACAGTCTTTAGAAATAGAGAGGGAAAGACAGAAGATGGGTTTAGATACCCATGGTGGCAGCAGCAGTATTCCCCATAGTCATCCTGCAAAAGAGCATGATTCCAGGAATCTGCATAAGATAGTTCCCCCTTACAAGGAGGGGGATGACATTAACAAGTGGTTTGCTGCACTTGAGAGGGCCTGTGCTGTACAGGATGTCCCTCAAAAGCAGTGGGCTGCTATCCTATGGCTATCATTTACTGGAAAAGGTAGGGATAGGCTCCTTACTGTAAAAGAAAATGATGCTAACAATTTCCAAGTTCTTAAGAATGCACTCCTGGATGGTTATGGCTTAACCACTGAACAGTACAGGATAAAGTTCAGAGATACCAAAAAGGAGTCTTCACAAGACTGGGTTGATTTCATTGACCAGGCAGTGAAGGCCTTGGAGGGGTGGTTACATGGCAGTAAAGTTACTGATTATGACAGCCTGTATAACTTGATCCTGAGAGAGCATATTCTTAATAATTGTGTGTCTGATTTGTTGCACCAGTACTTGGTGGACTCTGATCTGACCTCTCCCCAAGAATTGGGAAAGAAGGCAGACAAATGGGTCAGAACAAGAGTGAACAGAAAAGTTCATACAGGGGGTGACAAAGATGGCAATAAGAAGAAAGATGGTGAAAAATCTCAAGATAAGCATGGGGATAAGGGTAAAACCAAAGATCCCACTTCAAATCTTAAACACTCTTCAGAGGGTGGGGATAAAACAAATTCTTCCTCTTCTTCCCAACCTGCACACATTAAAAAGCCTTGGTGCTTTGTGTGTAAAAACAGAGGCCATAGGCCAGGGGATAAGTCCTGTCCAGGTAAACCCCCTGAGCCTACCACCACTAATACATCAAGCTCTAGTGCCCCTAGCAGTAGTGGTACTAGTGGTGGGACTGCTGGCAACAGTCAAGCAAAGGGTGTAGTTGGGTTCACTTATGGGTCCATAGTGGAAACTGATGTAATCAGTCCCAAGACAGTTTCTGTCACACCTAGTGGCACTGGCCTTGCCACACTGGCTGCTTGTCCCCTTACAATGGATAAGTACAGGCAGACAGTTTCAATAAATGGTGTTGAGGCCTTGGCCTACAGGGACACAGGTGCCAGTTTCACTTTGGTGACTGACAACCTAGTGCACCCTGATCAACACATCATTGGACAACAGTATAAGATTATTGATGTCCATAACTCCACTAAGTTTCTTCCCTTAGCTATAATTCAGTTTAGTTGGGGTGGAGTTACTGGCCCTAAGCAGGTGGTGGTATCACCTAGCTTACCTGTAGACTGTCTCTTAGGTAATGACCTAGAGGCCTCAGGTTGGGCTGATGTAGAGTTTTATGCCCATGCAGCCATGCTGGGCATCCCTGAGGAATTGTTCCCTCTCATTTCAAGTGAAATGAAAAAGCAAAGGAGAGAAGGCCTGAAAACTCAGGATCCCTCTCCATCAACAGGTAAAAAGGGTATCACAGTATCCCCTAACCACCCTACCATTCAGGATACTATTCCTGTGGTGGGAGAAACCTCTCCTGGGGTGGCACCTGTTCCAAGGGAATCATCAGCTGGCATAGCTGGACTCCCTGAGGTAGAAGTACCTCTCTGTGGGATAACTAACATTGGTGACAAAAAGAGCACCATTTTAGTTAACATGGAGCATCCCTCCAACCCTCCCAGAGAAACATTAGTGCAGAAACCCTGTACTGCCTCACAACACTTAGGACAGCATCCCTGCCCTAGTGTGGAGCTCATAGGACAGCATCCCTGCCCTGCTCCAACTCAAGAGAAACAGCATCCCTGTTCTCTCTTCCAGCCAAATGGACAAAGTTTTTGTCCAGCTATGGCTTTACTGAGACAGCATCCCTGTCTGGCATTTCCATCATTACAAATAGGTTCAGTGGATAATTCCCACTGCTCTAAACTAAAACTTACTGATAGAAACTCTGAAAATACATCTTCACATTGTTGGTTAGCTAAAAAACTTCAAACAGGGTGGTTTACATCCCCACAGGGAAGTAACCATATAGTGGATGATAAAGGGAGTAACCAGTCTATTGCAGAGCTACTCTCTACTTATCACCACTTAGACAATAAAGTCTCAACTGGCCAAGGTTAGCCTTATTGTCCTTCGTTTGGGGGGGGGTTGTGTGAGAAGGTAGCCTCTTTCTAGCCTTGTTACCCCCACTTTTGGCCTGTTTGTGAGTGTATGTCAGGATGTTTGTCACTGTTTTCACTGTCTCACTGGGATCCTGATAGCCAGGCCTCAGTGCTCATAGTGAAAACACTATGTTTTCAGTATGGTTGTTATGTGTCACTGGGATCCTGCTGGTCAGGACCCCAGTGCTCATAGGTTTGTGGCCTATATGTATGTGTCACTGGGACCCTGTCACACAGGGCCCCAGTGCTCATAGGTGTGCATGTATATGTTCCCTGTGTGGTGCCTAACTGTCTCACTGAGGCTCTGCTAACCAGAACCTCAGTGGTTATGCTCTCTCATTACTTCCAAATTGTCACTGACAGGCTAGTGACCATTTTTACCAATTTACATTGGCTTACTGGAACACCCTTATAATTCCCTAGTATATGGTACTGAGGTACCCAGGGTATTGGGGTTCCAGGAGATCCCTATGGGCTGCAGCATTTCTTTTGCCACCCATAGGGAGCTCTGACAATTCTTACACAGGCCTGCCACTGCAGCCTGAGTGAAATAACGTCCACGTTATTTCACAGCCATTTTACACTGCACTTAAGTAACTTATAAGTCACCTATATGTCTAACCTTTACCTGGTAAAGGTTAGGTGCAAAGTTACTTAGTGTGAGGGCACCCTGGCACTAGCCAAGGTGCCCCCACATTGTTCAGAGCCAATTCACCGAACTTTGTGAGTGCGGGGAGACCATTACACGCGTGCACTACATATAGGTCACTACCTATATGTAGCTTCACAATGGTAACTCCGAATATGGCCATGTAACATGTCTATGATCATGGAATTGCCCCCTCTAGGCCATCCTAGCATAGTTGGCACAATCCCATGATCCCAGTGGTCTGTAGCACAGACCCTGGTACTGCCAAACTGCCCTTCCTGGGGTTTCACTGCAGCTGCTGCTGCTGCCAACCTCTCAGACAGGCATCTGCCCTCCTGGGGTCCAGCCAGGCCTGGCCCAGGATGGCAGAACAAAGAACTTCCTCTGAGAGAGGGTGTGACACCCTCTCCCTTTGGAAAATGGTGTGAAGGCAGGAGAGGAGTAGCCTCCCCCAGCCTCTGGAAATGCTTTGTTGGGCACAGAGGTGCCCAATTCTGCATAAGCCAGTCTACACCGGTTCAGGGACCCCTTAGCCCCTGCTCTGGCGCGAAACTGGACAAAGGAAAGGGGAGTGACCACTCCCCTGACCTGCACCTCCCCTGGGAGGTGTCCAGAGCTCCTCCAGTGTGCTCCAGACCTCTGCCATCTTGGAAACAGAGGTGCTGCTGGCACACTGGACTGCTCTGAGTGGCCAGTGCCACCAGGTGACGTCAGAGACTCCTGCTGATAGGCTCCTTCAGGTGTTAGTAGCCTTTCCTCTCTCCTAGGTAGCCAAACCCTCTTTTCTGGCTATTTAGGGTCTCTGTCTCTGGGGAAACTTTAGATAACGAATACATGAGCTCAACCGAGTTCCTCTGCATCTCCCTCTTCACCTTCTGATAAGGAATCGACCGCTGACCGCGCTGGAAGCCTGCAAACCTGCAACATAGTAGCAAAGACGACTACTGCAACTCTGTAACGCTGATCCTGCCGCCTTCTCGACTGTTTTCCTGCTTGTGCATGCTGTGGGGGTAGTCTGCCTCCTCTCTGCACCAGAAGCTCCGAAGAAATCTCCAGTGGGTCGACGGAATCTTCCCCCTGCAACCGCAGGCACCAAAAAGCTGCATTACCGGTCCCTTGGGTCTCCTCTCAGCACGACGAGCGAGGTCCCTTGAATCCAGCGACACCGTCCAAGTGACCCCCACAGTCCAGTGACTCTTCAGCCCAAGTTTGGTGGAGGTAAGTCCTTGCCTCACCTCGCTGGTCTGCATTGCTGGGAACCGCGACTTTGCAAGCTACTCCGGCCCCTGTGCACTTCCGGCGGAAATCCTTCGTGCACAGCCAAGCCTGGGTCCACGGCACTCTAACCTGCATTGCACGACTTTCTAAGTTGGTCTCCGGCGACGTGGGACTCCTTTGTGCAACTTCGGCGAGCACCGTTTCACGCATCCTCGTAGTGCCCGTTTCTGGCACTTCTCCGGGTGCTACCTGCTTCAGTGAGGGCTCTTTGTCTTGCTCGACGTCCCCTCTCTCTGCAGGTCCAATTTGCGACCTCCTGGTCCCTCCTGGGCCCCAGCAGCGTCCAAAAACGCCAAACGCACGATTTGCGTGTAGCAAGGCTTGTTGGCGTCCATCCGGCGGGAAAACACTTCTGCACGACTCTCCAAGGCGTGGGGGACCCATCCTCCAAAGGGGAAGTCTCTAGCCCTTGTCGTTCCTGCAGTATTCACAGTTCTTCAGCCTAGTAAGAGCGTCTTTGCACCAACCGCTGGCATTTCTTGGGCATCTGCCCATCTCCGAGTTGCTTGTGACTTTTGGACTTGGTCCCCTTGTTCCACAGGTACCCTCAGTCAGGAATCCATCGTTGTTGCATTGCTGATTTGTGTTTTCCTTGCATTTTCCCTCTAACACGACTATTTTGTCCTTAGGGGAACTTTAGTGCACTTTGCACTCACTTTTCAGGGTCTTGGGGAGGGTTATTTTTCTAACTCTCACTATTTTCTAATAGTCCCAGCGACCCTCTACAAGGTCACATAGGTCTGGGGTCCATTCGTGGTTCGCATTCCACTTTTGGAGTATATGGTTTGTGTTGCCCCTATCCCTATGTTTCCCCATTGCATCCTATTGTAACTATACATTGTTTGCACTGTTTTCTAAGACTATACTGCATATTTTTGCTATTGTGTATATATATCTTGTGTATATTTCCTATCCTCTCACTGAGGGTACACTCTAAGATACTTTGGCATATTGTCATAAAAATAAAGTACCTTTATTTTTAGTATAACTGTGTATTGTGTTTTCTTATGATATTGTGCATATGACACTAAGTGGTACTGTAGTAGCTTCACACGTCTCCTAGTTCAGCCTGAGCTGCTTTGCTAAGCTACCATTATCTATCAGCCTAAGCTGCTAGACACCCTATACACTAATAAGGGATAACTGGGCCTGGTGCAAGGTGCAAGTACCCCTTGGTACTCACTACAAGCCAGTCCAGCCTCCTACAGCTGTGTGCTTTGAATAAGGTCCTCATATTCCCTTTCACTTTTCACTTTCTGATTCTGAGGTGACCAATATTAGGCCATTTGGAGGTATTTAGTTCTTGAAAGCATTCCCTCAGTGATCTTGGCAAATGTGTCTCATAGTATCAAGGTGCTTCCTACCCATAGTTGACCCAGACACTTATTTCTGCATCTATCAGGGAAAATCTTAATCTATCTTCATGAAAGTAGGTGTCTGGGGGATTTCCATTTTTTTACAAATTTACTATAACTTTTAGAACTTCCTGACAGACCTTCTGAAAACATTTCAGGACTCTAAATTTATGAAGGAAATTAGCTTCGCATATTTTTCTGAGCATGATGCAATATAGAGTACCCCAAGTTGATTTACCTAGGTTAGTCGATGCATTCTACAGTTTTTAAACTGAAATACATACCAGTAAAATTAAGTGGAAGTTCTAGCCCACATTTATCAGGTTTCCCCCATGTTTCTTCCAAGGGAACCAGCTCCTTTAGAAGCCCAAATAAAGCTGCCTACCTTACTGAGAGGCTTAGAAATAATACTGGGCTTGATTCACAAAGGTTAACTTACACTCTGTGTGCGTTTACGATTCATGCTATCCATCAAGGTATTTATTTTATAAGTAGTATATTTACAAGAGACTCCACATATAAAAAGATAAGACAGTTCTATCTTTTCATTCGCAGGGGCTCTGCGGTTGTAAAGATAGTACTAGTAAAATACCTTAGTGAATATCAAAGAATCGTAAACTGACTTAAAAGTGTAAATTTACCTCTACGAATCAGGCCCACTATCTTTAGCAAGTGTGAGCTGTACTTGTGTTAAATAAGCAAGTTATTTTCACAAGGATATTCATCATAACAATGTTGCTCCAGCCATATATTGTTAGGGGCAGATTGTTCCATTCATTAAGTATGTTGTCAATTTTGTTTGTTACTTTGCTCAGGTTTTTGTTTATTATTTCCTCCATATTTTGTGCGATGATAGCTCCAAAATATCTAGTCTCAGATCGAATTTCCCTTTTAATATATTTTAAGACCCAACACATTATCTCAGTTTTTGTTTTGTTTATAATATATACTGAAAACACCCCATGCTGGATTGTCATACTGGGATCAGCACTACATAATATGACATTGTCCATTTAAAAAAACCCTGGTACATCAGTGGAATAACCTGATTATCACTTCTGGCAGTCTGGGCCAGGGCCCAATGTACATGTCAAAGAGTAGTGGGGAAAGTGGACACATCTGCCTTGTTCCTCTACTGATACCAATTCTCCCTGTTAAATTTCTGTTCACCAACCGTTGTGTGGAGAAGAATTCATGGGCTTGTTAAGGGCCTATATCAATACTGGGCTTATACCAAAAGCTATCATTGTCTCCCAAAGATATATACCCAACTTACTCCATCAAATGCCTTGGTCACATCCAAGTGAGTGGCCACAAAATCTATAGAGCCAATGGGTAAATGGGTTCAGTCATACATCGACCTATCTATAATAAACCCTTTCTGATCTGTGTGTATACGTTTGGGAGCAATTATATCAAGCCTTTTGGCATGAATGCCAGAAAGTTCTTATAATCACTGTTTAATAATGATATGGATGTTTGTGAATCAGATCTCTTGGGGTCTTTACTAGGTTTCAATATCAGAACTATCATAGTTCCTTACACGTGGGAGGAATTTCAGAGTTATCCAAATCAAATGAATGGCACATTTCCTTTCATAAAGGGACAATAATATTATTTAACTTCCTTTAGAGTTCTGTTGGTAAAACATTTGGCCTAGCCACTTTTCCATTTTTAGCTCTTCTTATTTGTACAGAGATTTCTTCTTCAGTGATCTCTTCCGATAGTGTTGTTTTTGCTACTCTGAAAAAACTGGAAGATATTTGATCTTCTACCATGTTCTCATCTTACAAAATGTCAAATAGATTGGTAAAAATAGTTTCTCTATATAAAGAACCAAACATTTTAAGTAAACATTCTTTTTTTAATGTATTGCTTATATCATCTATCATGAATTCACTAATGTGATTTCTTGTTGAATCTGTTTTGCTTTTCCATGTTAAAAGGGCTCCGTGTCTTTTGGCACACTCAAAAAGCATGAGGTTGTTAGCACTCTGTTTTTTTTCTCTGCCATGCACCCTTGAGATTTTTATAGTTCCAACGCTAGTTAATGTATACCCTGCTCTTTTGCCTTCTCTTAATATTGAGCTTGTATGGCTTTAATTGTTGATTGGTTATGAAGGACCCTTCAAAGTAATGCGTTATTAGCATACCAGGTGATCCAAAGTGAGGTATCCCTACAATAAATTTAAAATACATTTGGCTCTTTCTGGATAACACTTGGATATTTTGTGGATCTAGTAGCAAAGTACAATGTAGAGTCTACCTATGCTACCCTCTTTCATCAAGAAGCTGAGGACAAAAGGACTGCCATGAGATGTATCAATATATACCTTACAACTTTCACTTTATTTGGTAGAGTGTTGTCCAGAAAGAGGTAATCTTAATCTCGAATAGCAACGTTATTTATGGATGTGGAATGTACATATTCTTTGGGTTCCCATTTTCCTACATCAAATATCACATAAACCAAAATCTTGCAAGAGGTTCTTAATGTATTGCTAACTTTCGGAGTGTATTGGAAAATGTAGCTTTGTATACCTGTCAAGCTGCTTGTTAAGATGTGTGATAAAATCCATGCCCCAAATAAAATGGGTTGAATGAACTGAAATAGATTTAACCAGGAGTGCTTAATGGTATTACATTGTCACAATTTAGGCCATTAAAAACAGCACATGTGAAATGTACTTGATTGCATTTGAGATTACAGATTGTCCATCTTCCTGAGTAATCGGTTTTGCAAACAATAAGTTTCATCTTTGAATGCTGTTTTATGATTAGGGTGACTGTTTTTGAAATGCCCATCTGGTCTGTGGTTGCAAATTTGTATTGCCAGCACTTTTTATTAAATATTGCTTTGTACTTTGAAGATTCATTTAGATTTCTTGCAAAAAATGAGTTTGTGCTTCACAATCTTCCCACATGATGCAAGAAAGAACTCTGCTTTCTGCACACTCAGGCCCTGATTTAAACTTTTTGGCACCAACTCAGTTTTGCACCAAAAAGTTTAGCACCGGCTTGCACCATTTCTGAGCACCAGCAGGGCACCATTTTTATGGAATGGTGCAAGCCGGTGCAAAGGGTTGGCTAGCGTAAATAAATGACTCTAACCGCCCTAGAGTCATTTTCTGATGCACAACTGTCTTAGAAAAAACAGGAGTCATTCCCACCACCCCAATGGCCAGCACAGGTGACCAGGGTCCCCGGGGCATGGCCACTGCACACAGTGCCATGTAGGGGGCCCATTTCAGGGCCCTGAATGGCACTTAAAAAAAAAATACTTACCTGTACTTACTTATACTTATACAGCTGTCCCTCTGGTGTGGGTGGGGGTGTCCCCGGGACCTGGGGAGAGCACCTGTGGGCTTATTCCATTGTGTTCCACCAAGGAAATAGGTCCACAGGTCCCCTAATGCCTGCCCTGACCCAAACATTAGAAGCAGGCTTTGCACCATTTTTTGACCCCTCCCCTGTGTGATGATTTTTGCACAGGAGTATAAATAAGACGCTAGGGCCTTAGAGTCATTTTTTGTCCGGAAACGCCTACCTTGCATTTCATTGACGCAAGGTAGTTTTCCACAGGCAAAAAATGACTTTAACTCGAATATTTTGGCGCTAGACATGTCTAGCGCCAAAATATAAATATGGAGTTAAGTTTGCGCTGAATTTGCTTAAAAAAAATACACAAATCTGGCACAAACAGAGTATAAATATGCCAATCAGGGGCTATTTACATTCCATGATATGAATTTGACTTGTCTTGTCATTCCCTATTCCATATAAGGTAATTGCCATGAAATGCTGAGACAGGCACTGAAACTTGGCCTAATTGTGGTGAAGATGTTTGACCCAAGTAACGTTTTTTTGTTTTTTTTACACCAATGTTTCTCTCCCTGTGCACCATCCCAGGGAACACTCCCTTTGTTCTCAGGCATATTTATCGGCCTATTGGAGGTCTTATCTTTTTAAGTGACCCAATATCATGAAACAGAAAAGAATAAATGCATGTGTATCCCTCCTGTAATCTCCTCCACCTTATCTGTAAAAAATGCTGTTTGGAGCTTCACTTATGTCACTGACTATTTTGGATAATCTTGATTAATTTGTCAACATCTTCTCTTTTCCTTAGATTATGCATTTGATTCCTCTACCTTATTTTCAAAATTGTTGCAAATCTTAGCTGCACTTTTGCCCCTAACTTCTGAAGCTCTTCCACCCCCCCCTTCACAACTCCCACTGCTGCGGTTCAGTCACCTTATATACATCAGACCTGTTAACATAGGGGAAATCTTTCAATGTCAAAAGTTTAGCTATCAACCTCAACCTTATGATGTGTTCCTAAGTCACATATGTCAACATATACATTACATTTCTTATGGGATTCTTCTGGTTTGGATTCATCTTCAATTGATCCCTGTGTATTTTCTGGATTTTAGTTTCTAGATTCTTGTCTAGATTTTGTGTAATCTTGATTATTCCTTAGACTGCATTTGATTACTTCCCATTTTTACAGCATTGTGGGAAACCTTAATTGCTTCTTCGTCCCTAACTTCTGAAGTGCCCCCATCCTCCTTCTCAATTCCCACTGCTGCTGTTCTGTCATCTTACATATATCAGACCTGATAACATAGGTAAAATATTTAGTAGTCAAAGTTTGAGCTTTAGGCCCCAACCCTAGGATTTGTTCGTCAGTCATGCATGTCAATGTGTTGATTACAATTGTCCTGGGATACGTCTGGTTTAGGTTTTGCTTTCTGTGAAATTTAATTTGTAGATTTGTATTAAAATACCCTTAAAGTACACTCTCCTTGAATTAAGTTAGTATAAAATCCTATCCTATCTCCACTTTCTACTCCTTCAGGAACATTGAGTATTCTCAAATCAAATTGTTCCACCTGGAAGGGTTTTCTAGCCTATCCACATTGTCCTTCTGGACTTGACTTTGTGGTTTCAGGTGATTTATATTGCTAATGTTCTTTGAAAAGTCTTGGTTAATTTTTCCAATTGAGATTCCAATGCTTTAACCCTTTGTGTCATGTTGTCTAGCTTATTCTTTCTAAGGTTTGACACATTATTTGCATATCATTTTGATTTAATTAAAAAATGTCTAACCTATTCTGCATGTCCTTCTCAAGGTCTAGAAAGATAAACTTTAAGGAGGATATTTTCTTCTAGCATCTGCTTTCACAGCTCTTAATGTATCCTTGTGCCTTTAAATAGTTGTACTTACATTGTCATGCTGCACTGCTGCTGGCTTCTTGGGTTGTATGTCATGTGTGTCATCCGAGATACTACAAAGTACCTCAAATTTATTTTGCAATAGATATATCCTGGTTTACTAAGTTGAATGGCTCCTTCTAACTCCTCAATTAATTCTAGAGTATTTGTTCTACATTCCTTGAATGAGGTTGTGGATTTTTTTACCAGAATGAATTGCTATCCTAGCTGCTAGGCTACACATGGGCAGTTCTTCCTGATTTTCTGTTGCCACCAACTGTCTAGAGAGATTTGAGTTCTTTTGAGCAATGATTTTGAAAAAGGAATAGAATGAAGGAGTAGCTTTTGGATGTACGGGATGTAAGGGAGATGTAATAGTACCTTTTCTTGTCCCTTTCCTAGCCAGATGTTTGCTGTGTTACCACCTCTTTTTTCAGGAACAGAGTGTTGGCCCAATAAATTGGTGATTTGTGTTTACATGGAAGCTGCTCTTCCTATCCTTATTTAAAAATCAATGTTAGGATTGTGAACATTAGTATTTTACATGCACCTTCAAAATAGCAGGCTGTGCCCTGCAAGATGTGAGCACAGAGACTATCTAAAAGAACTGCCCCTCCAACTGTCTATCTCAAAATGGCATTCCTGTCCCTTGTTGACACTTGCCATAGAGGTTGTATAGTTAATGAGACTCCTCAGTACCTCGTCCATGTCGCTGCAATCTTCTCTCCACTGACTTGGATTTGACTGACAGCAATGTTCTACTTTCATGTGGCGAGGGGGTGGGTCTACACAGCCCAACTTGAAACTCTCTCCTGTTCAACTTCTGTTGCTGGTGCCTCGTGGCTCTTCTTGCTTGTGCTCACTCTGCCAAGAAGGGTCCCTACTATTCCATTCCTACTGCCCTGGAGGTGGAACACAACATTGTCCCAGTGGAAGTGAGGTTCCACAACAGTGATTAGTGAGGGAATTCAGCAGTTGTTCTTAAGCCACCCCCCTTGTTTTCTGCAACCTGAAATAGCTTAGTTTCAGTTTAGTTCTTCCGATTGCAAGAACTCGAGCCAGCTATCTAGCTGACCATCATGTTCCCCAACTCCACAATACCTAAGGTAGCAATTAAACCATGGTCCTCCTTCTGAGCATTTAATTTTGCTTTTGTTATCTTTAATTCTGAGACAAGTGACCAAAACTAGACACAATAATTTTGTGAATATGTTTAGCTTTTTTCTCCTTTGTAAACTTTGTACTTGTATAGCACTCTTTTACCCTGAGGGCATCTTGGCACTTTTACACATACCACTGGGGAACCCTTCCTGGCTTTCCCTGTGAAGTGCCCACTGCTGGGCACCCCCAAGGTGAAGGCAGGCATCCCTAGCGCTGTTGGGGCCATTGTGGAGATTAAGAAAGCTATTGCCCAGAGTGGGACCCCATGATTAGATTGGCACCGCAAGAGTTATCAGGTCTGAGGAAATTGAGCCCAAGACCCCTCGAGGTGGGAATTGAACCCTGGTCCCAGGCCACACCTCTGCATCAGGGTCTGACGCTCTAACCATTGAGCCACACTTCTCCACCTTGTCCTTTGCACAACTCTATGTGATATAAGGTAGCCTAGACTCAGTGATTAATGTGCTGAGGCCTACTCGGAGTACATACTCTATATCAAACACTTCCCATAAAGGACAGCTGAAACCAGGGACAACCCCTTTGTGTGGAGACAGGGAACAACATATTAAAGTGTAAGTGGGGCTGTGGCCAGCTCCTCCCTCCAGTCCTGCCAGTGATGGCCCAGCCAGGTGCACCTAAGCTTCTTATTGTGTGTGGCTGTCTAGGAGGAATACGCAAAGCCCAACTGTCACCCACACCCAGTCATATGACTCAGAGACAGGCTGCAGTCACCAAATTGTTAAAGCAGGAAAACACTAACTGTCTAAAAGTGGCATTTTCTAAATTACAATTTAGTATCTGATTTTAAACACAAAGAGATCACCTGGTCCTATTTAGAAATTTAATATGGTAACTCCAATGTTACCCTATTGAAGAGGTAAACACAAATTTGAAAGTTTTTCAATACTTAGACATGCAAAACTGAAATTGCATGTCCTGCCTTTTAAAAACATTGCACCCTGCCCTCTGGGCTGTCCAGGACCTAACCTAGGGGTAACATATGTATTAAAAAGGAAGGTTTGGGCCAGCTGACATGGTAGTTTAAAACTGCGCAAGCAGGCTGCAATGGCTGGCCTGAGACAAATTTAAAGTGCTACGTAAGTGAGTGACACAATCAGTGCTTCAGGCCCACTACTAGTATTCAATTTACAGGCCCAAGGTACTTGTAGTACCACTTTACTAGGGACTTATGAGTAAATTAAATATGCCAATTGGATTTAAGCCAATGTTACTATTTTTAGAGGGGAGAGCACATTCACTTTAGCACTAGCTAGCAGTAGTAGAGTGCACAGAGTCCTGAGGCCAACAAAAACAAATTCAACAAAAATAGGAGGAGTGAAGGCTAAATATTTGTGGATGATCCAGCAGAAAGGGCCAAGTCCAACAGAGACCACAAAGAAATCACCTTTAGTAATGATGTTTTTATTAAATTTGCAATATTAATTGAAAAACAAGTAGAGCTTTTTTTTTTACACTACTGCCATTTTGGGGCTAAAATACTCTGACCAATGAGATCTTCTCTGATGACAATATGATTTCAATTAAGAATCAGTTATATTTGTGATGTATATGCTAAGGGCTAGGGAGGGAACAGAAGATTAGAAGGTAAGGAAATGTATGTCCACACTTGGATGCCATTTTGAGCGTCACACACACCACTTTCAATGTACAGTTTTTCAAAAGATGTCACAGGTGTATTACACAAAACATATCTCAAAGCCCCACATTACTGTGCCTTTACCTGGCTCTTTTGGAATCCCCCAGAACATAGATTCACAACAAAATATACAAAGCTGCATTCATCAAAGCCACATCCTACATTCATCTTGATATACAGCTCTTCAGGAAATTGCAAATTAGTCAAATATGGGCAGCACACTGCACATTGACCGATGTTTTGCTTTATTGGCATCTGTATTTCTTCCATTTTTTGGCAATGACTCAATCATTGTTACAATTCTTTTGTCAATTTCTGCATGTTTAGCCAAATGAAAGAAGGCTAAAATTACTTTCAGTCAGACATATGTTTGCGAATTGTGACATGTTTACCAACAAAATATGATGTTTTTTTATGCCAGTGTGGGAACCCTAAGCAGCCCTGGCACACCAGCCCACACAGGGTGCATAATGAGTGAACACAGCGATGAAGTCTGGCCACTATAAAGAGGTTTGGGTGGGGGTTCCCCCCAAAGCAAATTTTTGAAATAATGGCAACAATGGTGCATTATACATCACCTTTCAATATATATTAAATTGTATTGACTTTTAAAGCATAACAACCAGGATACAACAATCTTTGTTAGAGCTTTTCAATGATTTCCTCATCATCATCATCCAACAGTGCCTGTCATCTCTCCATAGCCTCTCTCATTTGTACCACTTTAGGGTGTCGGAGCACCGTACATCACACATACATATGGAGACATTGAATCATACATGTGTAAATAGGTGTAAAGAGAGTGTTACATGTCACAAAGTGGGCTACTAAGTGTAGGATTCACGTAATTTATTTTGGTAGGCATTTGGTCTGGAGAAGAACAAAATCAGAATTCAGAATGGGACACAGTGGTTAGAACTGGCTTTACTAGTAAGAATTTATTTTACTGAAACAAACCCTTTTTAGCAAAATTAGGGTAATGAAACATAGGGAAAACATAACTTCTTACTTAAACCATGGCAGTCCATGCAGCTCTATGCTGGCGGTTCATAGCTCACTGTGTTAGATTATGATTGTAACTTATAAACTGCACAGTAACAAAAGGATTTCTGTGACAAGAACAGTAACCTTCTGAGCTATGCACATAAAATACTGTTCTGTGATCTGCATGATACATGCTCTTTGCAGCACTAAATAAAACTCCCATCTTTTGCCAACAGGTACATTCATCATCAGTTATCTCAACACATTTATTGTTGCTTGAAAACTGCTAGATGTACAAGAAACTCTGCAGTGTGTGCAACAATGTTACATAACCAGCCTCCAGTAACAAAACAGCACACTCACTCTTCCTTCCTTCCAATGAACTGCCTGATGGAAGACACAAACTGTCAGGTCTTGTTCAATACTCTAAAGAAAGGAAATCAAGATAATCATGAAAATCATTTTTCACTATTACGTTTCTATAGCATGGCTTGTCATTGGCGTCAACTTGAAAGGCCCAGACTCTGGAGCTGAGAGACAGGCAGAGGCAGAAGAAACGCATGTGCAGGCTTAAATACAAAAGGGGTCATTATACGGCAACCTCTCCACCGGAGTTATTATGGGTTTCCCGCTAGTTTGGTGGGCGAAAACCTAAGTTTCCACCTGCTGGCCTAGCGGGAAAAAGGCTACAGCATTGTCTCCCACCCGTAATCGAGCCGGCAGGAATTCTGTAGCCTGCAGGGTGCAAAGCAGACAGTGAACATTGCAGAGGTGCTGGACAAGGGGGCCCCGCACTGCCCATGCCAAGTGCATGCCCCCCCCTGTGGCCCTATGCACCTGTTTTCCACCAGCCTTTTCATGGCAGCGTTACCAAAATGAAAACTATAGCGGAGAACAGGGTTGTAATCCCCAGGGCAGCTCTGCTTGCAGCACTGCCCTCACAGATTAGGATCTCTGTGACCTCCAGACCACCATGATCCAAGTTCCTGGCAGAGCTGGCGGTTCGACTGCCAGGGTTGTAATGTGGCAGTCGGACCGTCGCATTGGCGGAGGTCCAGATCGCCACTGTGAGTGTGGTGGTCTATAGACCACCACACTCGTAATGACCCCCAAAATGTGAAAAGATGAGGCAGAGGTTTAAGTATGTTTCTTCTGCTGGGTGGGTGCAAACCTGAGTATAGAGCTTCTGATTGGAGAGTGAGAAGCGTCTGCTGGATGTCAACTGTCGCAATCCTGGCCCAGAACATTTGGAACTAAGTAGAGCCAAAGTGGATAAATATGGCTTATTGCAGAACACAAACATCACAGCAATCTTTATCACTGAAGCATTCACCCCTGTCCTGGAAAAAAAAAATCATTTAGGCCCTCATTAAGACATTGGCCGCAAATGCCACCTTACGCCGTGGCGACGGCTGCTAAAAGACCATCGATGCTGCTAACATCTGTCCCCAAAATTATGTACACAGCCGGATTGCCGCCTCAATAAGCGTGCAAATCCGGCTGTGGCCATGCTGGCGGATGGTGTTAAGGCAGCGCTGCTACCACCAGCAGCGCCACACCAGTAGACCACTGCCAGCCGTATTATGAAAAATAATATGGCCTGGTGGTGTTCTGCCGGTGGGCGCTGCTGGCGGTAGCAGCGCCCCATCGTGTCCCCTGTCGGAAGACCCCTGGATGCAGGTAAGTTGGGTTTTCGACAGGGGACAGGGTGAGGGGTGTTGTGTGTGGGGGTGTGTGCATGAATGTGTGAGTGTATGTGTCAATGCAAATGTGTGTGTAGTGTTGTTTGCATGGGTGTATGCATGTGTGAGAATGCGTGAATGAATGGAAATGTGAATGCGTGTCTGCGTGTCAGTGTGAATGTGTGTACCGATGTGTGCGAGAATGTATGGATGCATGCGTGAATGAATGCGTGCATGCCTGTGTGATTGAATATGTGCATGCGTGGTGCGTGTCTGCAAGTGTGCGTGAAGGGGGTGGGTGATTGGAAGGGGGCGTAGATGGGAGGGGGTGGGGGGCATCTGGGGACTGTGGGGGGGGTGAGCCTCCTGCCAGTGACAGGGAAGTAATTCCCTGTCACTGGTAGGGCCTACCGCCATGGTTTTCGTGGGGTTCGTCATCGTGGTAGGCAGAGTCATGATGCCACCGGCAGTACAATAGCGGCCGCCAGGCTAGAAATTCCTATATCCACCCGGCGGCTGCTACCGCCATGTTGGTCGGTATGGTAAATTGGCAGGTTGGCTGCAGCCAACCCACCAATGTCATAATGTGGCGGTATGTACTGCAAGCCTGTTGGCGGTACTACCGCCACCTTATCACTGACTGCCGAGGTCATAATGACCCCCATAGACTTTGGGCTACAGTTACCTTGAGAGGATACTATGAATCGTTTCTGTGCCATTTCAAGAGTTCTGGACTTGTTCTGTCCTGCTTCTATCCTATGGAATAACTTTAAACAATTGTAAGGAGTGATGGTATCTTAGTATCATAATCAAAAGGCAATGTGAATAAAAACCTCTTCATCAGTTTCCTGTCATGTTCATCTTTTCATTGCAGCACCATTTGATTAAACAGTCAGCATAAACTATGCAATCCAGTACATTTTCTGTCTCTTGACCGCAGAGAAGGATCCCTAGAATAGTAAAAAATGAAGGTGTTTTCAGTTAAATGCCCACCCAATGTGCTGGTCCTATTGGAGTACACTTTTGCGTGAACAAAGAGGAGTGTATATGGGTGTGGGAATAAAGAGGAACAGTCCGATACGACGATGAGATTTCAGAAGAATTTATTGTTTTAGAAGAACCCACGACAGCATGAGCAAAACAGGCATCCAAGTCGAAAGTCAGTCGGCAACTGCCAAGAGCTCGACTCCTCGAACTCAGAATGTTTTGCTGACACAGACAGGGCACGAGCGAAACTAAAAGTAAACAAACACAAATACAGAAACGTAAAATCCATTATAAGAAATGACAGTAAGGAATAACAATACTGATGTTAAATGTTACAACTCCCTACAGCTGTCTACAGACTCAGCCCCACTGGGTGCAGCCTGCGCATGCCTAATTTTTTAGGCCTTTGACTCCTTGGTGCAGCCTGCACATATTTGCCATCTGTCGCCATCCTTATTCCTCTTGTATCCAGCCAGCACACCACACCCCATAGGTATTGTAGGTGAGGTTCTATTAAGTAGAAGTATTGTCTAATTTAGACATGGCTTAGTTACCATGACTAGGCCTTAGTTAGCCTGCATTGACAGCTATTCATGTTTGCAGAATAAGGGTGCACGTTTGCTTTATGAGAGCAAGCAGCTTCTCTCTCTCTCTCTCTCTCCCTCTGTTTCTCTCTCTCTCTGTGTCTCACTTTCTCTCTCTTTGCTTTGTGCTGGTGTGTTTTTCCAGTTCAAGCAAATCATTGAAAAGAAGCCTCATTCTGTGGTGTCTGTAAATGTAATATTTATGCTCTGTCGAGGAAGCAGTGTCCAGGATGTTGGTTTATTTTGTAGCTTCTTAAGGTTTCCTTCCAATGCTTCAGAAATGTAATTCATTAGTTGAATAAGTCACTGTATTTTTATGTTACATAAAATGTCAGTTTGTTTCCTTAATTAGGTAAGCCTAGCCTGTCCAACAGAATGCATTAGGAAAAAGATGTTTCTGGAAGTATTACCAGAATAATGACTTGTTCACAATTTGGAAACATTGCAAATATTTCATAACATGCCATAACAAGCTTGTGGCTTCTGTCTTCTAAAACACCATAACAATTATTCTGTTTTGGAGATGAGCCAGTTCTTTATTCGCCGTCTTTTGCAACAGACTCTATATCAGTCTGTCTATCTGATTTATTCTTTGTTCTTTCAGTGGGTTTACTTCAGAGAAAGACCTTATGTTAATCCTCATGCAGAATAATGTTTTGACTATTTTGATTGGTGCTAATTCCTAATGGCTAATTAATAACTTTTTGCTTTCTTCAATGTTTACAATTTTGAATGAATCAATAAGAATTTAAGCTGGAATCCTGGTCTCACACAAGTCTGTTCATTAGTTGTGAACTAAGAGCTATATTTAAAAACTTTTGATGCAAGACAGCACTGCAAGGCAAAAACAAAATTAGGCTTAGGTCTGCAATGGAAACGTTTGGAAAGTCATACCTTGAACTACTGAAAGATGCTGCAATGTCATAATATTGACAGGATGTATACTATATATGAGCTAATAACCGTAGCAATTAGTGGATGAAGACGAAGCTGATTGACACCAGTACATCTACTTCTTCTTTATGGAAGTGAAAGTACAAGCAGGAGGCACTGCTCCTTTCTTTTGCTCTATTAATTCTACAAGTCAACCCCTGACACTAGTGAGTGCGGAGAATGAGGAGGGCTCTTAAAACCTTTGAGAAAGTGAAAATAAGAATACTACAAGAGTGAAGCGTTTCTGCTCTAAAAGTGTTTGAACTCGCTGGGTGATTCTATGACACTAATCTCTAGTTCATTTTTTGCAGTTCACTACTTGATATGGAAAGTGATTTTTCCAAAGTGTGCTCTAACCCAGACAGCCATCTCGATTCAGAAGCGACAAGAATGAGTGAAACAAAAGTTGAGCACAGCCTAATGGCTCCTCATAGGAGGAGCAAGCTGCACTTTGCTTTCATGCTCATAGTGACCAGTCATTGTCCAGTGTTACAGCAGTCCGCCAGACCCTTTTTGCTTGACTGTGCCCTGAGAGGCACTATGGTGCAAGGGTGCAAATTATTTTTGTGCAAGAAGGGGCACCTTCCGACACAAAATCAATCCTCTGAGGCTTTTTCTACTTTCTATGTGTGTGCAGCACATGTAGAAAGAGGAATGAATGAGGAGAAATAAATGTATTTCTCCTTGTTACACCGCCCTGGGGAAGATGTAGCGTTTTGATGCATTCCTAGGTTAATCACTAACAGTGAATCTGGGAATGCACCAAAATTCATAAGTGGGTGCATGCGAACACCCATGCTCTACGGATGGAATGCGTACATGGAGCAGAGTAAGACAAGGCAGCAACTTGCCATGCAGGGTGGCCTTGGGTTGCTTGGTAAACCTGACTTTAATGTTGCATTATCCTTGTGTAAGCTTGCATGACACACGGACAGCAAAACACTATGATAAATCTGATCCTGGGTTTTTAATACTAGCACTGTGGTGCACGTGCAGTGCCACCCCACATCATCTGCCACACCCATCTGAATTTTGTGCACAAAAGTCATGGAGGGAACAGAGTCCAGTAACGTCATCATGTTCAGTCATCAGTTTTTCGTTGAGGCCAACGTGGATCATTCTACAACCACCCTCAGTTGTGCTGCTGTGTGATAGTGGTGAATGCTAGTGACAGAAAGTACTCCCCTGCTTCCCTCGGCTGAGTCATTACTTTCCTTAAGAGTCTCGGGTCTTCCTTTTCCATATAAAATCCATCAATTGCTGTTGACTATTATAAAGGTAGGGTTAGTCTAGCCATATGGGGATGGCTTGAAATAAATAAAGAATGCACTGGGTAATGTTCAACTTTATGGCATTAATTCTGTCTAGCTAAGAAGGTGTAAGATTTTCTCATGTATTGAGGTTCTTCATAATGGCTGGGGTGGGATGGGGGTAGTTGGGGTTAAAGAGCTCTGTAACAGTCTGCGTGAGTCTGACTCCAAAATATCTGCTAGAAGAATTGGCCCATCTGTACAGGAAGTAAGTCAACAGTCTATTGGCGTCTTTCTGTTGTTACTGTGAGGTTGAGAATTTCCAATTTGTCACAGTTAACTTTATAAGCAGAAGCGCTGACATAGGCTTAGAGCAGTGTTGCTACAGCCTGGATAATAGGGGTGCCCAATGCCAGGAGAACATCATCGGAGTAGGAAGAGATTTTAAATTGTCTAAGTCTAAATTCATTTCGTGTCACTGTTGCTGTCTGTCAGATCCTGCATACCAAGTGTTCTATCAAAAGCATGAATAAAAGTGGTGGCAAGGCACATCCTTGTCCTGTCACCTGTGAGAGCCAAGAACTGGCCACTGGCCGGAGTGTGAGGCAAAGTAGTGCTGGTCGACCCTGTCAAAGACCTTCTCTGCTTCCAGCGACAGGTGCACCACAGGGATTTTTTTAAGAATGCCTTTTTAAAATAGATGTATTGCCTCCCAGATATTATCATGATATTGCTGTCCCAGGGTGAACCTATTCTGGTCTGGGTATACCAGGCTGCGAAGCACTTCATTAAGTGGTCAGAATGTTCTTATATAATTTGGCATCAATGTTTAACAAGTCTATAGGACAATGGGAGATGAAGCACTTAATATCGTTATTAGGTTGAAGTAGATTTATGAATATATGACCACCGCATCGCCTATGGTTGGGGACACCATCCCCTCCATGGCACAGAAGTTGAACAGGGATGTGATATTCGGTAGGGAGGAGTATATTTTGTGAAACTGGGCCAGAAGGCCATCAGAGCCAGGGGTATATTCAGTTTGAGAGTTTTGATGGCTGGTCTGACCACTTTTTGAAGAATCTGGTGCTCTACGGACTCCGTTTGTGTCTTTGCTAGTTGTGGGATCAGTATATTGTCCAGGAAGGCCTTTCCTTTCATCTGATAGTGATGTAAGCCTTTTGTAGAGATTTGCATAGAAGTTGCAAAAATCCTCCACCTACTTCCCAACCTCAAACAATGTAGACATGGAGTCATTTACTAGCTTTTCTATGTACTCCTTCTCCCTTTTGCCCCTCTGGGATCTGCCCAACAGGGTGCCGACTCTGTCACCTGCTACGTATGATCATTGCGGAAACAAGAGCAGGGCGAATTCAGCCTTACTAGTATAGTGCATCCGTAAGTGGCCCCTGGCTATTTTAAGTGTGCGAGTGATTTGATATGAGGGATGTTGGATTCGATCATCCTCCAAATCCGTAATCTCTTGCTCTATTTGTTGCACTTCTAATGTGCGGAGTACTATGTGTTCAGCTGTGACATCTATGAAGCGCCCATGTGTGACTTCCTTAAACGCAGCCCAGATCCCTGTGATCAACACCACCCCGTTTTGTTATGGTACAAGTAGTTATTGATTTGTTGTCCTGGCTCGTCCCTGGGGGCTGTGTCTCTAAACATGGATGGATGATGTTTATCAGAAAATATGGGAGAAGTACCTCGTACGTATCAATATAAAGTCCAACATTTCTGAAATAAAAGTAAAAAAACAAATACATTTTGTGTAAGATTCCAACTCTTTAATCAAAATTCCATGGGCAACTGCTACTGAGATTCAAAAATTGTTCGTTATTGTTATCTTGTCAAGTACGAACAAAACATAGACATAACCAACGTATCTTGTCCCTTGAACAGGGAGGCGTCTTCAGAGCTGAGAAAAACATATAAGAAAACACATTAAGGAACCCCTACAAAGTTTTGTGGTGTCAAACCTACACAAAACGCAGTCAAGTTAAAAGACACTTGAAAACACTATGCCATACTAATAGTTTAATGACAATCAATTTAGAATTTGGAAACTTAAATGAGTTCCATCCTAACCAAAAATAGAAATGTAATGCATAAAATATAGTAATTAGTGGGAGATTCATGAATACGAATTTTGTTTTGACAATAAGTGTGTAACTAGCTCAATAATCACGAGTATTTTCACACAACATCCTAGAGTAGTGGGCTAGCAGGACCAGTCAAATTGTAATCATATTGCACTTTATAATAATATAATCCTCTGTTCAACAACAAATATACATCCATGTTAGACCTGGCGGCTTTGGTATGGTTTCCACTAATGTTTCGCCTTCAGACCTTCTGTTTTACTGACCTAGTTGTTGCTAGCTTTAGGACTCTAGGCACTTTACCACTGATAACCAGTGCTATGGTGCACGTGCCCCCTGCTTAAAACATGGTACCATTGGCTTATCCACAACTGGCATATTTAATTTACTTATAAATCCCTAGTGAAGTGCACTACCTGTGCCCAGGGCCGTAAAATACTATTAGGAGGCCTGCAGCACTGATAGTGCCACCCACTTAAGTACCCCCTTTAACATGTTTCAGGCCTGCAATTGCAGAGCCTGTGTGTGCAGTTTTTAACTGCCATGCTCACCTGGCAAATTAACCCTATTGCCAGGCCCAAACCTTCTTTTTTATTACATATGTCACCCCTAACATAGGCCCTGGTCAATCTGGGCAAGATGAGGGAGAAGCTGGCACACCTGAATAGGCTGTCCTGTCCCCACACAAAGGGCAGCATACTCCCCTGTACTGAGTCTGGAGCCAGGGCTGAAAGGGCAGAGGCTTTGTGCATGTACTTCAAAAGCATCTTTTTGAAGTCTCCCCCACTTTGAAGTCTCCCCCACTTCAAAGACACAATTGAATATAAGTACTAGGCCGCAGGCAGAAGGAGGAAGGACTGCTGTGCTACTGAACAGGCCATCTCTCTGCTATAGTGTTACTCTGCTGGACTCCTGCTCTGATGTACTGACCTGCTCCATGCTGCCTTCCTTGCCTGTGAGTGGGAAGTAATGGACCTGCATCTCTCCAACCCAGAAACAAATTGACTCCATGGACTTGCTGGCTCTGGGTCAAAAAAATACTTTCAACTCACCTGCTACAGCACGGAACTCTGCCAACTGTGAGTCTTCCCCTGCCACGTGGTGACAATCTAGAGCTAGGCCCTTGGATGTGGGTATAAGATGCTCCACTAGTCAAAATCAATCCATAAATGACATTGCACTGCTTGGAATCAACACATCTCTATCGAAGCTGACACATCGCTGCTGCTGCAGGGATCAAGGACATTGCATCACTGACTGTTCATTTCTGATGCATATCTGACTTTGTGTGCCTCAGAACCAACATATTGCCTACATCCTAAAGGTTGACCCTGAAGATTAGCCTACTCTGTTCCACGTACCTCCCTTAATGTTGATGCAAACAAGGTCATTTTGCAGCAGGCCAAGGCTGGTCCCTGTATCTGACCCATGCTCCAATTTGGTTGTCCTGAACTTTCAGATTGACCCAGTCTAGTGTAACCAGATAGCCCCAGTTGGTGCTTTATTCTTTTAAGCACTACATTTCAGTTTGTTCTTTAAAAATTCATGTCTCAAGTTCTACTTGGAGGATTTTTGTCATTTTCATCTTGTTTTGTTCATTAAAATAAGCTCTATGTTTCTGAACAGGTGTGATATCTTTCTGTGTTGATGTCTTTACTGTTTTACTGTTTGAAGTGTTGCACAAATATTTAACACTTTGCCACTTAATTTCAGCCTGGCTGCTCTGTACCAAGGTACCAGGAGGTTAGCACAGGTTATTTTAGGGTGTGTTTTGTGACTTACCCTAGTGAGTATTGTGGTTCCTGCTTAGACAGGGTGCATACCTCTGCCAACCAGAAACGCAATTTCTATCATTGGTAATCAGTGGCGAAGATAAAACTTGCATTTGTGCAGTGCCATGCAGTGACTTAGTGTGCAATACTCTTACACAGTTAAGTCCAATTCAAGTCAATTCTCCTTGATTGGCATTTTTGTCTTTTCCAAAGTCATTTACCTCTACTTGTAAAGATGGAGTTTGAGCTGGTCAACCTGGAGAACTACACTGTGGCCCAGCACAAGGAGTGTTGTCAGGACAATCAGAGGCCTGCTAAGAGTAGCATTAAAAACACAGCTCCACAAAGTCTTAAGAGCCTGGACAGAGGCCCAGCAGATAAAGAGGAATAATTGGATGATGAGAAGAAATTGGACTAAGGCTCACAGGAGGGTCTTAGACTGCACCCTGTTGAGGAGGGGGACACCATACTCCCAGGATTGGATATCACTCCAGGGTGGGGAGCAGTGTGTCTTCCAGGGGCCTGTCCCCAGTGAAGCTGGAGAACAACCGGGAAAGGAAGCCGCTCAGGTTGGAGCTGGCTAAGTTGAAACTGGAGAAGGAGAACATTCTAGAGGAAAAAAGGCAGGCCATTGAAAACAGAGCAAAATAAATTTAGATGGAAACAGAGCAGAAGAAATTGCCTATAGAGAAAAGGAAACTAATGCTGGCTCATGAACTGAGTCAGAAGGAGCTGGACTTTAAGGCCAGGCAGGCTGAGTCCATCAGTAATGATGGCAGCATTACGCCATTACCCTCTGGAGACATGAAGGTCCACATTCCCGGGGGTCTGATGCCTGACTTTGTAGTAGGAGATAACATAGAGAGATAGTTTGAAACTTATGATATTGCCCTTCAGATGAACAAGATGCCTGAAGGGCTTAGGGGGCTAGTCTATTGAGGCATATCCCTAGTGCAGGTAGGGACACACTGCTGGCTATAAATTAGGTGACAGGATGATGTGTCCCCCGTGAAAGAAGCCCTGATCAGAAAATATTGTTTGACTCTAAAAAGGTATGGGCAGAAGTTTAGGGACAGTCAAAATATAGAAGCTTTCCCAACAGACCTGGATTGATTGTATTGATTCTTTTTGCAAGGCACTGGGTGGTTGGGTGGAGGGCGGTGAAGTCAAAGTTTATTGGGAGCTGTATAACTTGATTGCTAAAGAGTACATGTTCAGTCTTTGTTTGCCAGATCTGTGCCGACATTTGATTGACAGTAAGCTCTCTGACCCCTGGGAACTTGCTAAGGAGGCAGACCACTCAGTCAGCACTAGGGTCCACAGGAAGGTGTCTGAGAGGAACACAACAAGGTTGGGCACAATCCTAACTGGAAGAAGGAGGAGGGTGTAAACAAAAGTTAGGGGTTCTCTAATGGGTCCTATAAAGTTATTTGGGCCAAAACTCCAATCTCCCTACTTTTAAGAAAAATAGATTATTTCCTGACAGTAGGTCTGCAGGTAAGGCACCCCTAAGTGCACCTCAAAGTTATTTATGTGCTAACAAGAAGGGCACTTCAAGGGAGATGCCAAGTGTTCCAAGTGGGCACAGCCCCCTGCTGGTGGGCAGTCACTGGGGTAAGCTAGTATAGTATTAGTATAGTATTAGTATAGTATTAGGGAGGAGATTGTCCAAGATAGTATGGGGGACAGATTGAAGGTTACCATAGTGACCCTGGGTGATGGAGAAATGATGGTTAGTAATACTAGGAAACGCAGGCAGTGGGTCACCATTAATGGTCAAAGGGTGGGGTCTCTGAGTCTCTGAGAGACACTGAAGACAGCATGACAACTATCAGGTGTAATCTGGCATCCTCAGAGCAGGTTGTTCCTAATGTGTTCCTCTAAATTTTTGCAGTTAACAAATGTAAGAGGCACTACTGAGTGGCTCTGGTTCTCTTTGAATTGGGGGGTGGTCTCAGGTTCTTTAAGGGTAGCAGTGAGTCCGTCCATGCCTGAAGATTGTCTGATTGGCAATGACCTTGAGCGTACCACATGGAAGGAGGTGGAGCTCAGGTGCTACTTGGAGATGTTAGTGTTGCCTGAGTAGATGTTCCTGAACACATGGTCCATGGTAGCCCAAGAGGGTAGTAAAGGGGACCTGGAGCCTGGCAAAATGGCCCAGCTAGCTGCCAAGAAGAGGAGTGTCAAGGGGCATGGGAAACCTGCTCCTAAAACTCCTGTGGTCCGGGAGGACGCTGACTATTAGGGGGATGCCACAGAACCTACAAGGGAGGATGTAGCAAAACTGCGGAGCCTGCTGAGCTAACCAACTGGCACAAGGAAGGAGGTCCCACCATGGAGGAGTCCTGCAAGGTGCAGAGAGAATGCCCTATTCTTGTGGGTCTTTGGCAGCAAGCTGATACCCAGGCATCTGATGATGCCTCTGGCAAACACCTGATCTACTAGGAAAGAAAACGGTCTCCTATATGTTATGCCTAAAGCTCCTGGGGCTGGTGCAACCCATGTGTTGGTAGTCATTCAGTGCTACAGTGCCTTTCTACTGGGGCTAGCTCTTGATGTACTCCTGGCAGGTCATTTGGGGCAGGACAAGACATTTGACAGGCTTGTCACCCACTTTTACTGGCCTCAAATGAAGAAATGTTCAAATGTGTCCTGTAGGTCCTGTACTACCTAACCAGGTGAGTAGCAAGTCAGGGGGGAAGTGCGAGGCCCCCTGCAACATTTTCCTGTCAGTGGCACCCCCTTTGAAAGGGTAGCCATCAACATCATTGGGCACCTGGACCCCAAGACTGCCATGAGCAACAGATTCGTTCTTGGCTTGGTGCACCATGCCACCTGGTACCCAGAGGCCATACCTCTTAGGAATTTGACTACACCCACAGTGGCCAGGGTACAGATGGGGTCTTTACCCACATGGGTTTCTGCAAGAGGACGTATCTGACAAGGGTACCAACTTCATGTCAGGGTACATGAAGCCATGTGGAAGGGGTGTGAGGTAACCTACAAGTTCTCCACTTTGTACCATCCACAAACCAATGGGCTTGTTGAAATGTTCAACAGGACCATAGGGGGCATGACTATGTTCCCATCAGAACCCACGAGGCACATTTGAGATTTCCTCCTGACACATATTTTCTTTGTGTACAGGGAGGTACTTTAGCACCTTTGAGCTTCTGTATGAGCATCCTGTGAGAGGGCCTCTCAGTTTGGTGAAGGTGGGCTGGGAGCAAGCTCCAGAGAGAGCCACTTAGGATGTGGTACATGTTGGTTCTTCACAACCAGAAAACGCTGTTCGGGGAGTTTGATCAGGAGAATGTGGAAGCCATTCAGGTGGATATGAAATGCTGGTATGACCAAAATGCCATCCTGGTGGAGTTTCAGACTGGCACAAAAATATTGGTGATGGAGACTGTGGAGCCCAGGGCCCTGCAAGACTTCATATCTGGGCCTTCTGAGGTGAAAGAGTGCAAGAGTGAAGTGTACTTGGTAGAGCTCAAGACTCCCTGGAACCCTTTAAGGGTCCTTCATGACAATCACTTCAAGACCCACTTTGAGGGGTCTGAGTTCACCCTTCTTCTGGTTACTGATGATGGGGTGACCTCCTGTCTTCCAAGGAGCAGGATGGGTCAGTGGAGGATGTCAGCTTCTCCCCTACTCTGACCCTAGATCAACAGAGAGACTGCTGTCAGGTGGTGGGGCAGTTTGCCTGTTTGTTCTCACATACCCCAGGACTTACTACATAGTGTAACCATGATATTGATACTGGGGACAGCCCACCTGTGAAAAACAAAGTTTATACGTTGTCTGACAAGGTGAGGGTCAGCATTAAGTAGGAGGTCTCCAAGATGCTAGTGAGTTTGGAGCCCACAAACATCCCTCGGTCCAGCCCAGTCCCCTAAAGCCCAGACAGAAGGGAGAGTCTTCTTTTGCCTCATTGGTTACTAGAGGAGTTTTGTTAAGGGATACAACACCATTGATTCCCCCTTGACAGAGCTGGCTTCCAGGAAGCAGCCACATCAGGTGATCTGGACAGAGGTGTCCCACACAGCTTTTGACACCATAGAGGATGCCATGTGGGCAACACCCATGCTCGAGGACCTTGACCTCTCACAAGAAGTATTGTACAAACAGGATGCCTCAGAGCATGATGTAGAGGCCATGCTCTCACAGCTAAATGAAGAGGGCCTGGATCAGCCGCCTGTAATCCTCATCAGTAGGAGACTAGTGTCCATGAACTACTTCCCATGGAAGAGAGATGGAGCAGTGGTCTGGCCACTGAAGGAGATAAGACCGTACCTGTTTGGTTTTCACTTCTGGGTTAAGACAGACCACGGACACCTCAGGTGGTTAATGCTGATGAGAGACAAGAATCCCACTGTTTATGTGATCCATATCCTTACAGGGAATGGACTTCATGGTAAACCACTGGCCTGGAACAGACCACACCAATGATGATAGTCTCTCCAGGTTCTTTTGCTTTAAGGAAGATAACTCCCAAGAGGTTGGGTAGCTCTCCCCGCTTCAGATGGGTGGGACAAATGTTAGACCTGGCATCCTTGGAATGGTTTCACCTCACTTTTTGCCTTCAGACTCCTGTTTTGCTTACCTAATTTTTGCTGACTTTAGGATTCTGGGTGCCTTGTGACTGCTAGCCAGTGCTAAAATGCATGTGCTCTCTGCTTAAAAGATGATAACAGAGGCATATACACAATTGGTATATTTAATTTGCATATAAATCCCTAGTAAACTAGACTGCCTGTTGCCAGGGTCTGTGAATTAAATACTACTAGTGGGTCTGTAGCACTGATTGTGCCACCCACTTAAGTAGCCCTTCAACATGTCTCAGGTCTGGCACTGCGGAGCCTGTGTGTGCAGTTTTAAACTGCCATGTTGACCTATCCAGTTAAGCATCTTGCCAGGCCCAAACTTTCCTTTTTAGTAGATATAAGTCACCCCTAAGGCAGGCTTGGACAGTGTATTCAAAAAGTAAGACTTGTACTTTTAAGTTTTACATGTCCTAGTATTAAAAAACTCTTATATTGGTTGTTCGTTACTGTAAGGCCTAATTCTCCCATAGGATTACTTTGGGATTACCCTATTACATTTTATAAATGCAATTTCTAATTATGAAGGGATAGGACTCTGTTGGACCTGCCCTTTTATGCAGGATTACCCCAAACATTTTGCTTTTCTCCTCCTATTTTCTGACCTTCTTCTTGATGGCTTTAGGACTCTGGGCACTTTACCAATGCTATTTAGTGCTAAAGTGTACATGCTCTCTCTTCTTCTAAAGATGATACAATTAGTTTACACCTGTTTGGCATAATTAATTTACTTGTAAGTCCCTTGTAAAGTAGTACCCCATATCCCACGGGTCTGTAAATTGAATGCTACTAGTGGGCCTGCAGCCCTGATTGTGCCTCCCACAGAAGTAGTCTTTCAATCCTGTTTCAGGCCTGCTACTGCAGTGCCTGTGTGTGCAGTTTACTTCCACTTCGACTTGGCATTTAAAACTACTTGCCAAGCCTTAAACTCCCCTGTCATTACATATATCACCCTTAAGGTAGGCCCTTGGTAGCCCATTTGGCAGGGTGTCATATAAGCAAAAGGCAAAACATGTACTTTTCATTTTTACATGTCCTGGTAATGAAACACTCCCAAAGTCATCTTTCATTACTGTAAGACCTGCTCCTCTCATAGGTTAAAATTGGGAATTCCCTTATACCCTTTTAAGTGGTTATTCCTGATCAGAAAGGAGTAGGTTTTTTTCATGTTTGGTATGTTTAGAATGTTAATGAGAAATTCTACTTATTGGTGAAGTTGGATTTCATATTACTATTTTAGATATGCCACTTTTCTGAAAGTAGGCATTTCTCTGTGCTTATACCTCTTGTGCTTTGCAGCCTGTCTCCATTACACATCTAGCCTAGTTGACAGCTACACTTTGTACATTCTCTCTAGACAGCCACAACACAAGGAGGGCTAGGTGTGACAGGGAATACATCTGCATTCCTTCTAGTCTCCCTGGGCTGGGAGAGTGGTTAATACTTACATGTCAATAGGTTGTGGCCTGCCCTCACACAAAAGGCTGATTTACCCCCTGTTGATTACTGGAGTCAGTGCTGGGCTGAAAGGGATTGTTGTGCACTTCTAATGGTTCCTTCAAAATCACTCCTTCATCAAAGACATTTTTGAGTATACGTACTGGGTCTCTGACCCCATGTTTTAGACACTGGGTGGGACTTGTAACCAGACACTGCTGTCTCCATACTCTGCACATTGCCAGGAAGACTGCTATGCTGCCAGGAGAAACTGTCATTTGGACTACCTTCTTTGTTGTGCTGGTCAGCTACCTACTGATTCCTGGGCTGCAGAAGGGACTCTCAACTTTCAACTTGCCTGATGTACTGCCCTGCTTCCTGCCTACTTGCGTTTGTACCCTAACAGTGCTTTCCAAAGGGTATGTTTCTTGCCTTCTGTTCTATCGAGGTCTCAGGGTCATTGAAGACCTTGTGGCCACTTCTTTCCACTACTTCTGCTGGTAGAGCCTATTCTGGGAGGGCTAGTCTGTTCCCAGTACTTCCTTCTGCACCAACGTCACACTTTGTGTATACAGAACAGCACTCTCACCAGGGGAGTACCTGGGATTCATAGGGAAGTGTGCATGTGCCTACATTGTTTGCACCCTGACCTGGGGGGTACCTCGTGCAGCCACCACACTTCTCAGTTCCTCACAGGAGTGCTTCATACCCAGGTAGTGGACTGGTGCCCTGGGAACTATTTACGGCAGAGGTCAGGCAGGTTGCAGAGCACCCATCCCTGCTTGCTGCCTTTCTGCTGCCCACGTTGCTAGGATACCAACATGCCCACCTCCCAAGTTGACGGCAGGAAAGGAGACAGTAGAAGTGAGGGTCCCATCCTTGTCATGAGCTCCATCAAGGGTGCCCATAATTCACCAGGAAAGTGGTACTGTATCCCCCAGGACCTGTTTGGGAATTGCAACTGCACTGTGCTCTTGCAGGCAGCTGAATCTTGTGTGTGTGGAGCTACAGAGGTCTGGGAGTGGATGTCCTCCCCAGTAGCTGACAAGTTCTTCCCCCAACCCAGGATATACCATGACTCTCTGGCTTGTAGTGGAGTTGCGCTACAGTTCCTACAACCGGACAGTCTGGTTAACAATGCCGGTCAGGGATTGTTGTGGAGAATTATCTTATCATGTCAAGTAAGTGAACATGTGCTCCTGTGGCCTATACCTTAGTCATAAATACACTTTTTTTCAATGAGGTCCACAAATCTACTGTAATCCTGCTAGTAGGAGTTCAGATGCGCTGGGCCATATGTTGTTATGATTACATGTAGATTTTATGCGGTTGCCTCTAGAGAAGTCTGCATTACATGCACAGTAATTATGGTTTGATGATGACATATGGTAGTCATGTGCTTTTTCATAACCTTACTGGCAATATATACCTAGCCTTGTTCAGGATAGCCAACCAGAAACCCAATTTCTAAAGCCCCCGTCGTTGGTGTCTCTGGAATCACAATTTAAAGTTACAGGTTATGGAAACGTCAGATTTTAAATTCTAATTCCGAAATTAGAAACTTGATATTTACTTACTTTTGCCTTTTGGTGCTTGCTGCCTGTCTCTGAATATCTGAGCTGGGTAACAGCTGGGCTTTGTGCATTCCCTCTAGACAGCCACACACAAAGGGAGCTCTGGTGTGACTGGTGGGCCATCCACAGCCTGATGGATGATCCTGGGCAGGATGTGAGAGAGGAGCTGACACACACATGAATAAACTATGTTGTGTCCCCACACAAAGGGCTGTATACCCTAGCCACTTAGGCCTCACATGTTTCAGCACTTCACCCATCATTTTATTTTGTGATGTTGTGATGTACACCCTAAGTGGCAATGGTATGGTCAAACGTGGGTCACTTGCTCCTGTGCTTCTGGATTGAAGCTAGCCTTGCTGATGAGGGGTGATACTCCAAAACTGGCCCCAGGATGCTTGTTTCTGGTCCAGGGAGGACCTAGCTTGGCAGTTCAGGGAGGACTGTTTCCATGGGGCTGGGTCGAAACTGGGTGACATGGCGAGCAAAATAACAATAGATTAAACCCAGATCTGTGACTTGGAGTGAGTGTTTGAAAAGTTTCAACACCCCGTCCATCATTTCATTTCCTTTTATTTTGTGGTCTTATAGACATGTAATACCAAGATTTAAATAGTGTGTTTAGTAGAGAGATTGACCTGTCTACAACTCCCAGGAGGCCTTGTGTCTCCAACTCCAAACACCAGGCCAGGGTTCACTTGCATAATTATCCTTGTTTGTTAACTCTCAATTGAAGTGTACTCACATGGGAGGATATCATTTGTGTAGTAGGTGTAGTAGAGTGAATGACATCACTGCAACTCACTGCAGGCCCGTTTCTGTTACTCCAACCACTAGTACAGTGTTTACTTGTCCAATTATCCCTGTTTGTCAACTCACAAATGAAGTTTACTTACCTGGGAGGATACTATTTGTCAAGTGTGTGAAGTAGAGGGAGTGACCTGACTGCAAATCCCTGGAGACCTTATATCTGTAACTCCAAAAACCAGCTAAGGATTCACTTGTACAATTACCCCTGTTTGTTAACCCTCAATTGAAGTGTACTCACTTGCATCTGAAAGGAATCCATTTGTACAGTGTGTGTAGTAAAGAGAGTGACATGACTGCAACTCCCAGCAGGCCCTATTTCTGTTACTTCAACCACCAGCCCAGTATTCTCTTGCTAAATTCTACTGTTTGTGAACTCCCAATTGAGGTTTACTCACATGGAAGGATACTATTTGTCAAGTGTTTGAAGTAGAGGGAGTGACCTGACTGCAAATGCCAGGAGACCGTGTGTCTGTAACTCCAAATGCCAGCCCAGGGTTCACTTGCACAATTACCCTTGTTTGTTAACTCTCAATTGAAGTGTACTCACTGGGGAGGATACCATTTGTATAGAGTGTGTAGTAGAGGGAGTGACCTGACTGTTAAGGCCAGGAGGCCTTGTGCCTGTAACTTCAACTACCAACCCAGTGTTCACCTGCCCATATACCCCTTTTTGTCAACTCCCAAAAGGTTTTAACTCACCTCGGAGGATACCACTTATCAAGTGTTGGGAAGTACAGGGACTGACTGTGAAGGCCTATAGGCTCTGTTTGTCTAACTTCAACTATCAGCCCAGTGTTCACTTGTCCAAATACATCTGTAAGTGAACTCACAAATGAAGTTTACTCACCTGGGAAGAGAACATTTGTCAAGTATTGGGGAGTAGAGAGAGTGACCTGACAGCAAAACCTAGCAGGCCCTGTTTCTGTAACTCCAAACACCAGCACAGTTTTCACTTGTACAAAACCCCCTGTTTGTCAACTCACAGATGAAGTGTGCTCACCTGGGAGTGGTCAAGCACAGATCTAGTTGAAATGAGAGATTTGCCTGTCTACATAGCTCCATCTTGACTTGCTATGCCAAGATGAAACTATTGAGGACAGGAATGACACCTTACCCAGTGTGTACAACAAGTATTCATAAGGCCTCAAGATGCATCAGCAGACTGGCAGCAGCAGAGGCAGACACAATGACACAGCACTGTGTGCATGATGACTCCAGTCACAAACAAAACAATGTTCTGGGTCTGCCTGCATCCCACTCATCTATACCTCAAAATTGCAAAGCCATATGTTGACTCTTCTCTCGATTGGCTGCACTGGTGGCAAGATGCCATTGCCTTTCCATCCTCCAAAGCATAACTGATCTGCACATCTCAGCAGCTGCATGAGTCAAATTGGGTTGGCATGTTTCACACATGTTATGCCAAATCACTTACCATAAATGGATTAACTACAACTTAACTTTGTCCAAGGTCTTTACTTACTGTAACACTCAACTGTTGGAAGTAGATGTCACAATACAACAAGTAACAATGTACGTTTTATATCAACAGGTGGATCTGCCGCTGGAAGACAGAGGCCACAGAACAGACTGTCAATACCCCTCTGGATGAAGCCCTCAGTGGCAATGATACTCATGGACATCTGGAAGCAGAGGGCAACTCTCACTGCGCCCACAACATCACCTCTGATCCCTGTTGCTTCAACATCACAGGCAACCATTTACCTCCCCAACCTGTGTCCCTAGCACAGTGTCCCTAGCACCATTTTGTTCCCACAGTCCTGGATTCTGAGGTGCAGCAGAACACTTCAGACAATGAGGGTTCAGGATCAAGATAGAGAGGGTACCCTGTGTCATGGGCACAGGCCCATGAGGGTAGGGTGCATTGAAGGGATGCTGTGGACCAGTTGGTGAGGCCACTAGGTCAGCTCTTGGCCAGGACACCATCAGCCACGTCTTGGGGATCTATCAGGAGTCTCAAGGCGTGATTTGCCAGGAATTGACCAAACTCCGGGAAATCAAGCAGCTACAGAGGGACATGCGGGAACAGATTGAGGCCCACAATACCAACATGGCCTCCTTAACAAAGGTATTGGGGAACATATAGACCACCTTGAGCAGGGCTCTTCAACACCAGTCTGCCTTCCCTTAGCTCATCTGCAGCAGACCCATCAACATCAGTGCCAGCCCCTGGAATGGAGGCCCTGACAGAGGAACAACAAGCCCTGACACCCCTGCCTCTGTAGCATTAAATCCACCCCAATGCAAGTGGAAATATCCAGCAAAGAATGCAGGATGTGTGAATGGCAAGACACCCACTGTTGCCAGTATTAACACTCTTCCTTAAGGACCTCCTTTGTGTGTTACACATTCACCCTGGACTGATCCTGAACCACTTACCATTTCCAAAGGGAGGAGTACTCTGGACTTTGGACTCCCAGTGGTGTGGCATCTAATCCAATGGTTTAATTCACCTTGACTGACCCCTTCACATCTGAATTTTTGTTGAGTTATGTCACATATATGTTATGTTAAACATAGCTGCCCAATAAATTCACCCTTCAATGACTCATTGTCTGCTGATTCTGATTTCATGTTTAGCCATGTAGATATGTCGGACCATAGGAACCATAAAATGATGATCCAAGATACTTGTTCAAGATGGGATATGTTGCATGAACACAGTGTCCAGCTCAGGATTACAATGCTCTCACATGAACACATACATACAACTGTCTGCTCAAACTAAAAATGTTATTACAATGTTCAGCACATAGGCTGTCAATATGTATGTACTATTGGAAATCATGAATGATTGTCTTATACTGTGTAAATGAAAATATTGAGAGGTACAGACCCCCAGATCACGAAAGGAAGGGATTTGTCAGACATTGTCCTGCAGAATAGGCATACATTGATGTGGTTGATATCATCAGCTTGGTCTTGTCAAATACCACACCAAAGTAGTTCAACATCACACAATCCATGATACAGACAAATGGCAGTACAACATTCCCTGATCACAGGACCATCATAATCCAATACCCATGCATCTGGTGGCATGACACAAGCACATGTCAGTGTTGTGGCACAGGCACTGTGGCCTACAATGATGAAACACGTCTACAGCTACATACAGGTCATACAAAAATTGTGTTTAGCCAAAGTGAAGGAAAAATGACTTTTTGTGGTCTATGACTACATATTTGATGCCCGCATGATGCATCAGGCCAACCACAGCACACAAAACAAGTCAAATGGCCCTTTCTGGTGTTCCAACCAAACACTGTGCAAGCTGTCTTGGCACAGGTCTCATACACCCAAACTCTGTGACCTACATTACCTGGAGCAATCCATGTCCGTTCGAATGTCAGAACAGCATCATATACCGGCTAATGTCACAACTTTGAAATGCCCACATGAAGAAGTCATGGTGAAGGAACTGCACGATGAACAAAACAAGAAGTAAAGGTTGAAAACCATACATATGACACAAGTCACATAGCAAGCATCTGGATAACAATGTACATTAGTCAAAACAAAAAGGAGGGGAGGGACCGGGAGGTTAATGGTCCAGTGTACAGTCTCCCAACTAAGTATTGAACAAAACGAAGGTACACTGTTCCAAATACAGACAGAAAAAGGTCTAGGGAACCTCAGAATTCAGGAGCAAAAGCCCTCATGCATCACAATGGATGTCTTTACATACCAAAATGCTTATTTTCTCTTTGCAAACCCCTGATTCTGCAAATCAGGCAGTTTGCGACAATTAAAAAGGTACGTAAAAATAGTCCCAAGTGGCTATGAGCAACCATCCAAACAGTTACCTCAACCAATATCTTGCTTCTCCTGTTGTCTTGCAGGTATCTGCTATGTGGTTACTTGTCCTAGACAGTCTAAACAGAGAAAACAAGAGAATGCAATGATCACGCACTGGAAACTAATTATTTAAAGCCCCTCAGTCCACACATAGTAGACCAAGATGTGATAAAATTGCAAAAGATAGGTTACATAAATGGACCACAGCTAATTAAAGATTCTCCAATGTCAGTGATCATCACTGAATGTGGGGCACTCTACTGGGCCGCAATGTTCCAATCATCCCTTTTTCCTTTTTTGCTGATGCAACTCTTCTATTGAGAAGATAAGAGAAACACAAAGACCACAGGGACATAATCACCCTAGTTGGGAACTATTAACCACTGAAAAAATATGCCCTCTTACCTTGTCATTCTCTGTACTTAAGCCCTCCTCCAATCTAACTGTATGAACAGGATTCCGGCAACCAAAATAAGTGGAGGTCACTAAGGCCCTCATTATGACATTGGTGGTGACTGTTAAAGTGGCAGTAATACCGCCAACAGGCTGGCGATAATCACTGCTAAATTATGACCATGGAGGTGGTAACTCCCATAGACAGCCAATGTACCACACCATCCGCCAGGGTGGTAAAACCACGCACTACAGCGGTAGCCATCAACAACCAGGCGGACGATAAGGTACCGCCCACCATATTATGACACTACAAACTGCCACGATTTCTAGGGCAGTATGAAAGCCATCAAAAGCCTGGCGGAAACACATCACAGAAGACCAAAGACTCACCAACAGTGACACAAAGAAGACCAATGTCGCCATGGAACCGGAACTGCAAGTCTTCCCGATGCTCTTGCACACAATTCTCCACATGGAACACCAAAGCTGATGACGACGGTGAGTACAGCCGCCTAGCACACAAGGGTGGGAGGGAGGAAAAGGAGAGGGACACACACACGCACAACACACATCATCCACACACATACCATACACACAACCAGCTGCAGACGTAAAACAATGGCACACAACACACAGCATAATAATATAAGGACTACAGTTCGGCAGCATAGCAAGGCAACACCCACCAAATGAACCAATTTTAGAACAAAGATACATGAACAATTGTCCAGAAAGGGCCAATGCCCAGTCCAAAGTACATAAGGCCCACATGGCCACAGGGCACATTCCAAGTCTGAACTTGATCCTGAAGAATTCCGCACAACACAGTGCAGGGGCAACATCTCTGAAGTGGACAGGCATCTCAGGTGGAAGGGGGGTGGGGGGCACATCAGCTGAAGTCAGGAGCTTGCCCACTGATCCTGGAGGGGGCTCCATGCCCTTTTACCAATCCTAGGGAGTGCAAGGTCACAGTCTCTGAGGTGGGGAATTTGCCCACTGCCCCTGGAGGGGGCTCCATGACCATTTCCCAATGCTGGGGAGTGCAAGGTCACAGGCTCTGAGGTGGGGAACTTGCCCACTGCTGCTGGATGGGCCCCCATGCCCATTTTCCAATGCTGGGGAGTCTAAGGTCACAGTCTCTGAGGTAGGGAACTTGCCCACTGCTTCTTGAAGGGGCCCAATGCCCATTTCCCAATGTTGGGCAGTGCAAGGTCACAGTCTCTGAGGTGGGGAACTTGCCCACTGGTTCAGCAGTGGGCCCATGCCCATTCCCCAATGCTGGAGAGTACAAGGTCACAGTCTCTGAGGTGGGGAACTTGCCCAGTGCTCCTGGAGGGGGCTCCATGCCCATTTTTCAATGCTGGGGAGTGCAAGGTCACAGTCTCTGAGGTGGGGAACTTGCCCACTGCTCCTGGAGGTGGCTCTATATACAACAGTCTCTGGAGGGCTGCCTACATGCCCTCTGCTGGAGGTGAAGGCCTCACTGATTCTGCTGGGGGAGGTGTCTCCCGGGCAGCCTCTGCTGGAGGTGAGGGTTGCATTGTCTCTGCTGGGGGAGGTATCTCCTGGGCAACCTCTGCTGGAAGTTAGGGCTGCTGTGTCCCAGCTGGAAGTGAGGGTTTCTTGCCTGTCATTGGTGGTTGAGTGGGGACCTTGTCTGTTATTGGTGGTTGAGTGGGAACCTTTTCTGACATTGGAGGTTGAGTGGGAACCTCTTCTGTCATTGGTGGTTGGGTGGGAACCTCTTCTATCATTGGTGGTTGAGTGGGAACCTCTTGTGACATTGGTGGTTGAGTGGGAACCTCTTCTGTCATTGGTGGTTGATTGGGAACCTTTTCTGACATTGGTGGTTGAGTTGCAAATCTTTTCTGAAAATGGTGGTTGAGTGGGATCCCATCCTTTCCTGTCTGGTGGAGTGGGATCCTTCCCTTTCCTGGCTGGTGGAGTAGGATCCTTCCCTTTCCTGGCTAATGGAGTTGGATCCTTCCCTTTCCTAGCTGGTGGAGTAGGATGCTTCCCTTTCCTGTCTGGTGGAGTGGGAACCTTTACTGTCTTACCTCCACAACCAGGAGGTGCCTCTACTGTCCCCATAGACTGTTTGGCTGAGGTGCTGGGCTGGGTCGTTGGGACCCTGCTCTTATGGGCAGGGCTGGGGGGAGGGAAGAGGTCAAATTGGGCAATGAAAAGCTTCTTAAAGATGGTGGGGCAGGATGAGGGAGGAGCAATGGGAGTGGAGGTTGAGGGAGTGGTTGTTGGAGGGACACGTCTGCTGGACTTGGGTGCAGGTGCATGGACAGTGTGCTGTTGTGAGGTGGAAGGCTGTTGGGTGTCTGAGTGCCTGCATTTTTGTCCTTTAGGAAGGGGGGACAGACAGGGTGGGAGAGGACACAGGGGATGCATGGATGGATGTTGTGGAGGTGTCTGCTAGTGAAGTGTGTGTGTGTGTGCTGCTTGGTGTGGTGATGCAGGTGGTGGATGTTGAAGCAGTCCGTGCAGGTGTGAGTGTGGCCGTGACTAAGAGGGAGTAGGAGGAGGAGGAGGAGGAGGGGGAGACAGTGGAGGCAGTGGATGTGTGTGCAACTGTCTGTTGTTTGTGTGAGTGCTTGTGGACTGAAGTGTGGTGCCTGTGTTTGACTGTGCCCCTATTGTGTGATGTCTTGTGTGCATGCTCATCTGTATGTGTGCTTGGGATGGGTTGGGGGTGAAGAGAGTGGGATTGGGAAGTGGTAGTTGAAGGGGGGATGGTAGGAACAGGGACAATGGCTGCCATTAGAGAGGAGGCCAGAGCCTGAATCGATCTCTGTAGGGCCGCCAATCCACCGTGGATGCCGTCCAGGAATACACTGCATTGCTGCATCTGGGATTCCAGCCCCTGGATGGCATTCACAATGGTTGACTGTCCTACAGAGGTGGATCTCAGGAGGTCAATAGCCTCCTCACTCAGGGCAGCAGGGCTCACTGGGGCAGGGCCTGAGGTGCCTGGGGTGAAGGAGACGCCACCCTCCTGGGTGAGCGTGCACCAGCAACTTGCTGAAGGGCTACTGGGAGGGCAGTGCTGGTACGGGGTGGCGGCTGTACCTTCAGCTGGGGTGGTCACAGGGGTGTCCGCCACCACCAGGGAGCTTCCATTGGAGGAGGTATTTGAGTCAGTGTTGTCACCTCCTGTCTCTGCCGTGGTGCTCCCCTCATCCTCCGTCCCCCTGATTCCCTCAGTGTCGGTGGACTCTGTCTCCTGGGTCCTGTGGGATGCAGCTCCCTCTGTCACTGGTGCCAGATGATGCTAATGCACACATGGACAGGACGACAGAAGGAAAAAGGGGGGGAGGGAGAGAAAGGGAGCACTGGGATCATTACAGCACCAACACCACAGTTGGCATACACAGTACCGTCACACACAGGGATCAGGATTGAGCACTATGCATTGCACTAGCATTGAATTGGCTAGATGCCACAGCAAGAACTCGATTGAAGTGAAGGTAGGGGCCCTTTACCCGGTCACACGGATCATGGTAGGTTCCAGACACAGGTCACAGCAGCACACATAGGGCCATATGTACGAACACATTTTCCCATTGACACAGAATGGGAAAAACCCTTTGCTACATCTGGCCCATAATGTAGGTGTTGTCCTGTGGAAAGTCAGGAATCAAGTGAGGTTATAGACAGAAAATGGCAGTTAAGTCCGTGGCGGTGTACACCGTCACTGCCAACTCTGACCTCCAGTGGCCACTGTACTCCATTGAGACCCATATTAGCCAATGAGGAATTTCACGGCGGTGCAAGGCTGCCTTCTGCCACGACGCCCAATGTCGGCGGAGTTACCTCACTTCCACCTGTCCCTAGATAGGAGGTCACCATTTCATGGTGGTGGACTACATCCAGATCTTCATAACTGCATCATTTAATGAAATTGCACATACATTGCCATTCCCACTGCCCCATCACATTAATGCTGTATGCACACTGAGGTGGTGGTTCCATTGTACAAATTGTGACAGCCTATGCACTCTTGTGTCCCTTATATACCTACCACTGCGGATGAATAGGAGGAGGAGGCAAACCCCTTGTGGGCTTAGCTACACTGGAGGACAGGAACATTATACTCGCCTATAGACTGGACAGGGCCACAATAACAGAGCTGTGTGCCCAGTTGGAGCCTGACCTGATATCAGCTATCCGTCATCCCACTGGGATCCCCCTTCTTGTGCAGGTGCTAACAGTGATCCATTTCCTGGCAACTGGTTCTTTCCAGGTGACGGTGGGCTTGGCAGGAGGAATGTCACAGCCAATGTTCTCAATCGTGCTGGCAAGGGTATTGTCTGCCTTGGTGAAACACATATGCAGCTACATTTCTTTCCCACAGATTTGGCCACTGTGAAACGGGGATTCTATGCAATGGGACATATTCCCAATATTATTGGGGCGATTGAAGGTATACATATTGCGTTTGTCCCCCCGCCAGAATGAGCAGGTGTTCAGGAATCGGAAGAGTTTCCACTCACTCAATGTGAAAATGGTTTGCCTGGCAGACCAGTATATCTCCCTCATTGCTGCCAAGTACCTGGGTTGGTGCATGACGCCTCAGTTCTGAGGAATGACAGCATCTCAAATGCGATGGCCCAACTATAGAGGCACAGGGTGTGGCTAATAGGTGAGCCTGAGTCCCCATCCACTATATATCAGTGTATGCCCTTCAAGTGTTATCCCCATAGCATTGTGTGAGGCTAAATTTTGTCCCTTAATACTTGCAGTTGACTCTGGCTACCGAAACCTATTGTGGCTCCTGGCTCCTGTGAGGAATGCCAGGACAGGGGCTGAGAACCGTTATAATGATTGTTAGACCTGACAGCCTTAGGGTGGTCACCCCTAACTTTTTGCCTGCCTCCCTCCACTTTTTGGACACTGTTTTTGCTGGCTTTTAGACTCTGCGCACTTTACCACTGCTAACCAGTGCTAAAGTGCATATGCTCTCTCCCTTAAAACATGGTAACCTTGAATCATACCTGATTGGACTATTTAATTTACTTATTAGTCCCTAGTAATGTGCACTCTCTGTGCCTAGGGCCTGTAGATTAAATGCTACTAGTGGGCCTGCAGCACTGGTTGTGCCAACCACTTAAGTAGCCCCTTTTCCTTGTCTCAGGCCTGCCACTGCAAGGCCTGTGTGTGTGGTTTCACTGTCACCTCAACTTGGCATTTAAAAGTACTTGCCAAGCCTAAACCTCCCCTTTCTCCACATATAAGTCACCTCTAATGTGTGCCCTAGGTAACCCCTAGAGGAGGGTGCTGTGTGGGTGAAAGGCAGGACATGTACCTGTGTAGTTTACATGTCCTGGTAGTGTAAAACTCCTAAATTCGTTTTTGCACTACTGTGAGGCCTGCTCCCTTCATAAGCTAACATTGGGGCTGCCCTCATACAGTATTGAAGTGGTAGCTGCTGATCTGAAAGGAGTAGGAAGGTCATATTTAGTATGGCCAGAATGGTAATATAAAATCCTGCTGACTGGTGAAGTTGGATTTAATATTACTATTCTAGAAATGCCACTTTTAGAAAGTGAGCATTTCTTTGCACTTAAATCTTTCTGTGCCTTACAATCCACGTCTGGCTGGGCTTAGTTGACAGCTCCTTGTGCATTCACTCAGACACACCCTAAACACAGGGTACTTAGCCTCACTTGCATACATCTGCATTTTGAATGGGTCTTCCTGGGCTGGGAGGGTGGAGGGCCTGCTCTCACACAAAGGACTGCCACACCCCCTACTGGGACCCTGGCAGACAGGATTGAACTGAAAGGGGACCTGGTGCACTTCTTAGCCACTTCAAAGGCACATTTGGGTATAAAACAAGGCCTCTGCCCTACCACATCAGACACTTGCTGGAGAAGAAACCTGAACCAGAAACTACATCCTGCCAAGAAGAACTGCCTGGCTGCTCAAAGGACTCACCTGTCTGCTTTCTACAAAGGACTGCTGCCTTGCTGTTGGCCTGCTGCCTTGCTGAACTCTTGTCTGGCTGTGAAAGTGCTCTCCAAGGGCTTGGATAGAGCTTGCCTCCTGTTCCCTGAAGTCTCAGGACCAAAAAGACTTCTCTTTTTCACTTGGACGCTCCGTGCGCCAAAATTTTCGACGCACAGCTTGTTCCGCGGCGAGAAAAATGCCGCACACCGACGCTGATTGACGCGACGCCTTCAGGACGACCGGAACTTCGACGCACGGCTTCGCAAGGACAACGCCGCCCGACCTCCAGAGGAGAAATCGACGCGACGCCTGCCGTGAGATCGAAATTTCGACGCACAGCACCGCAGAACGACCCGCAGCCGGAAAACAAGCAGGAAAATCCACGCACAGACCCGGGACATCTGGTAATCCCTGCGATCCACAGAAAGAGACTGTCCGCGCGCCGGAAAACGACGCACGACTTCCCCGCGTGAAAAATAACGACGCAAGTCCGTGTGTGCTGGGGAGAAATCGACGCACACACCCTTTTTCCACGCATCTCTTCTTCTGTGGCCCTCTGAGGAGATTTTCCACTCCAAACCAGGTACTTTGTGCTTGAAAGAGACTTTGTTTGCTTTTTAAAGACTTAAGATACTTTATATCACTTTTCAGTGATATCTCTACAAATTCACATTGCAACTTTATTTGTTTTGACCTACAATTATCCTGATAAATATTATATATTTTTCTAAACACTGTGTGGTGTATTTTTGTGGTGCTATATGGTGGTATTGTATGATTTATTGCACAAATACTTTACACATTGCCTTCTAAGTTAAGCCTGACTGCTCGTGCCAAGCTACCAGAGGGTGGGCACAGGATAATCTTGGATTGTGTGTGACTTACCCTGTCTAGAGTGAGGGCTTTTGCTTGGACAGGGGGTAACCTGACTGCCAACCAAAAACCCAATTTCTAACAATGATGCACATGGGCGAACCAGGAGAATACTCGAGAGGACTTTCGGCCTCCTGAAGGCCAGGTTCGGATGCCTGTATCTGACAGATGGATCCCGAGAAGGTCTGCCAGATATTAGTGGCATGCTGCATGTTGCATAACCTGGCCCTCGGATGACATGTGCATTTTCTGCAGGAGGAGAGGACTAGCGATGACCCTGTGGCAGCAGTGGACCCTGAGGACAGTGAGGATGAGGAGGCAGAGAATGAGGATGAAGACAACAGAACGTCAGTTATATGAGAATACTTCCAATGACACACAAGTGAGACAATGAAATTGACCATTACTCTGACTATTGATGTTTTCTGTGTGGCTGTATCATGAAGGCATTCACTTTCTCTGCATCTCAACTTACTGTCACCTATGGCTTGTCATTTTACAGATGTTGGTGATATGACAACAGTGTACTGATGTGTTTATTGCAGACTGCTACAGGTCATTATTTGTATGCTATCACAGAGTTCAGATCATTTGCACTAGATGTGACTGTTCCCATAGATGCACATTTTCAACACATAAAACGGGGTCACTCAAGTTGTGTTCAAGTGTGTTTATTGTAGTGCAAATAATTGACTGAAAAGTGCAATGGAATGGACTGATGGTAGAGGAAAGTCCAGGGTATTGATCCAGTCTGTTTCTAGCACAGGTCCAGTGTCCAAGGGGCCAATGGAAGGGGAGCAATGGCAGTTCAAAGTGGTCAATGTGACAGGGTGGGACACAAGGGGGACATTCAGGAGAGTCTCATTTCCTGGCGGTGTTCTTGGTCTTGGCAAGTGTCTCTGGCTTCTGTCTGGGTTGCAAGGAACGTTTGCGGGGTGGTTCACCTTGTGCAGGCGGAGGGGTGCTGGTGGCCTGTGGGTCCTGTGGGGACCTCCTGCCCACTAGCTGCAGCAGAAGTGGAGGGCTGGTCAATTGACTTGCTATTGGTAGGGGCCCGCTGGTGTGTTGTCATTTCCCTCATGATGTTGGCCCTGTCTGCCAGCATCCCTGCTACAGTGATCATGGTGGTTTTGAGAGCCTGCAAGTCCTCCCTGATCTCCTCATGGTGTTCTTTCTGCAGCTGCTTGTTTTCCTGCATGTTGTTAAGGATCTGGCCCATTCTGTCCTGGAATTGTTGGTAGGCCCCCAGGATCTTGGTGAGTGCCTCCTGGAGAGTTGGTTTCCTGGGCCTGTTCTCCCCCTGGTGCATAGCAGTCCTCCCAGTGTCCATGTTGCCCTGTGCCTTTGTCCCCTGAATGGTGTGCACACTGCCACTGACTCCAGGTCCCTTATTGTATTAGTGACTTGGTGTGGACTGGGGTCCCTGCACAGGTAGGCACACTGCTGATTGACGTGTCCTGAGGACAGAGGTGTGGAGACGCTGGGTGGGTGCTGTGGTGTTGAATACTGAAGGGGGAGGCTCTGTGGCTGACTGTGAGTGGGCTGGGGTGACCGACTGACCAGTGGTCTCTGATGGGCCTGGTAGTTCATCCACATCCAGAAGTCCAGAGTTACTGTCATCACTGGAGGCATCTTCTGTTCGGGAACTGGTTTATCGTGGCACCTCCTCTCTCGCTGACATTGGCTGGGGCATCTGTGGGGATATATGTGATGCATTATGCTTCATGTCTGTGACATAATAAACATCCCAATTGTTAGACCTGACGGCCTTAGGGTGGTCACCCCTAACTTTTTTGCCTGCCTTCCTCACTTTTTAGATACTATTTTAGCTGGTTTTAAGACTGTGCACTTTACCACTGCTAACCAGTGCTAAAGTGCATATGCTCTCTCCCTTTAAACATGGTAATGTTGTGTTGGCATTTTTGTTATAGCTCCATGCACGTTATTTTAACACACTAGGCCGTTGTGCACTTTAAACTAGATTTATTTTATTCAGCTTCGCATTGTTATTTTTACAATCACCATTTTACGGTCTTGTTTTATTTTTCATCTATCTAACTGTTTTTGCTTAGCCCAGCATTGAGTTCTCAAACAAGACATTCTTGATCACTCTGTGCTTCATTTAAGGCTACAGTTTGGTACATTGCAGGTGAACGTGGTAGAAGTTTAGTCTCCAACATTCGTAAAAAATACACATCCTTACGTAGGGACATTTTCTTAGAACATCAGCTGTGTTAGTATAAAAACACTTCCCAGTCCCATTCTACGTTAAGAGGGACATTCCAGCCAGGGAACCACAACTGTTTTCTGATTGCTGAACCAGATGCTAACGCAGACTACAGGCCTTTGCTCAGGTATGAGGGTTGATGTCTTCCCGGGGTAACCTGAAAGGCAGAATTAGAGTTTAATATGCTGTGCTCAGATTATGATTTAGATAGGAAATAATCCATCGATCATAGTGACAATATGATAGCGTTATTCTTATGTTTCACTCTTCTTGTCACCATTTTAATACTGTCATGTTGTGTCGTCCTGTTTATTGCAGCTCACGCTTTGCTATCTAAGATGCAGTTGTTTTATTAAACCAGTCATTAAAACATATACTGCTTCTGTTTGTCATTTATATATGAGACTGAATTGTAAATGAAAGAACTGGATGCGACCTGAGTGACCACGACTTCCCTGAGAAGCCTAATATGTCATGCGCCCAGCTGCCCAATCATCACTATCCCCTGGTAGAGATGAGGCACTGCTAGTTAGCCGGAGAAAAACCCGGATTTAGAGTGACAGGTGTCGACCACCTTGGGTCAGACTCAGTCTCCCAAACCGTGGACAATCTTGCTGCTCAAAATCCATTAGTCTCATTAGAATAATGAGAGCCTATGCGACAGTAACATTGGATCATACCCAAATGGATTATTTAATTTACTTATAAGTCCCAAGTAAAGTGCACTATGGGGGTCAGGGTCGACGACCACGGAAGCACCACCAACAGGCTGGCGGTGCTTCCCAGCCCATTCTGACCGCGGCGTTAAAGCCGCGGCCAGAAAAGGGAATCCGGCGGTTTCCCGCCGGATTTCCCCTGCATGGGCTGAATCTCCATGGGGGCGCTGCAAGCAGCGCCGCCATGGAGATTCCGACCCCCTTCCCGCCATCCTGTTCCTGGCGGTTTTTACTGCCAGGAACAGGATGGCGGGAACGGGTGTCGTGGGGCCCATGGGGACCCCTGCACTGTCCATGCCACTGGCATGGGCAGTGCAGGGGCCCCCTAACAGGGCCCCATAAAGATTTAAAAATACTTGCCCAGCCTAAAGCAACCCTTTTTCTACATAAAAGTCACCCCTAAGGTATGCCCTAGGTAACCCATAGGGCAGGGTGCTGTGTAGGCAAAAGGCAGGACATATACATGTGTAGTTCACATGTCCTGGTAGTGTAAAACTCCTAAAGTCGTTTTACACTGCTGTGATGCCGCATCCCGTCATAGGCTAACATTGGGGGTGCCCTCATGTATTGTTTGAGGGGTAGCTGCTGATCTGAAAGAAGTAGGAAGGTCATATTTAGTATGGCTAGAATGGTGATACAAAATACTGCTGACTGGTGAAGTTGGATTTATTATTACTATTTTTGAAATGCCACATTTAGAAAGGTAGCATTTCTCTGCGCTTAAATCCTTCTGTGCCTTACAAACCACGTCTGGCTGGGTTTAGTTGACAGCTCCCTTGTGCATTCACTCAGACACACCCCAAACACACGATAATCAGCCTCACTTGCATACATCTGCATTTTGAACGGGTCTTTCTGGGCTGGGAGGGTGGAGGGCATGACACCTGCATGTCAAAGGACGTAGCCTGCCCTCACACAAAGGACTGCTACACCCCCTACTCGGACCCTGGCGGACAGGATTGAACTGAAAGGGGACATTGTGCACTACTAAGCCACTCATTTCACAGGCACGTTTGGGTATTTAAACAGGGCCTCTGCCCCTACCAACTCCGACACTTCCTGGAGAAGAGAACATGAACCACAACCTGCATCCTGCCAAGAAGACCTGCCTGGCTGTTCAAAGGACTCACCTGTCTGCTTTCTGTGAAGGACTGCTTCCTTGCTGTTGCCCCGCTGCCTTGTTGCTCTCTGGCTGTGGTGAAGAAGTGCTCTCCAAGGGCTTGGATAGAGCTTTCCTCCTGTTCCCGGAAGTCTCAGGACCAAAAAGACTTCATTTCTACAAGAAGGACCCCTTGTGCTGCAAAATTTGATGCACAGCTTGCCAGAAACGACGCACAGCCTGCACTGCGGTGACAAATTCACTGCACGCTGACCTGGAACAACGCAGCTTTTCTTCACATCGAGAAGATCGACGCAGCATCAGCATAGCGACTGGAAATTCGACGCACGGCCTACTGGATCGGTGCACAGCCAAGCCGGAACAACGCAGCCAGACTTCCAAAGAGGAATTGACGCAGCTCCTGCCGTGCGGTTGAAAATTTTACGCAACACCCACCGAATTGACACAGCTCCTGTGATTTCATCCTGCCAGCGCAGGAAATCTACGCATCATTTCCAGGGCATCTAAAAACCCTACATCTCGAAGAGGATCCACGACTGAGCGTCATAAATTGACGTATAACCGTCCCTGCATGAAAACTGAATGACGCATCACTGTGTGCGGCCAGAGAAATCAACGCACATCCCTTTGTTTCCACGGATCTCCTCCTATGCTGTTCTTTGCAGAGATTTTGCACGCACACCAGGTACTTTGTGCTTGAAAGAGACATTGATTGCTTTATAAAAGACTTAAGACACTTTATATCACTTTTACACTGATATCTCAACATATACTTATAGCATTTTAATCGTTTTGACCTGAATTTATCCATATAATTATTATATATTCTTCTAAACACTGTGTGGTGTATTTCTGTGGTGCTATACTGTGTTGTTATATGATTAATTGCACAAATACTTTAAACATTGCCTTCTAAGTCAAGCCTGACTGTTCAGTGCCAAGCTACCAGAGGGTGGGCACAGGATAATTTGGATTGGTGTGGCTTATCCTGACTAGAGTGAGGGTCATTACTTGGACAGGGGATAACCTAACTGCCAACCAAAGACCCTATTTCTAACATTGGTGATCAGCGGTGAGGATAGGACTTGTATTTGTGCAGTGACATACAATACCTAATTGTTCACTACCTACCCACAGTTGAAGGTCAACTTGATTTTTTATCTTTTTCTGCAATTTCGTTTTTCCTGACAATTTTCTAACTAAAACACCCATTCAACATGTCTCAGTCTGGGTCTCAAGCTGGAAATGAAGATTTTGACATAGCCCTTTTGGAGACATATACTGTCAAACAACTGAAAGGGTTCTGCAGGGATATGGGAGTATCCACCCAAGGTGCCTCCGGAAAAGAGGAATTTCAAATGGAGCTGAGGGCCTGGGCAGAAGCTCATTGAGAGGAGGATGCTGAGGAGGAGAGACCAGAGGATGGCCCCTCAGAGGCTTTTTGCCATTAGTGGAGGACGTTACCACTACAATTGTGCCCCCTGCCAAACCAGGGAGCAGTGTCTCTGATCAGGGCTGAACCACAGAGGAAAGGAGAGAGGAGAGGGAGTTTCAATTGCAATTGGCAAGGTTGAAAATTGAAGCTCAACAGGAGGAAAGGAGGGCACAGAGAGAAGCCAAACAGGCTGAAGCTGAGAGAGCGGCCAAGCAGATTGAAGCTGAGAGAGCTGAGGCTGCAGCTGAGAGAGTCTTGGCTGAGAAGAAACTTTTGTTGGCTCATGGACTGAGTCTAAAGGAGCTGGAGATCAAGGCGAGACAGTCTGAGTCCAGCAGTGATGGTGCAGCTTACATGCAGGACCTGCTGGGGAGAAAAGGGTTTGTATACCCAAGAATGTGGTGTCAAGTTATGTGGTGGGAGATGACATTGACAAGTGGTTGGCTGCCTAAGAAGTTGCACTAAGGGCTCATGGGACCTCTGAAGAGCAATGGGGGGTGGCTTTGTGGTTTTATGTACCAGTAGTGGGGAGGGACACATGTCTTACACTAGATCCACATGGTAAGAATGTCTATGCACCCATGAAATCCACATTACTGGCCAACTTTGGGCTGACCACTGAAAAATACTGTCAGAAGTTTAGGGACAGCACCAAACTTTCCACACAGACTTGGGTAGATTGTTTTGATTTCTCTAATAAGGCACTGAATGGATGGGCGCTGGGCAGCAAGTAAATGATTACAAAGGGTTATATGATTTGATTCTGAGAGAGCATATGTTCAGTATTTTGTTTACAGAGTTGCACCAGCACTTATTAGACAGTAAGTTGACTGATCCCAGGAAGCTTGCTGAGGAGGCGGACCTCTGGGTTAGCACCAGAGTGTCCAAAAAGGTATCTGGGTGCACACCCACAAAGGTGATCAGGGTTACCAACAGAAGAAAGAGGGGGGAGAAAAACTCAAAGATAAGGAACTCTCAAAAGGCCCCCCAAACAATTCCTGGGGGGCGGTGGTAACCATTCCTCTTCTAAGTTTGGGAAGAAACCAGGGTACTTCGACAAGAAGGTAGGGAAGTTCATCCCCAAGTGCTTAGAGTGTTACCAGCATGGACACTCTAAGGGCGACTCCCAGTGTTCCAAGAGAGCACAGCCCACCACTGGAGGACAGACACCTGGGTTGGCCAGTGTAGCGCTCAGAGGGGAGATAGTCCCAGTTAGCTTTGTGGGGCAGACAGAGGTGTCCCTTGTGTCCCCATGATATAAGGAGATGCTGCTTAAAGCCCACATGGCTGCCAATACTTCCAAGCATAGGCAGTGGGTCACCATTGATGGGCAAAGGGTAAAGGCTCTGTGTGACACAGGAGCCAGTATGACTACTGTCAAGAGTCAGCTGGTGTCAGAACAGCAGATAGTGCTGAATACTTTCCACCAGGTCATAGTCACTGACAATCGTCAGAGTCACCTACTGGTGGTTCTGGTTCCCTTTGAGTGTGGGGGGTCTCTGGTACTCTGAAGGTAGTTGTGAGTCCTGCCATGCCTGTAGATTGCCTGTTAGGCAATGATCTTGAGCATACTGCCTGGAAGGAGGTAGAGCTCAGATCTCACCTGGAGATGTTAGGTTTGCCTGAGTGGGTCTGCATGACCACAAGGTTCATGGCTTCCTGGGAAGGGAGTCAAGGGCGCCTGGAGCAAAGAGCAATGGCCCAGACAGCTGCAAAGAGGAAGGACAAGAGGCATGGGAGACCTGCCTCAGATGTTCCCACGGAGGTGAATGGGGTCCCTGAGGAGGAGGAGGTCCCTGAGCCAACCAGAGAGGACATTGCTGACCTGGGCAACCTGCCTGAACTTGCTGGCTGACAAGTAGAGGGTGGGCGGACCAGAGCAGAATTCTGCAAGGTGCAGAAGGAATGTCCCACCCTTGAGGAACTGAGGCAATAGGCCGTAGCCCAAGCAGCTGGTGAAGTCTCTGGCGATCACCACAACTACTGGGAGAATGATCTCCTTTACAGTGAGCATATGGCTCCTTCCACTGGGGCATCACGTGTGCTGGTGGTCCCCCAGTGTTACCGGACCTTCCTATTAGGACTGGCTCACGACATCCCCCTGGCAGGACATTTTGGCCAAAACAGAACTTTGGCAGGCTTGTCACCCACTTCCTTTGGCCTAGAATGTGGGTAGCCTCACATCATTTCTGCAGGGCCTGCCCAATCTGCCAGGCTAGTGGGAAGACGGGGAAAAGGTTTAAGGCCCCCCTGATCCCACTCCCCCTCATTGGCACCCCCTTTGAAAGGGTGGGAATCGACATCATTAGTCCCTTGGACCCCAAAACTGCCTTGGGCAAGAGGTTTATCCTGGTTTTGGTGGAGCATGCCACCCGCTATCCAGAGGCAATCCCTCTGAGAACTGCACCGGTGGTGACCAGAGCCCTGATGGTACTATTTACCCCTGTGGGATTCCCTAAGGAAGCTGTGTCTGTTAGAGGCACAAACTTCATGTATGCATGCATGAAGTCCATGTGGGATGAGTGTGGGGCGACCTACTGGTTTACCACCCCTTATCATCCTGAATCCAATGGGCTTGTTGAGAGATTCAACAAGACCCTTAAAGATATGATCACTGGCCTACCTGAGGCCACAAGGCATAAGTGGGACGTCCTCTTGCTATGCCTGTTGTTTGCTTGTAGGGAGGTGCTCCTGAAAGGGGTGGGATTCAGCCCCTTTGAGCTTCTCTATGGTCACCCTGAAAGGGGACCGCTAAGCATAGTTAAAGAGGGCTGGGAGAAAGCTCCCAAGACACCTCCCCAGGATGTGGACAGCTACATGCTGGCCCTCCGCAACCAAACCCAACACTTTTGGAAGCAGGCCAAGAGTTACCTTGAGGCCAGTCAAGAGGTGATGAAGGAGTGGTATGACCGGAAGGCCACTCTGGTTGAGTGCTCACCTGGAGACAAGGTTTGTCTAATGGTGGCAGTAGAGCCTATGGCTCTCCAGGACCAGTGGTCTGGCCGATTGAGATCAAGGAGCAGAAGGGGGAGGCCACTTACCTAGTGGACCTCAAGGCCTCTAGACACCTGCAATGGGTTTTCCATCATAGCCAACGCAGCCTCATTTTGAGAGGTTGGAGGGCAGTATGCTCCTTGTGACAGATGAGGGTATGGAAGAGGAGAGTGAACCTCTCCCTGGCCTCCTCTCTGCCAAAGAAGGTGATGGGTCAGTGGAGGGTGTCAATCTCTCTGACTCCCTGACTCTAAATCAGAGAGGAGACTGCTATGAGTTGTTGGAGCAGTTCTCTTCCCTGTTTTCCCTTACTCCTAGACTCACCCACATGTGTGTCCATGATATTGACATGGGAGACATTCTCCCTGTAAAGAACACAATTTATAGGTTGTCAGATAAGGTAAAGGCCAGCATCGAGGAGGAAGTTTCCAAGATGTTGGCCCTAGGGGTTATTGAGAAGTCCAGCAGTCTCTGGGCCAGCCCTTTGGTGCTGGTACCTGAGGCTGCTGCACTCGCTGCAAAGCCAGAACTCCGGTTCTGTGTGGACTACCGGGGTCTCAACTCAGTCACACGGACTGACGCTCACCCCATCCCCCAGCTGATGAGCTCGTAGACAGGCTAGGTGCTGCCAAATTCCTTAGTACTTTTGATCTCACATCAGGGTACTGGCAGATCGCCTTGACTGAGGGGGCTAAAGAGAGATCTGCATCTTCCACACCTGATGGCCATTACCAGTTCCAGGTGATACTCCTTGGGTTGAAAAATGCCCCAGCTACCTTCCAACAGTTTGTTAATGGGGTCCTAGCTGGAAAGGATGCCTTCTGCACAGCCTACCTAGATGACATGGCCGTCTATGGTTCCAGCTGGGAGGAACACCTGCTCCACCTCAAGGAGGTGCTTCAGGCCCTGCAACAGGCAGGCCTGACCATCAAGGCTAGTAAGTGCCAGATTGGGCAGGGTTCGGTGGTGTACTTAGGACACCTAGTAGGTGGTGGCAAGGTGCAGCCACTCCAGGCCAAGATTGAAACTATCAAGGCCTGGCAACCACCTAGAACACAGACCGAAGTGAGAGCCTTCTTAGGCCTCACTGGATACTACCATAGGTTTGTCAAGGGCTATGGTACCTTTGTGTCACTCCTGACAGAACTTACCTCCAAAAAGCAACCTAAGTTGGTGAATTGGACAGAGGCTTGTCAGAAAGCCTTTGACTCCCTGAAGGAAGCCATGTGCCCGTCCCCCATGCTCAAGGCCCCTGACTACTCCCAGGAATCTATTGTGCAGACAGACGCTTCAGAGCATGGCATAGGGGCTGTTCTAGCACAGCTAAATGAGGAGGGCCCAGACCAACCAGTAGTCTTTATAAGTCTTTATAAGTCTTTATAAGCAGAAGACTATCACCACGGCAACAGAGGTGGAGTGCTATTGAAAGAGAAGCATTTGCTGTGGTCTGGGCACTGAAGAAGCTGAGACCATACGTGTTTGGGACTCACTTCCGGGTTCAGACAGACCACCTCTCAGGTGGCTCATGCAGAGGAGAGGTGAGAATCCTAAACTCTTGAGGAGGTTCCATTTCCCTACAGGGGATGGACTTTACGGTGCAGCATCGCCCAGGTATTGAACATGCCAACGCTGATGGTCTCTCCAGATACTTCCTCCTTAGCACTGAGAGCTCCCAGGAGGTTGGGTAGCTCTCCCCACTTTCAGCTGGGGGGACACATGTTAGACCTGACAGCCTTAGGATGGTCACCCCTAACTTTTTTGCCTGCCTCCCTCCACTCTTTAGATACTGTTTTGCTGGTTTTAAGACTCTGCACACATTACCACTGCTAACTAGTGCTGATTATGCCACCCACTTAAGTAACTCCTTAACCTTGTCTCAGGCCTACCATTGCAAGGCCTGTGTGTGCAGTTTCACTGCAATTCGACGTGGCATTTAAAAATACTTGCCAAGCCTAAAACTCTCCTTTTTCTACATATAAGTCACCCCTAATGTATGCTCTAGGTAACCCATAGGGCAGGGTGCTATGTTCGCAAAAGGCAGGACATGTACCTGTGCAGTTTACATGTCCTGGTAGTGTAAAACTCCTCAAGTCGTTTTTAAACTGCTCTGATGCCTGCTCCCTTCATAGGCTAACATTGGGGCTGCCCTCGTGTTTTGTTTGAGTGGTAGCTGCTGATCTGAAAGACGTAGGAAGGACATATTTAGTATGGCCAGAATGGTAAAACAAAATCCTGCTGACTGGTGAAGTTGGATTTAATATTACTATTTTTGAAATGCCACATTTAGAAAGTGATCATTTCTCTGCAATTACATCCTTCTGTGCCTTACAATCTACTTCTGGCTGAGTTTAGTTGACAGCTCCCTTGTGCATTCACTCAGACACACCCCTAGCACAGGATACTCAGCCTCACTTGCATACATCAGCATTTTGAATGGGTTTTGCTGGGCTGGGAGGGTGGAGGGCCTGACGCTTAAATGTCAAAGGACAGTAGCCTGCCCTCACACAAGGGAATACCACACCCCCTACTGGGACCCTGTCAGACAGGATTGAACTGAAACAGGACATTGTGCACTTCTAAGCCACTCTTTGAAGTCCCCCCACTTCAAAGGCACATTTGGGTATTTAAACAGGGCCTCTACCCCTATCAACTCAGACACTTCCTGGAGAGGAGAACATGAACCAGAACCTGCATCCTGCCAAGAAGACCTGTCTGGCTGCTCAAAGGACTCACGTGTCTGCTTTCTGTGAAGGACTGCTGCCTTGCTGTTGCCCTGCTGCCTTGCTGCTCTCTGTCTGTGGTGAAGAAGTGCTCGCCAAGGGCTTAGATAGAGCTTGCCTCCTGTTCCCTGAGGTCTCAGGACCAAAAAGACTTCATCTCTACAAAAAGGACTCCTTGTGTGGTGACATTCGACGCAAAGCCTGCCAGAAACTATGCACAGCCTGCACCGCAGTGAACAATTCACTGCACGCTGAACCGGAACTTCGCAGCCCGACTTTGCATCGAGAAGATCGATGCAGCGCTGGCATAACGACCGGCAATTTGATTCATGGCACACCGGATTGATGCAGAGGCGAGCCAGAATGGTGCAGCTGACTTCCAGAGAGGAATCGACACAGCACCTGCCGTGCGGTACACAATTCGACGCAACGCCCACCTAATCGATGCAGCTCCTGTGACTTCATCATGCCAGTGCAGGAAATCCATTCATTGTCCCTGGGCATTCAAAAACCCCGCAACCCGAAGAGGATCCACGACAGAGCACTGTAAATCGCCGCACAGCCGTCCCTGCGTGAAAACTAAATGACGCATCACCATTGGCAGCCCGAGAAATCGATGCACACCTCTGTGTTTCCACGCATCTCCTCTTCTGCGGTTCTTTGCAGAGATTTTGCACGCGAACCAGGTACTTTGTGCTTGAAAGAGACTTTGATTGCTTTTTAAAAGACTTAAGACACTTTATATCACTTTTACAGAGATATCTCAACATATACTTTTAATCGTTTTGACCTGCATTTATCCAGATAAATATTATAGATTTTTGTAAACACTGTGTGGTGTATTTTTGTGGTGCTATACTGTGTTGTTGTATGATTTATTGCACAAATACTTTACACATTGTCGTCTAAGTTAAGCCTGACTGCTCAGTGCCAAGCTACCAGAGGGTGGGCACAGGATAATTTGGATTGTGTGTGGCTTACCCTGACTAGAGTGAGGGTCCTTGCTGCGACAGTGGGTAACCTGGCTACCAACCAAAGACCCCATTTCTAACACCTATCTTCCCCTCCATCGTTGCTGTTGCCCTGCCAACTTTGTTTGTGTATGGTGATGTATGTTGTGATTGTTAGTTCTCCATGCTGTGCATGCTTTTGTGATGGGTGTCCATGCAGGGCTGGGAGGGCTGTCCATTCATTGGTATAGCATGCAGGACTTGGCAGTGGGGTTAGTCATATGTGTAGGTGCAGTGTGTGGGATGGAGTGGAGTGATGGGAGTGAGGGTGAGGGGGTGCGATGGCATGCAGGTATGGGGGTTTATAAGTAGTAAATGTTGACTCACCAGTGTCCAGTCCTACGGCAACTCCAGTGAGTCCCTCAGGTTGCAGTAATGCCAACACTTGCTTACCTCATGCTGTGAGCTGTGGGGGAGGAGGAGGAGGGTGTCCACCGCCAGTCCTCTGTATGGCGAGCTGGTGCCTTGCTGCCACTGAATGTACCTTCCCCCATAAGTCATTTAATCTCTTCCTGATGTCGTCCCTTATTCGTGGATGCTGTCCTACGGCGTTCACCCTATCCACGATCCTCTGCCATAGCTCCTTCTTCCTGGCAATGGATATTTGCTGTACATGTGCTCCAAACAGCTGTGGCTCTTTCCTGACTATTTCCTCCACCATGACCCACAACTCCTCATCTGTGAAACAGGGGTGCCTTTGTATTGTAGGATTTTTGTATTGTAGGATTTTTGTGAAGTGCTTTCCGGCAAAAAAGCATTGAAGCGCTAGTCTCGTAAGATAAATAGAGACCGGGACCAACCAAGGAAATGAAATCAAGAAATCCCTAACTACTGGGAAAATGTATGTCTCCGTCTGTCTAATCAGAGAGGGCAGGGAGTTTCATAGTCTCACTGCCTCCACCGTGAAGGCTCTATCCCCCCACCTAGCCTTATGGCAGCGGGGTACCGCAATCAAATGTCTGAATGAGGATCTAAGGGTCCTGGATGGTTGATAGTGCTGTAAGGCAGAACTCAAGCTGGAATATTTCCCTCATTTCCTCCCAATTGCGGGAGACTGGTATAATCAGCTGCGTATCATCAGCATAAGACACAATATGGAATCCAAAAGAGCATACAAAGCTGGCCAAAGGTGCAACATATAAATTGAAAAGGGTTGGGCTGAGGGAAGAACCCTGAGGGACTCCACAGGACTGTTGGAAAGGTGTAGCTCTATGGTCACTGCAAGACACCGTAATGGATCTATTGGTCAGAAAGGACCTGAGAATATTGAGTGCCTTGTCTCTTACTCCTGCCTGATAGAGACGTTGAATGAGAAGTTGTGGTGATATAGTGTCAAAGGCTGCAGGCAGGTCCAACAGGACCAGAATGTGCCTTCCCCTTTATCTACTCTTCTACGGATCATATCTGCCGAAGATATTAGCGCTGTTTCTGTACTATGGGCACGACGGAATCCATGTTGAGAAGGATCCAGCCTTCCATTGGCTCGTAGAAAATCCGCCAATTCCGTATTAAGATCTCTTTCCAAAATCTTGGCTAAGGTCGGTAAAAGGGACATCGGGCGGAAATTGGACAAGTCTGACGCGTCCTTGCCTGGTTTCTTAATTAATGGAATGACAATTGATTCTTTCCAGGTCTCAGGTAAACAACTTTCCTGTAAACTATCCGCAAAAGCAGGTTCCAAGGCAGTGGAAATAAGATTTGGGACTAACTTAATGCACGGAGGGCAAGGGTCATTAGGAGAGCCAGATTTAACCACCGCTAATAAAATCAGAGATTTTTTTAGAAGTTAGAGGCTGGAAACTTTTTAACTGGTTTCCAATTTCAGGTTACGAAGAATCCTTCCACCTGTCCCCCTTCTAATTTAGAGATGGGTTTTATAAAATTGACCTGCAGTTGGACAATTTTGCTTTAAAAAAAAATCTGCAACCTTTTGACAGAAAGTTGAACAGCTCTCAAAACTGGGGGGCCCAGATGGCAAAGGGAGAGCACGAGCAGTGTTAACAAGTTCCTTAGGTACATTAATAGCCTCTCTAATAATACAGGAGAAATATTTAGTTTTTGGCTATCCTGATGGGCAATTTATAATTCTCAAGAGTACTCCTGTAAACTTTGCACTTGTATAGCACACTACTCACCCGTTAGGGTCTCAAGGCGCTGTACTCATACTGCTATGGAACCACTCCTGGCTTTTCCCTGTGAGATGCCCACTCCTGGGCACCCCCAGGGTGAAGCCAGGCATCCAAGCACTGTTGGGGGCATTGTGGAGATTAAGCAAGCTATTGCCCAGAGTGGGACTCATTAATTAGATTAGGCACCAAGGTGAGAATTATCTGGTCCAAGGGAATTGAGCCCAAGACCTGCCGAAGTAGGACTTGAACCCTGGTCTTGAGCCAGATCTCTGCTTCAGGGTCTGCTGCTCTAACCATTGTGCCACACTTCTCCATAGTATACTCTTGAGTATATCTCTCTCCATCTTGGTTTTATTTAGCAGCCATTTATGCTCCTGCCTACAATAAATTATTTGCAGGTTTTTAAGATCCTCAGAATACCATGGCTCAGATGACGGGCGTACTTGTTTAGGATCAGATGGAACAAAGGGAGCTACAGAGTCAAAGGCCGTCCTCATTCCTGTTTCAAAGGTCTCTAAATTTGTTCGACCCAATGCTTTCGTCTGGGTCAGATTAGTCACCTGCACCTTGTGCCATGGTCCCTTGACAGTTGACGTTGAGTGCGTTTTGGGGACCATATCTGAGCTTAATGACTTAAAGGACAACAGGTAGTGGTCTGTTCAGTCCAGCGCCCTGTTGTCTAATCTAGTGCTATTTCCATGCCGAATTAAAATGCTATCAAGGGTATATCCTTCACAATGAGATGGGGTCAAATTCCCAAGGTGCCAGTCTAGACTCTGCATAGTACTTATGAATTTGCATACGGCTGGGTCTGACTGATATTCTAAATGTAAGTTGAAATCAACCAATACAATAGCTTTTGCCGACAAAATCAATGGCTCCAATATGGATGGCCAGGCTGTGAGGAAATCCTTCTTAGGGCCGGGCGGTCTATAAAGTAATAGTCCCTCCAGAAGGTTTGTGCGCTTAGAGCGGATTTTAAAAAAGGCACCTTCGCAAACAGACTGACTAATATTGAGTCCCTCCAGCGTACAGCTGAGGTGATTTAACTGCAAGACCACCTCCTCTTTTCTCTAACCTATCTAGTCTAGAGAAAGAGTACCCTGGGGGCGCTGCCAATAGAAAGTCTGGGTTAGAGTCCTCTCTAGCCCAGGTTTAAGTAATAAAAAGACAATCCAAGTTGGCCATTTCAATCAGTTCCCAGATTTCAACTGCGTGCTAATCAGTGAGCGGGCATTAATTAATCCACTGGTAATATTAATTTCTATCCTGTCTTTCGATTCCTTATTGCGCCCCTTCCCAAGGTCTTTGTAAAGGGGAACGCTTTCTTCTAGGGATGTATTGGAACACCAGCCACAAGTCTCACATTTGAAAGAGCTAGCATGTAGAGGGTCAACCAAAAGTGCAGTGCAAGTTAGAAGGCTCTCTGTTGAGGGTTAACAGCTCTTGTTTCATATAAGACATGCAGAGAGGACGGCCGGTAATTTGTGTACAATGGCTGGCCCTTGGCCCCGTTCAGCCCCGTTCGGGCGCGGAAGGGCGCAGACGGGCGTAGATGGGCTTGCCTTAGGCGCTTCTTCGGCACGCCATCAGCGTGGCCGCGTCTCCAAACGCATTTATGCGGAGATAAGGGCCGCCCGGTCATTTATGTTAGGCAAAAGGCTAAACCGCAGCCTAACTGTAACCCCAAGATGACCGACGAGAAATTGCCGCCCAAACGAGGCTGGCTCTAACAGGCCCTTACCTTGAGACTGCAGCCGGCAATAACGGCAGTGAGGAGTAAGAAAAATCAGGGAAAAAAACACAATAAAAATACAGGTAAAATGAAACAACAGTGGTTGCTGCAATAAAATAGAAACAGGGTGCCCAAAGCGATGCAAATACCCTTAGAAGCAGGGTTGCAGAATGCGCTGTGAATTGCCCATTACACAAATATTAGATCATAAAAAATGAGCATATGTTAAAAACAGCCTAGAATAACAATAAGACACAATAAAAGCACTAGTGTCAATCGCAAAATTAAAAAGAATTGGAGAGGTCCTCCCTTTACTTACTGAGACCGCGCGGCCGCGTCTCCATCCACATTTATGTGGAGATAAGGGCATGGGTGTTGTGTGGTCTGTGTAAGTATGTAGGTGGTACTGTGGTTGGGTGTGTGAAGTCGGTTGCGTGAGGGATGTATGGGTGTATGTGGTGTTTATGTCTAGTTGTCAAAGTGGTCTTGGTGTCAGTCTGGTGGCAATAATTTGTATTCATAAAGGGTTGTTGGTAATGTGGGTATGTGTTTTATAGTGCTGTGGGTGGGTGGGTGTGGTGTGTGTATGAGTGTCAGGTGTGTGGTTTTGGTATTGGCCAATGTTGTGTAGTTTAGGATATGTGTGTCTATTTTGAGCACGCCTGTGTGTACCTCCAATGGTTTACTGCCATTGAAAGTCCGCCGTGGTGATTCGTGGGTCATAATGTGGTGGACGTTGTTTTGTTGGCTTAACGGTATGGGTGTTGGCACCACCACTTTAGCACTGACCTTTGTGGTGGCAGATTTGTCTATGTGGCTGTATTCTGTCTGACTGGTGAGTGTGTGTCATAATTTGGAGAACGGATGTTCGCCTCTGCGGCGGTATGTTGGCACCCATCACCGCAGCGGTAAGCAGGATTTGCCGCCAATGTCATCATGAACACCGAAGTTAGAATCCAACATCTTAACCCCTTTAGTGCGGGTGTCGGCCACTGGCCGATGCCAGCACTACCTCCCTGGTGCGGGTCACAACCAGTGGCCGACACTGGGGAGCGGGTTTGAAAATCCACGGGTGCATCGCACCCGAGGATTTTCTTTTTTTTTTTTGCCCTGGGAGAAACTCACCCATTTGTGACGTCAGCGCGCCGCGAGGCACATTGATGTCACAGTGTTGTTTTCCCCATCGGGCAGGAAGCGGCCTTAGGGCCGCTTCCTGCTCGATGGGAAAAACAGCCCCAAACGGTCTTCCCCACATTCAGGAAGGCCTCAAATGAAAGGGGAGACTCACAGCTGCGATCGAGGGCCATGAAACGCCACTAGACGCCAGGGATTTCACTTGGAGGGGTCCACCCCCCTAGGAAAATGGGCCGGCCCTCTTTTTAAATGTTGGGGCCCCCTGGGGGGGGGGGGGGTGCGATCGCGCCACCCCCAGGGGCTCATTTTTTTTTTTTAAAAAAGCAAAATCCCAAGGAAACCCTACAAGTACCAAAAAAAAAATACAGATCTATATCTATGTTGGATTTTGTGCTGAAATAAATAGTATTTTCATATTGGAGGTGTCCTGGTTCTCCTGGTATTTAAGGGAGTGTTCAAGGCTATATATATATATATATATATATCTTTTGTCAGTGCATGTGTGGTTTTCATGGGGGCTGCAATCAGCCCCCAGGAAAACCAGACCCTCATATAAAAGTGATCTATATATATATCTTACATATATATATATATATATATGTATATATATATATATATCATATATATGTATATATATACTGTATATATATATATATATATATATATATATATATATATATATATATATTTACCACCAGTTGTCTTGCAGTTGCAGCTTGCGTCTTCAAAGCAGTGCACATACTTCAACTGACGCATTTCAACTGTAGCTTTTAGGCAGCAATAAAGAAGTCAAGCAAGTCTTGTGATTATGTTTCTGCTACAAAAGGATCAGACTTTTGTCTATTGGCAGTTTTAGTGCCATAAAGAAGTGCAGAAGGTTTATATGACTACTGCAAAGAGCAAATCTGTATTTTATGTAAATAGCTGAGTACATTAGTAAAGTCAGCCAAAACCTGCACTATAATACAAATGAAATGTATGTGCGGGGTGGAGGGTGGCTATGGAGAGATGAAGAGCACGTTTGCTGGGTGGTAATGAGGGAATCCGAGGAGGAGGACATGGGAGTGGGAGTACCAATAATGATTGTTGGACTGGGCGCAGGAGGTGCTAAAGACTATGGCGAATGGTATGTGACAAGGTGTTTGAGTGTCTTGAAAGAACATTCTGATTGAGGGAAGAAGCGCAGGTAAGGTGGCCTCTACTGTTGCATGTATAACACACACACACCAAGAATTTTGAGACTGTCTATATAGGCTAGTGCTTTAGAGCAACAGTTTAGCCAATAGCTGAGATGGCATCTTGATGGATGACTGCTGCTGACGTCACTCTGGTTATAGAGGACAGCTCTGACATAGGATCAGAGACTGAGACAGCATCTGAGGGATAGGACAATGGCGCAGACTCTGGGAGTGATTTTTCAGTTGGAGGAGTCCCATTGGATAACTCCTTCCAGTAAATTGTGAGGGAGGTGATGAGGGCAGTCCTGTTGTCCCTTCGCAAGCACAGTCTGTGCAACAGGGCAATAGTGGGTTAGCCCAACCCAGACAGCAGGTGAGTGCGGGGGCAAGCACAGAGAGGGTGCTCTCTTGGGAGCTCCCCAATTTAGTTCATCCCTGAATTCCACTGCCCAAATTGTATTGTGGAGACATCAAAATTATCTATCACAAAACAAACTGGTTTTGTAAGGCAGGCACCTGTGTTTTTGGTCCTGGGTTCGGCCGCTATATAGGGAAACATACTAAACCCAAACATTTCTGGAAACTAGACATCCGGGGAAGTCCACAGAGGTGTGACTTGTGTGGATTCCCCAAAGTGTTCTTACGCAGAATACCCTGCAAAGCTGAAATGTTGAATAAAAACTCTATTTTTCTTGCATTTCTGTCACACATACTACAGGAATATGCTGCGATCCACAAACATCCTACAACCCAGTGATTCCTCACCTGTCCTGATAAAAACACTACCCCACTTGAGTGCCTATACCTAGTGCCTGCGCAAGGAATGGATCACCCCAGGGTCAACAGTTGCCTCATGTAAGTACCAACATTGACCGTTGTGTGATCTATTCCTGTTGCGGGCACTAGGCCTACCCACACAAGTGAGGTACCATTTTTATCGGGAGACTTGGGGGAACGCTGGGTGGAAGGAAATTTGTGGCTCCTCTCAGATTCCAGAACCTTCTGTCACCGAAATGTGAGGAAAAGGTGTTATTTTGGCCACATTTTGAGGTTTGCAAAAGATTCTGGGTAACAGAACCTAATCAGAGCCCCACAAGTCAGCCCATCCTGGATTCCCCTAGGTGTCTAGTTTTCAAAATTTTGCAGGTTTGATAGATTTCCCTAGGTGCCGGCTGAGCTAGAGGCCAAAATCCAAAGCTAGGCACTTTTCAAAAAACACATCAGATTTCAATGTAAAAATGTGATGTGTCCATATTGCCTTTCCTTTCACGAGCATTAGGCCTATCCACGCAAGTGAGGTACCATTTTTATCGGGAGACTTGGGGGAAGACAGAATAGCACAACAAGTGTTATTGCCCCTTGTCTTTCTCTACATTTTTTCTTTCCAAATGTAAGACAGTGTGTAAAAAAGACGTCTATTTGAGAAATGGCCTGTAATTCACATGCTAGTATGGGCACCCCGGAATTCAGAGATGGGCAAATAACCACTGCTGCTCAATACCTTACCCTATGCCCATTTTGGAAATACAAAGGTTTTCTTGATACCTATTGTTCACTCTTTATATTTCAGCAAATGAATTGCTGTATAACCGGTATAGAATGAAAACCCATTGCAAGGTGCAGCTCATTAATATGCTTTGAGTACCTAAGGATCTTGATGAACCTATAAGCCCTATATATCCCTGCAACCAGAAGTGTCCAGCACATGTAACGGTATATTGCTTTAAAAAATCTGACATTGCAGAAAAAAAGTTACAGAGTAAAACGCTGAGAAAAATGGCTGTTTTTTTCAGCTCAATTTTCATATTGTTGTTTTCAGCTGTTATTTTCTGTAGGAAAACCTTATAAGAGCTACACAAATGACCCTTTGCTGAATTCAGAATTTTGTCTACTATTCAGAAACACTTAGCTTCCCAGGATCCAGTGTTGGTTTCACACCCATTCCTGTCACTAACTGGAAGGAGGATGAAAGCACCAAAAATAGTAAAAATGTCACAGTAAAATGCCACAATTGTGTTGAAAAATGTGGTTTTCTGATTCAACGCTGCCTGTTCCTGAAAGCTGGGAAGATGGTGATTTTAGCACCATAAACCCTTTGCTGATGCAATTTCCAGGGTAAAAACCACAAGCCTTCTTCGGCAGCCCTTTTTTCCCATTTTAAAAAATGTATTTTGCCTTTTGGCTAATTTCTTGGTCTCCTCCAGGGGAACCCAGAAACTCTGGGTACCTTTAGAATTCCTAGGATTTTGGAAAAAAAGGAAGCAAATTTAGCGTGGCTAGCTTTTGTGCACAAAAAGTTATGAAGGCCTAAGCGCAAACTATCCCAAATAGCCAAAAAAGGGCGTGCAGGACTTGCACTCCCTCCAAAACAGCTAGAATCCCAACTAGAGAGGGGAAGAGTCAGAGAGCAGCAGCCACCTTAGGAACAGAAAGCCCAATATTTAGTGAATTCTAATCTTCCAAAATAAGAAGGCTAAAACAATGTTTGAAAGGTGAGCAACACTGAAAAAAGGTTTGAGGTTATAGAACCTCATTGTGTCTCATTGTGGTCAAATCACAGTACATGCTGCTGGAGCATGGGCTACCTTGCTTAGTCATTGTAGGCCCTGGGCAGGGTAGTGGGTTAGTCTGCAGATGAATACAAACATCTGTACTCATGTCCCTGTAGTTACTGGATTGTGTGCTTTACACTTATAGGCCCTCATTACAACCCTGGCGGTAAATGCCGCTTACCGCCGTGCAGAAGACCGCCAACATACTGCTGCACCCTTGGAATTCCGCTACAGCTATTATGACCCACAGCTCGGAATCCGCCATAATACAGACACCCACACAAGTCCTCCACACAAAAGGTCAGTGATAAACTGGCAATAACAAAACCGACACCGTCACGCCAACAGGAAAACGCCCACACTATCATGACCCATGAATCCACGCAGCGGTCTTTCAACTGCAGTATTCTATTGGTGGTACACACCGCCGCGCTCAAAATACACACACATTTACAAAACACAACCACATTGGACAATTCGAAATACACACACCTGATACACATAAACACACCACACTCACACACCTAATCCAACATAAAACACACACCCACATCGCCCAATTCTGATACCACACCCGAGAGACACACCACCATCAACAACACCAGCATCCACAGACACACACAACATCCACGCACCTCAAAAAACACACAGCAACACATCCCCTCAAACATCACAACACACACCACCTCACACATCACCCACACCACATCATGGCACCTCAACGACACCCCATGTTCTCTGAGGAGGAGCTCAGGATCATGGTGGAGGAAATCGTCCAGGTAGAGCCACAGCTATTTGGATCACAGGTGCAGCACACCTCCATTGCAAGGAAGATGGAGCTATGGCGCAGAATCGTCGACAGGGTCAACGCAGTGGGACAGCATCCAAGAACACAGGATGACATCAGGAAGAGGTGGAACGACCTATGGGGGAAGGTGCGTTCCGTGGTCTCCAGACACCAGATTGCTGTACAGAGGACTGGCGGTGGACCCCCACCTCCTCCCCCACAACTAAAAACATGGGAGGAGCAGGTCTTGGCAATACTGCATCCTGAGGGCCTCACAGGAGTAGCAGGAGGACTCGACTCTGGTAAGTCAAAGCTTTACTATTATATCCCCCACCCTACCCTGCATGCTATCACATACTCCCACCCTCACCCTCATCCCTATCACTCCAATACCTCACATATGCCCCACTATCACAACCCACCCATCTCAACACCAAGCCCTGCATGCAACACCAAAGCATGGACACCCATCACCAAAGCATGTCCACTACAGATACCCACACAGACCCCAACCCAAATATCACACAAGGACCAAGACAAGAATGCAAGCACTGGAGTACAGGGTCACTCACCCATTGCACACGATGGCACACACAGATGCAATAATCATGCCTTAACACCCCTGCAGGACCCCAACCCAATGTCACCGGGCAGGAGGTACCAGACAAGTCCAATCCCCCCACAGAAGAGACCCACAGTGATGACAGCAGCTCTGTACAACTGGATCAAGAGACCAGCCCGGCCCATCAGGGACCTCTGGACAGTTAGTTCCCCTGACACTGGCACAAGCCACCACAGAGTCCCCCCCTCCTCAGGAAACACCAGCACAGCACCCACCCAGCGGGCCCATCCCTCTGTCTCCAGTATACGTCAATCAGCAGTGTGTCCACCACTACAAGGAACCCAGGCTAGCCCACTAACCGAAGACAATCAGGGACCTGGGGGCAATGGCAGTGGGCACACGGTTCAGGGGACAGAGGCTCAGGAAAACTGGGAGGACTGCTGTGCGACAGGGGAAGGACAGGCCCAGGGAACCCACCATCCACGAGGCCCTCTCCAACATCATGGGAGCTTACCATCATTCCCAGGTGACAATGGCAACGGTACTGGCCAAGTTTCAGGAGACCCAGCGGCTGCAAGAGGAACACTACCTTGGGATCAGGGAGGACCTGAAGTCCATTAACAACACCCTGGTCACCATTGTAGGGGTGCTGCAAGACCTTGTCAACACCAGGAGGGACACTGTGGCACAACAAGGGGCCCCTGACACTAGCCTGGATTATGAACAGCCCTCCACCTCTGCCGGCGCAAGTAGACAGGAGGCACCGCCACAGGAACACAACACCAGCACCCCACCCCGTGCAGATGGAGAAACACCCCGCAAACGGTCCCTGAGATCCAGGAACAAGACAGAGAACATTGCCAAGACCCCCTCCAGGAAATGAGAACCCCCTAAATGTCACCCTTCTGTCCCACTTTGTCACCCTGTCCTTCCTTCAAATGCCATTGCTCCACTTCCTATGCCCCTTTGGACAATGCACCTGTGAAACAAATAGACTGGACTCTGCCATGGACATTCCTCCACCACCCCCCCTGCCCATTTTACAACCCCCTCAACTAATTTGCACAGAAATAAATACACTTCAATCACAAAACAATCTGGAGTCAGTCTGTGGTTTCACAAACGTGTAACAGTGTTCTCTCCGTTTGGAGTCAGGTATCATGTGTGGGCCTCGCCCAATGATTGGTGCACTATCCGGACTTGTGTAGTTGGTGTACATATTTGTATATACTGGATTTTGACTTTTGACTAATGGATTTTTATTGATTACATTCGTTCAAATCATTTCCTTTTGTCCTTGCATTCTTCCAGGGGGTGGCGGGCGTATATGTAACAGTCACACCAGGCCCCCTCCAGAACCAGTGGAGAATGACATCCACTACCTCAGTCCTTGGCAGGATGAAGCACTCTGGGCATAAAGCCCCCTCCAGAACCAGTGGAGAAAGACATCCATTACCTCAATCCTTGGCAGGATGAAGCACTCTGGGCACAAATCCCCCTCCAGAACCAGTGTAGAATGACATCCACTACCTCAGTCTTTGGCAGGATGAATCACTCTGGGCACCAAGCCCTCTCCAGAACCAGTGGAGAACGGCATCCACTACCTCAGTCCTTGGCAGGATGAAGCACTCTGGGCACAAAGCCCCCTCCAGAACCAGTGGAGAATGACATCCACTACCTCAGTCCTTGGCAGGATGAAGCACTCTGGGCACCAAGCCCCCTCCAGAACCAGTGGAGACTGTTATCCACTTTAGAGACTGTGGCTTTGCACTCCCCAGGATAAAGCAGTGGGCAAACCACCCATTGGAAAGACTTGAGAGACTCTGGCTTTGCACTCCCCAGGATAAAGCAGTGGGCAAACCACCCACTGAAAAGACTTGAGACTGTGGCTTTGCACTCCCCAGGATAAAGCAGTGGGCAAACCACCCACTTGAGAGACTGTGGCTTTGCACTCCCCAGGATACATCAATGGGCATGGAGCTCCCTCGTGGAGCAGTGGCGTTGTGCGTTCATCAGGCTGAGGTGCCCCTCCTCCCCCTCCCCCTTAGGTGCCTGTGTATTTTCTATGTGATGCCCCTCCAGTGTTCTCTCCGTTTGGAGTCAGGTATCATGTGTGGGCCTCGCCCAAAGATTGGTGCACTATCCGGACTTGTGTAGTTGGTGTACATATTTGTATATACTGGATTTTGACTTTTGACTAATGGATTTTTATTGATTACATTCGTTCAAATCATTTCCTTTTGTCCTTGCGTTCTTCCAGGGGGTGGCGGGCGTATATGTAATGTTGCAGCATGTGTTTGTGTGTATGATATTGTGGGTGCGGGTGGAGGTGGGGTTGTTGTATGTGTGTGTCACTCTCTTTTCCCTCCCCCCTCCCCTGTGTTGTAGGTGCAGTACTTACCGTGGTCGTCGCCGCTGTCATTGGAGCTCCTGATAGAGGAGCAGGAAGACCATCGCCGGCAGGATCTGCAATTCAGGCTCCATGGCATCCTGGCTCCTCGTGGAGTGTGGAGAGGTGATTGTTTTCCCTTCTGTGTACTGTTTCCGCCGTGTTTTTATTCGTGTTGGTTCTGCCCCGGAAAAGGTGGTGGATAAGCCTGTTGTGATAGGGTGGGCGGTACATTGTCTCCTGCCTGTCTGTTGGCTGTGTCCGCTGCACTGTTTGTTTCAGTGGCTGTCTATGTTGGCTGTTTCCTCCATGGTCGTAATCCCATTTGTTTTTCAGCCTACCTGTTGCCGGTATTACTGCCACTTTAACACCGACTGCCAGGGTTGTAATGAGGGCCATAGTGTTTTGACAAATTGAGAATTTCTAGCTTGGTGTTTCTGACCTGGGTGTGACACAACCATGTGTGCCAAAACTTGTGATTGTAATAGCTGGATTTGTCTCTTGCATCCATGCAGGTAAACACCATCAGAAGAATGAGATATGGAGAGCCATCACCCAGAAGAGCACAGAGGTCCAACTAGGGCTGTCCTCCCAACATGGGTGGGACGCAGATCACACCATGACCCCCCTAATGTCTCACATCCTGGCAGTGGCATACCCCGAGCTTGATTGGCATTTGAGAGGTGCACAGCAGTCACAAGGGGGTGAGTACAGGACATATTCTTGCTTGTCACATTGCCAAGTTAATGTATTAGTTTATGACATCTCCACCTGACGCGGAGGGATAAGCCATGTGTGACACAACATATGAGTGACTTTTTGTGTAGATATGCAATGTGGTGCATACTGATGTGCCTTGTCTATTGGCTCAGGGACCTAGTACAAAAATGTGTAAATCCACAAACATTTTGCTCTCCAGGGACAACACATGGCTGTGTACATTGATCAATCAAGTAATGTTTGTTGTTGTGGGTGTAAATTCTATGCTATAGACCATTACTCCTCATTGTCACAGGTCAAATGAAAGGAAGTGATGGATTACTCTCCTCAGCCATGTTTCTGCTCAAATGAGTAAATTGGTGTCTGCCCCCGAGAGGCCACTTGTCTTTAGTGTGTAATGAGTGCTGGTGCCTAACTACAGTCTGTAATGTGAAGATGGCCATCATACATGTAACAGAGCATACATTGTTCATTGGGTCAGATCAATACAGATCAATACTTTCCTTTGGTAAGTGAGGAATGCCCATGTAGTAGGGTTTAAGTCTATTTGTTGTATGCTGTCTTCTTAAATGGCAAAAAAAAAAAACAATAGAAAAAACAGTCTATGTTCCTGAAAGTAACTATTACTACTGTTTTTTTTTTTGTCTTCCATGTAATTCGTAGATTACTGTGCTTGGGTAGTATCTTTTTTATTCTCTTGTGCCGCTTTGCTTGCTATCTCTTGTTTTTTTATCTTCTTTTTTTTCTTCTGCTCTTCTACATGTGGATCCTGGTTCCTGATCACAATTTGGCTCCCGACATCTCAGGAAGAAGGCAAAAGAGAACATCGGGTAAGTTAGCACTTTACTGTTTATAAGAAGGGGGAGAGGGAAAACAGAAGGAGTGAGAGGAGTTCTGTGAGGTAGTTAGATGCACCATTGGTTTTTGTGCACTATACCATTTTTCACAACGGCTCGGCTGTTTACCGTGCGTGATACCTGTCCTTCTACTTTGTGCTCGTTTAAGTGTATGTGCAGATCTCCATGCTCCGTTTACTCCTGAACATGCCCCGTCTCTCCCCTTGACTTCCCCCTCCATCTGAAAAACCACCAGTTGCAGCCGCATATGTGGTCACGTACCTTTGGGAGCCACATCCCTCCTGGGACATGGCTGGATATCAGGTCCTTCTTGTCCTTGGCTTGTATGAGCATCATCCTCTCGCTGTTACCCTCTTGGTCTCTTTCCAAAGCGACCAATGGTGTTTTGTTCTCTCCACTAATTTTCCTCTTCTTGCCTGCTTCTCCTGACTCAGCATCTCTCCTCTTCTCCGTTGGCTTCTTCTGGGATTCAGTTACCACCTCCTTTGTCTCTGCCTCTTTCATGTTGGCAGCAGGCCAATCACAGCAGGCATTGTGGACAACCTAAAGCTCTGGTCTGGTAAGCTTCCATGTCCCGGTACACCAGGGGTACTGTTCATTGTCTATTGTAGTATTGGCCCTGAACAGAGTTTCATTCGGTACGGCGATGCTGTCACAGTTCATTGACATGATTAATGTGCCATCACTGTTGCCAATATTCCTTGTACCTATATGATAGCATGTGTCCCTTTCTTTTTTGTCAAAATGTGTATACTGCTGTTTCATGCATGGTCTACCTGTGTTCATGGAATGATGTATGTATTCCCTCACAAATTTGTGCATGACAACTTTTGTTTGAAATATGACATTTGTAATAGTGCCACATTTTATGTGGTGCCACAGACAAGGAGTGTGTCACCAGTAATTGTTAGCTGACACATACCCTCATCTGTCATAGCATGTCATTTGGCATGTAGAACTGGAGTAACAATGAGGGACATGATGGGCAGAACTAGAGCTTTTACCCACAATGCGCCTTTCCATGCCATTGGTGAGTCATCTCATGGAAAAGTGCACTGCACATGTGTAATGGGTACGGTTTGTTACCTGACTGTTGCCATGCATCATGAAGTAACTTGCAGTTATGTTGGAACCATATGTGGTTGGGTATAACCATTCATCCACCCGACATGTGGGTTTGCAGGACCAAAATGGAGACTGTGATGTAGCTTCTCATTGGTAAAACATGTTGAGGGCCTTCTACAAGTACTTGTAAATCTCTGGCCCCCTCCAACGTAGAAAGAACTAATGGTGTCAGCTGATGCAATCAGAATATGTCATTTAAGGGGTGGTAGTCATTAGTGGTGATTTTCCTGGGGCTTGCTGATTCATTGTATTGTGGATTTTAGAGACATATCTCCGTGACATTTTGCACATTTTGTCTACAGTGTACACTTCCGTGGCAAATGTGTAGCATATCTGAGCAACATTATTACAAATTTTACATGGAGAAGTGTTCATTGTTGATTTGTTTCCAGTATGACATGAGTATTTCCATGTCACCTTCTTCAGGCTACTATGCAGTTGTCAGCAACATGGCAGGTTCAAGGAGCAACATTTCTTATTGTTGTGTTATTGTATATTTGACAAATAGATGTCTGCATGACCATGTGTAGGATCTGTGGGAATGAACTTGGCATTGGCCTACTGTTGTATGACAACAGGTAACTGAGGTATGCTTCGTGAAGCAAAGCATTGAATGTGATGCCGTCTTCTACTTGTTCGATGGTTACCGTGATTGCACAACTTCAGCCATGCCATTGGAGTCGTTTGAGATCCTGATTTTCCTGTGGGCAAATGTTGTCAGTTCAGATGACATTCATGCATATGGTATGGTATATGTAGGAGGCACTTTGATGTAGTTTGTTTCTGGGGACCACTTGATGTCATGGTAATGTTTGATAATGACAGTTGTTGTTCAAGTGTGAGCAGAAACATGTGTTGCTCCTTTTCCTCTTTGTATTTGCAGCATCAACCCAGGCAAGGGAAGGAGACAGGGCACAACCAAGTAGGGATATCATATGGCCACTGTAATCCAGTCATGACACCAGTGACTTGTTAGGGCCTAATTGCCCAGAGGGTAAAGGAAGTGCTACGGAGGAGGCAAGATCAACGTCGCTATCATCGGATTCTACGTCCAGTGGCCATTCACTTGTGGTGGCAGAACCAAAAGAACCTACTCCTGTACCATCTCTGTCTGCCACCCCCAGTTCTATTGCCACCCTCCCTGTTGTTCCCCACCCAGTTGGCCGTGCCCACTCACCCAAGAGGGTGGGCATCTCCTTTTCTGCCAGTACCTCTGCCCCAGCCCCTAGAGCCCCTGCTGCCCTCAGTGAGGAGGCTATTGACCTCCTGAGGAGCATATCTGTGGGCCAGACTGTCATTGTGAAGGCCAGTGAGGGGTTGGCCAGCCAAATTCAGCAGACCAATGCTCTCCTGGAAGGCATTCATTGTGCCATGTCTAGCCTAGAGATCTTTTCAGACTTTGGCCTCCTCACTGATGGCAGCCAGTTACCCCCCACATTCCTCCACCTCCATCTTCCCAATCTGAATCCTCTGTCCTCCTTGCTGTTCCAAGCACACAGACACATCTGCATGCACCCACATCAACACACACAAGCAGCACACATGAACACAAACACAACAAGACTGGCACACTAGCACTCAAATACACCTGCAAATGTGACATCAGCAACAACTTCACCAAACACTCTCATCACCCCCATTGACCCACACTCCACTTCCAGCATATCCACAGTGTAGTACCATCTTTCTTGGCATGTTACCCACAATTTCTGCCTGTTTGTCAGTATGTTTTGCCTGTCTCACTGGGATCCTGCTAGCCAGGACCCCAGTTCTCATAGTTTGTGGCCTGATGTGTATGTTGTCATTAGTGCCTAACTGTGTCACTGAAGTTCTGCTAACCAGAACTCCAGTGTTTATGCTCTCTCTACTTAACAAATTAGTCACTGTAGTTTAGTGACTCTATATTTTAATTTCAATTGGCACACTGGACCCTCCTTATAAGTCCCTAGTATATGGTACCTAGGTTCCCAGGGCATTGGGGTTCTAGGAGATCCTTATGGGCTGCAGCATTCCTTTTGCCACACATAAGGAGCTCAGACAAACGCTTCCACAGGCCTGCCATTGCAGCCTGTGTGAAATAGTGCACACAGCCAGTTTCACTGCACTTAAGTAACTTATAAGTCACCTATATGTCTAACCTTCATTAACTGAAGGCTAGGTGCAAAGTTACTAAGTGTGAGGGCACCCTTGCACTAGCAAAGGTGCCCACATGCTGTCCAGGGCTAATTCCCCAGACTTCCTGAGTGCGGGGATACCATTACATGCGTGCACTACATATAGGTCAATACCTATATGTAGCTTCACAATGGTAACTCTGAATAAGGCCATGTGAGGTGTCTAAGATCATGGAATTGTCCCCCCCATTCCAAATCTGGTATTGGGGGCCACCATGGACCCCCACTACTCCCAAACCAGCTCTCTGAGGTTTGCACTGCAGCTCCAGCTGCTGCCACCTCACGTACAGGTTTCTTCCCTCCTGGTGTCTGAGCAGCTCAGTCCCAGGAAGGCAGAGCAATGCATTTCCTTTGGGAGGAGGGTGTTACACTCTCTCCCTTTGGAAATAGGTGTTACAGGCTCAGGCGGGTAGCCTCCCAGAGCCTCTAGAAATTATTTGAAGGGCACAGATGGTGCATAAGCTAGTCTACACCGGTTCAGGGACCCCCAGTCCCTGATCTTGTGCAAAACTGGACAAAGGAAGGGGGAGTGACCACTCCCCCCGTCCATCACCACCCCAGGGGCGGTGGCCAGAGCTCCTCCAGTGTGTCCGTGGCATTAGCCATCTTGTTTTCCAAGGTGTGGGTCACTTTAGAGATCTCTGAGTGGCCAGTACCAGCATTTGACATCAGAGACCCCTCCTGATAGTTGCATACCTGGGTAGGTAGAGAATCCCTCGCTCAGGGCTATTTAGGGTCTCTCCTGTGGGTTTCTCTTCAGATTCAGCTTGCAAGACTCCTCCAGGAATCCTCTACATCCTCTGCCTCAGCTTCTGACCATCAGATCAACCACAGACTGCTCCAGGAACTGCTGTAACTGCAACAAAATATCCAGGATAACTCCTATGACCTGCAACTTCAGGTCCAGCTCCAGCCCGCATTTGCAACAGTTTCCAAGGTGTGCATGCTCTGAGGACTCCCTGTCTTCACCGTGCACCAGAAGAACTAAAGGAATCTCCTGTGGAGTGATGGAGTTACTTCCCTGCTCCTGCAGGCACCTTCTGCGACGACAACCAGTTCTCTGGGACTCCTCTTCTGATGACGAGTGTGCTCCCTGGAACACATGTGGTGGAAGATCACGACCCAGACTGTCCTAAGGTCCAGCTGTCCAAGTTTGGTGGAGGTAAGAGCTTGCCTTCCAGGTTTGCAACAGTACCCCTGAGCACTGTGTCATCTCCAGCTCCTTGGGCTTCTGTGCATTTCTTTCAAGAATCCGTCATGCACAGCGTAGCCCAGGTCACCAGCACTCCATCCTGCGATGCACAACTCACTGAGTTGTTCTCCGGCAGTGTGGGACCTTCTTTTGTTGTACTGCACCAACTGCACTTTGCATTTTCTTTGTCCCCATGTTCTGGAACTCCCGTGGGTGCTGCCTGGTCCCCTGTGGAATCTCTCTGGTGTTGGGAGCCCCCTCTGCCTCCTCAGTCTGAGTTGAGGCCCCCAGGTCCCTTCTTGTTCCAGGCAATGCCATTTTGACACAAACCGCGAGCTTGCTTAAACCAAGGCTTGTTGGATGAATCCAGTGACGCAAACAGCCTGAATCCAACATTTTGACAGGGACATCTCCTGCACCATGCAGGAACCTGCAGCCATCTTCCTTGGTGCTCTTCTGTAGACTTCTTCTAACCGGCGAATCCTCCTTTGCACCATCTTCTAGGTTGGCAGGGGCTCCTGTCTTTCCTGGAATCTTCTGTGACTTCTGGACTTGTTCTCCTCTCTTCACAGGTCTTCAGGTCTAGGAATCCAGCATTTGTTGATTGCAGTCTTGCTTGGTTCTTGCAATATCTCTTACCACAACTTGTTGTGTGTCTTGAGGAAACTTGCAGTACTTTACTCCTACTTTCCTGGGCTCTGTGGTGGGGTACTTAACTTACCTTTGGTGTTTTCTTACACTCCCTGCACCCCTTTACACACTACACTTGTCTAGGGGGGAATTTGTGATTCAAATTCCACTTTCTTAGTATATGGTTTGTGTTGCCCCTAGGCCTATTACATTCTATTGAATTTTTTAATATTTGCACTATTCTATGACAATTTACTTCCCTGATTTTGGTCTCTAGTGTATATATTGTGTATAATACTTACCTCCAGAAGGAGTATTGCCTCTAAGATATTTCTGGCCTTGTGTCACTAAAATAAAGTACCTTGGTATTGTTTTTCATTGTGTATAAGTACTGTGTAACTATAGTGGTATTGCAGGAGCTTTGCATGTCTCCTAGTTCAGTCTAAGCTGCTCTGCTACAGCTACCTCTAGACAGCCTAAGCTGCTAGAACACAGCCTATATTTCACTAATAATGGATAACTGGACCTGGGATAAGGTGTAAGTTCCTTAGGTACCCACTACAAACCAAGCCAGCCTCCTACACACAGACACTACCACAACGACCAGTGACACATCCCCCACACCTACCATACACCCAGACACCAGCACAGCACACACAAACATATCTCCCATACCTACCATATCTGAAGACACCCCCACAACACCCACAGACACATCCACCACATCCAGCATACCCACAGACACCACCCCAACATACATACAAATATCCACAATATCTAGCATACCCTCAGACAACACCCCAACAGATACACACAGACTCACATACACAACAGACACCACCCAAACAGAAGCATACCTGACACATGCACACACCCAAGACATCTACACTTACACAACCACTCCCTCAAACACCAAATCCCCAACCTCTTCTGCAGACCCTCCCTTTTTTTCCAAGGAGAATTTCCTTTTTTCCCTTGCCCTTTCCCCTATTCCATCTATCTCCCCCCCCCCCCCAAACCGAGGAAGCCCCTGCACACATCCCAACCCATTCATTCCACATCAAAGTCCTCCCCGGCCAAAACCTACCCATTCCAAATCTGACCCCACCCAAAGATGATCCATGAGGTGCCTGCCTTCCCACTTGATGCCCCTTCCTGTGGAGGTTCCCTGGCAGTGACTGGAGTCAAATGTGGGCACAGTGATGTGCATGGACATATCTATGTGGACTGGCCAATGGCCTTTGCTTTTATTCATTTTGAGTTAATAAACCTAAATAGTTGTTTTTTGGGTACACATTTCTTCAGCAATTCCTTTTCTGTCTTTATTTTGTTCCTGAGTAACTTGTGTTGTATGCATATAGCTGTGCTTGTTTCAACCTGATTTGCTGTTGCTTTCAATATCTGACTTTGTGGGGAGGTGCTGGTGTCACCCAAGACAAATGTAAATGTTGACTCTATCGATATGTATGTGTTAATCCACATAGGGTGTCATTGCATTGTGTTATGCTTGGTATGGTAAGTATTTAATCTTGTGTTGTTCAATGTCAGGATGTATGGTGTTAGACTGGTCCCCCTAATATGGATTGTACATTCATCTCATATATGTAAACTTGAGTTTTGTTTGTTCACACTTGGAGGGTGTTCAATTGTGCTAGCTTCCTTTGTATTTGGCTGTGCATGTGTCCATTTTGATGTGTGTACCCTGCAGCTACTTCACCTAGATGTATGTCCCATGCCGTTACAGGTGTATTAGGTGTATTTGCTTTCTTGACTTGTACTTACACATGATGTAGATAGGAGTGTTACTTGGCTCTACTATTGTTTGTCTCAGAGATACCTGAAGGGCCCATTCCAGTGCAAATGCTATTTTAGGGGCATGTGTAAAGTGTAATGTGTCCCAGGGTAGAATCCTTCAATGAGTGGTCCTGATGCCCCCAAAACTATTGTGCAGGTATGATTTGTATACTGAGCTTTGGATATTTGTCTCTCAAACTATTGTGCATTTCATTATCTTTTCATTGTGTTGCAATGTGGCTTATGTGTGGGTCCATTGTAGGGCTGTTTCATGGGAGGTGTGTTTATATTCCATGCCACATTGATACATATGTGTGTTCATTATCCATGAGCCAGCAAGTCAATGCCATCTCATCCTCCTGCTTCAACACCCTCTGCATGTTCCGAAAGATCTGCAAATGGATACCCATCGAAACCAGAAGAACAGTCACCCAAGCCCTCGTAAGCAGAAAACTGGACTATGGCAATGCCCTCTACGCAGGAACCAAGGCCAAACTCCAGAAGAGGCTGCAACGCATCCAGAATGCCTCCACAAGCCTCATCCTGGACATCCCCGCCACTGCCACATCACTGACCACCTGATAAACCTGCACTGGCTCCCAGTCAACAAGAGAATCACCTTCAAACTCCTCACCCATGCTCAGAAAGCACTGCACAACACCAGACCAGAATACCTCAACAGCCGGCTCTCATTCTACACCCCAACCCGGCATCTCTGGTCCGCCAACTTCGCCCTCGCAACCGTCAAACGCGTCTGCAGAACTACAACTGATGGTAGATCATTCTCGCACCTCACCACCAAAACGTGGAACACTCTTCCTATCCACCTGTGCCAGACCAACCTTACCTTCAGGAAACATCTCAAGACCTGGCTGTTCGAGCAGTAGCAGCACCCCCCCCCACTTCATCCCCTCCTCAGCGCCTTGAGACCCTCACGGGTGAGTAGTGCGCTTTACAAATTCCTGATTGATTGATTGATTCAATCCGACAATAGTCCCAAGCATGTGTGCCATGTGAGGGCATCAGTTGTATTGGTAGATGTGATGTTGATGTGCTGTTGCTGTTGTATGACACAATCCTGTGTACACTTTGCTGTCCTTATGTCTGAGATGGGCAGATGTGTGTCATTGTGGAGTGTTGCGGTGAGTGTCAGTTACCTGCCTAAAGGGACATTTAATGGCTGTGAATGGGTCATTCTTTGTGAATGACTCCGACTGTGGACACAATGACACATGTACTTTGTGCCCATAGCGTGGGCCCCATATCCTATGGACAACAGCACAATGATATGTTGTTAAGGTTAATGGCACAGGTAGGTGTGTATACTTACTGTTGGTTGCGTCCACAGCAGCATCGATTTTGACCACCTTTAATGAGCAGCAGCAGTGGTAGGATGTGCGTGATGGGCTCCATGGTGCACAGGATGTAAAATGCTGCCTGCAGGTGACTTGGTTTCTTTATGTTCTCCGCTTCCACCAGCTTGGACATGGTGGTTGGACTGCCACAGTCATATTGGCAGTGTGCAACATCATAATGAGGGTTGCAAAAACTCTGGCTCCACCAGCCTGTTTGTCCTGCCTCATCACAGCATTGGTCTGCGCTGCCTGGCAGTGCCAGAGGGACCACAGTGGTCTTTTCTCTATAGACCTACCAATATCATAATACAGTGGTCCAACAGCCAAGCTGATGGTGGTCGGACTGCCTCTGTTGCCATGGCACTGCACAGACCACCAGACTCACAATCAGACCCTTATTCTTGTTCTTTAAATTGATCTCCATTTTTCTAACCAGGAGTGGTATTTTTTTTTGTTTTTGCTGTTTTATTGTTTGAAGTGTTGCACAAATACTTAACACATTGCTTCCTAAGTTATGCTTGATTGCTCTATGCCAAGCTACCAAGGGTTGAGGTCAGATTAATTTATGGTGTGTTTTGGTTAATAACAATCCAAAAGACTAGAAGGTGTGTAGATTTTACAACATAATGAAACTCCATAGTTGTACACTTAAAATGAATAAATTCTCATCTTCAGTTTGATAGCATCAAGAGTCCCTAAAAGCATATGCATGGATGTATATATATATATATATATATATATCAACACTGAACTTGCGGTTGCCGGTGAGCACACCGGCAATCGCAAGTTCAGTGTTGATATAAGAGTCGGAGTGCCCCCGGAGCCGAGGAAGAATGTTTAAGGTGGAGAATGCTCCGGTTATAGTGGAGCCTGTTTCCCCAAGAAATAGTGAGGTTATCCGGAGCTGGGCACCACTTCACAAGTAAGAGGTGGAACGAGGGACAAAACATTGGGGCATATTTATACTCCGTTTGCGCCGAATTAGCGTCGTTTTTTTCGACGCAAATTCGGCGCAAAACTAACGCCATATTTATACTTTGGCGTTAGACGCGTCTAGCGCCAAAGTATGGGCAAATAGCGTAATTTTTTTGCCTGAACGCCTTCCTTGCGTTAATGAGATGCAAGGAAGGCGTTCCCGTCTAAAAAAATTACGGCGACGCAAATGCGTCGTATTTATACTCCTGGGCAAAAATCACGCCCGGGAGTGGTCGGGTCAAAAAACCCCGCATTTGCGCCACTTTTTAACGCCTGGGTCAGGGTAGGCGTTAAGGGGCCTGTGGGCTCAAAATGAGCCCACAGGTGCCCTCCCATGCCCCCAGGGACCCCCCCTGCCACCCTTGCCCACCCCAGGAGGACACCCAAGGATGGAGGGACCCACCCCAGGGACATTCAGGTAAGTTCAGGTAAGTATACATTTTTTTTTTTTTTTTTGGCATAGGGGGGCCTGATTTGTGCCCCCCTACATGCCACAATGCCCAATGACCATGCCCACGGGACATAAGTCCCCTGGGCATGGCCATTGGGCAAGGGGGCATGACTCCTGTCTTTACTAAGACAGGAGTCATGTAAATGGCGTCTGGGCGTCGTTTAAAATGGCGCAAATCGGGTTAAGACGATTTTTTAGCGTCAACCTGACTTGCGCCATTTTAAGACGCCCTAACGCCATTTTTCCCAATGCCGGCGCTGCCTGGTGTACGTGTTTTTTTTCCACGCACACCAGGCAGCGCCGGTCTGCTTGCGCCGGCTAACGCCATTCAATAAATACGGTGCCCGCATGGTGCTTCAGAATGGCGTTAGCCGGCGCAAAAATTTTTGGCGCTAAACTGCGTTAGCGCAGTTTAGCGTCAAAAAGTATAAATACGGGCCATTGTGTTTAAGCAGCAACAAAAGGCATTTAAACGGGAATTGATGTGAGTGCCATAGAATTGAATTGAATTGATGTTCGCAAGACTATATATACAGTTTTAAAGCCAGCTGATTTATTTTAAATATTATCGTTGCACGGAGAGTATATTTGGGCCAGCTTCAGAGACAAGTAATTGATATAAAAAGAATTGGCAATGATGAACTGAAAAAAACGAAGTGAAATTGGAAGCAATGGCTTGGAGAAGTATTTTTACCATTTTGGTTGTAATTAACTCACGTGCAAAGAATAAATATTAAGCACAGCGTTTTTCAGTTGACAAAGGCTGTGTGATCAGCCGAAACGTGTTCTGAATTGGAGATACTTTTGTGAAAATATTTGATGGGTACCACTATGGCATATTGCTGCATGATTGAATAAATCACACTTCATCCCAGTTCGAGTGCAGGCGTTTCTCTGGAGAGAGAGAAATGAAGTGTTTATATATATATATATATATATATATATATATATATATATATATATATATATATATATGTATATATATATATATATATATATATATATCCAAAAACAAACAGTTGCAAGCAACTTCACCACCGCACTCCAGGAGGAAATTATTTATTTTTATTGCAGTCAGGATTAAATTACCATCCTTCACCACTGACGCGTTTCGACCTACTGGTCTTGATCACAGTAACTTAGTCCTATCTCCATGTCCCCTATTTATAGTGTCTCTCCTATGACCCCTATTGGTGCATTGTGGGACATGTAGTCTATTAAAAATAAATTAAATGTTGTGCATTAAAAACCAAGCTCCCCACCACCATAGAACGTGCCCAACGCTACACAAATTGTCTAAATGAATATGTGCAAAGAATATCACTATTCACAACAATCATTATGTCAGTTTCTATTTTGTTGGTACTATTAACCTTGCTTAATACAATTACCTATGTGGTTGCCATATGTACCTGATAATAGATTGGTGCACTTATCTATTATTGTTTTCATACTTTCTCATATATGAAACTGGCAGAATTCTAACATTTGCTAAGAGGTTTGATGTATTGAAAGAACAAACAAATATGGGAACTGAGAAAACCACTGTTTCCCCGGAGACATCACTAAGTGAATCGGATGTGGAATTGAGTGAAGGAGAAGGCACTTCTACGAATGTGAAAAAAGTAACTTTTGTAGACAAAATGAAACTGATCTACATGGACCAGAGAACACCAAAAGGCAAAGGAAGAGGCCAAACACGAGGAAGAGGGAAGAAATTTGGAACAGAACGAGGAAACATCGGAAAACAAGGAGGGGACCTAGAAAAAATAAGAGGATACCCACTGAGAAGCAAACAAAAGAATTGAGCAGTCCAAATAAATTGGAACAGGATGTAAACTTAATAGTTAATCTCTCCAATCATGAATTGACACAAGATGAGAGAACTCTATTAAATAGGGGATTAACGTTCTGTCCCGAAAAACATTATGACTATGTAGAAACCAGAGTGGATTTTTGGATTCATGAGAGGAAATGGTCCATTCCTCACACCTGCACCAACATGAAAGGGCACGCCAGAAACAGGACCAGTTTGTTTTCTCATATATATATATATATATATATATATATATATATATATATATATATATATATATATATGTGTGTGCATATATATATTCATGTATATATAAACTTAGTGGGCACGTTTGCCAGCGGGCTCCCAACCGGAGGTGGAGCCAAACGCAGCATAGCACCCCGCAACTTACAGATCCACAAAGCGATTCCTTCCACATTTACAAAATCACAGCACTTGGCTTGGGTATTACAGAAGCGTGTATATTGACAAAGGTTTGTCAAATGCATTTTGGTGCGTCTGCGCCTTTGTTGCAACAACAATTGTTATTGCTTTGTGAATTATAGACAAACTTATTCATTGACAGTGAAAATGGACACCAAACAAACAAAAAAGGCAGCACCATACTGAAATACAGTTCCATTATTAAAACCATTACCATTTTCACTGACCAGGTGCAATTAACAACAACACATCATGTCAATTGTGACATCAGCTTAGAAAGTAATTCCACCATTGTTTGAAAATAACATTAGTCTTATAGCAAGAAGAGATACTAATTCTCAAATTGTGTTTTCAAGTGCATGCACGATTCAACCACATAAATGATGTCACATCATGGGAATACCGCCAAAGTACCCAAATACTGAACAATACCCCGGTCACAGCTCAAAAATTAATATCCTCTTGCACTATTTAAAAAAAAAAAGACCTTTACATAAAATGTATTACATCTTGTCCAAAGGTAGCCTGATAACATTGCAAAATACCAAGATGTCATTTACTGCCCTTGTATAGATTTCTCGAATATCCTACCGGACCGCTCTGCTCCTGTACAAACACATACAAAATCAAAAAGCTAAAAACACAATACAAGCTAACGAATCATTACTTGACTAATAGACTTTCAACAGCAGCTTGATGAGTTTCACAGCAACATTGAAACTCAATTATCGGAGTTGGACATCTAACTCTTCATCTATATTCACACCAAATGTTTCCTTTGTATTTAATTGTAGGATGTCTTTTGATTCCATCCTACATGAATCCTTCTCCCTGTCAACTCCTCTGATTTTTTGGCCACCTGATCTATTGCTCTATGTAATAGTAATGTGATCCCCGTCATGCATTTTATGAAAATGGCGAGTAACTGGATACATCCTGTCCTTGTTTGTGATTGCTATAAAATGTTTTAGGTTAGGCTTGTGTACTGGAAGAATCATATACACCTACAAATGTGACATCAGCAACAACTTCACCAAACACTCTCATCACCCCCATTGACCCACACTCCACATCCAGCATATCCACAGTGTAGTACCATCTTTCTTGGCATGTTATCCACAATGAAGACTCGCGCTGTGCTGGCTGTCTCTCCACTGGCCCCATTACAGCTTTCCCACTGGGCTGACTGGCAGAAACCAACATTTCCACTGACCAGTGCAGTGGGAAAGGTGGGGCAGCATTGCTCCCGGCTCATAATTTAGCCACCGGCAATGTCACACGTAGGGTGCACCAGCACCCTTTAAATGCGCACTGTATGCACAGGCATGGGCAGTTCAGGGGCTCCCATGTTGTCCCCTGCACTTGTTCTCCACTAGCCTTTATATGTTTGTGAAACCGCCATGAAAAGGCTGGCGGAGAGCAATGTTATAATCAGCAGGGCAGCGCTGAGTTCAGCAGCGTCCTGGATGATTACAACCAGAACAGCTGTCAGCCCATCGAGATTTTGGATCTTGGCATGGATGATGGTGGGCAATGTGACGGTTGGACTGCCACAGCCACAGCGGTCCGACCGCCATTGCTAGTCTTGCGGTCTTGTGAGCACCAGAATCATAATCGGCCCCATAATGTAATAATTATTTAACAGATGTATTATTTGTATATATTAATTTATTTTATATATGTTATAATATCATTTAATATGTACTTTACAATTTTTGTAGTAATATTTTTTAACATTGTTGTATACGTTTAATATTTTTAAACATTTGAAAATATTTTTTAAATTTTTCATTATCTTTCCTATTTTTCCTATTCATTCCTATTGCTTTTATTAGGCGGTTAAGCAGACAGCCTGCATTCCGATGGGGCTGGGAGGCCCCTTCACTGCCCATGCCATAGGCATACCATAGGCATGGGCAGTGCAGGGGCCCACTTGTGGCCCCTAGCACACCCTCACCACCAGCCTTTCCATGTCAGCGAAACCACAATGGAATGGCTGGCAATGAGGGGAGTTGTAGTCATCCAAGTGGTGCTGAGTTCAGCACCACCACGGCTGAGTACAACTGTGACTGCAGTAATGCCATTGGGAACCATGTTCCCGGTGGAGGCGGTGGTTCCATGGTAGGTTAGGTCCACCTGCCCGTCCGCCAGGGTAGTAATTGGGCAGTCAAACTGCCCAGAGTGTGGGGGTCTGAGCCTTAATGCGAGAGTGTCACACTCGTAATGAGGCCCTTAGTAGTCTATTAGTGTTATTTTGGGTCATTTCTGCAAGGAAGAGGTTGCAGTCAAGTGCAGTTGATGAACTGTGAAGGTAAGTACATTTTTACTATTTTTTAGGTATTTCTATGGGTGGGGGATATAGTATACTTTTGTATAGTATGTGTGTGGTCTTATTGTTAATATTTTTGCAAATTTAATGCATTTTCGATGCTACTTGGGACTGTGGTGTTTTAAGTCTATTTTGTACTTGTAGAGTAAATTAAAGTGAGAGTTATTATTAAGGTTGATGTTGCTAACTAGTTTAGTATAGCTTAATTGTTTATCTGTTTGTATTTGGGAATGCAATAGTACAAGATGATTTTTTTTTATTTATTACAAGTTTGCTACTTATGGGTGTTCCAGAGGGAGTTGGATATGTCGTTTTTCTTTTTTTAGGAAATATGTATTTTTTTTAACCATTTTTTACAGATATATTTCCTTGTTTTCAGGTTTCCTGGAGTGGTTCTGTTTTTAAAGCTTTCTTCAGTTTTCTTTATGGAAACCACAGACTGTAGATTGTGTCAAGGGAATTCTGTTACTTTTTTTCAATGTTTCCATTTTTTTCTTTTTTTTACTGTTCTAAGGAGTTTTTGGTGGATTCATATTTTTCTATCTGCATTAGGCTGCAGATCTGCAGCTACAAAATTGTTAATTGAATGTACCTCTTTTTTGAGGGTGGGAACTGTCATACGCTATCTCAAATGTTGTGTTAATGTATTTAATGTGTTGCTTTTTTGAAGATGTGTGCTGTATTTATGTTACCATGTATATTCAGTTTGTTAGTTATTTCATGGGTTTAATAGTTTAGAATATTTTTAATGCTAGTATGATTTTTTTTTATTATATCAGTTAGTAATGTATATTTTAGTATTACTTATTCACCTAAATAATAATAATAATATTTTACTTGTTTTTAACAAAAATACATACCTTATTTTTTTTTTGGTTGTAGTATATTGCAGTTTTGTGTGTTTTGTGGAAGGTTGTATATATCTATTATGGGACAGATTTGGCTACGATTTCTAAGTAGTCCAGTCCTTTGTTATTTATACATATTTTTCCTTTGCTTTGTAGCATCTCATACATTTTTTTAGCTTGTTTAGTTTTTTGGGGGAGATTTTGGCTAATGATTGTTCTTTTCTAAGTTCTTGTTAGCTTTGTTCTTTCTGTAAGGCTTCTAGACTTTTGTGCAGTGTAGGTTGAGTTCTGCCTAGTGTGCAAGGCATTATGCTATCCATCCACTATGTTGTTTTTGTTTGCTTCCTGTGCTCTTGTAGACATTCCACAATGGTACCTGCAATTTTGGTTGGTGTCCTGACTTGTAGGAAAGTCTTCTTTTTTGCCCTGGTCACACCTAAACCTTTTGGACAGATACTGGTGGTTACTGACTATTGGCTGTGCCCTGGGTGCTGCTTACCAGTCCCATGGCCAGCGCTCTGTGTAAAATGGATATGCAAATTAGGCTAACTATAATTGGCAGTATCAACCTACATATAAGTCCCTAGGATATGGTAGGGCATGTAGGTTTAGGGGCCCCAGCATAGGTAGTGTACCCATAGGTGCACTGCTGAGGTGCCAGTGTCATTTTAAAGGCTGGCCTGCCTTGCTGGCTGCTTTTAAACTAAAATTATATGCAAATTTGACTTTGGAATAAATAGTACTTCCAAAGTCTCAAATTACCTTAATTTTACATATAAGTGAAGTGTGCCCTAAGTGTCCCTAGGGTTGGGTGCCATGGAACTATAAGCAGGGACCTTATAATAATTGTTTTATAAGCCCTGGTGAGGTAAAATTTGTTTTTCTCTTAATGTAGAGAATGCCCTCCATGAGGATCTAAAATGGGGAGACTTTATTTTAATTAATAAAGTTCCCATATGAGACAGATATTTTGAGTTTGGTGTCAAATTAATTGTTATGATAAATCCCACAACTTGCCATATTTGAACTTAATATAACTAGTTCAGGTAAAGCGTTTTAAAACTCTACCTGAAAGTTGCCAATTTCAGCTCTGTAGTGCCCGTCTCTGATTAGCCATTCTCTGGTAGCCTGGCCAGGCTGCCTTGATGAGGTGTGAAGTAGCCTGGGCTGAACACAAAGGATGTGCCTGGGGGGGGATATCTGCCTCAACAGATGGTGAAAGAGGATGGGAGAAAGCAGCCAAACTGGTCTTCAACAGAGGGAATGATATTTGGAGCAGGTCAGTACCTCTCTCATTTCCTGCAACCCCAGACAATTAGGTGCCCTCTTGATTAGACTAGGAGAGGGCAGGAGAGGGGTGTGTTTAGAAATTTTAGCCACACCAGTGGGTGGGCTCAGCCGGACCTAACCTTGAAAAATCAGTTTCAACTCTGTTGCTCCCTGGGATTGATTTTTGCCACACTTTCCAGGAAGTGGTCATCCAAGGGGGAAGTGGCCTGTCTGTGATTGGACTGTCCGCCACCCTGCTTTTCACCCCAGGAGCAAGGATAAATGTGTCAGAGCTGCACCCAAACCTCAGATCCCTACAAGGAAGAGCATCAAAAGAAGAAGGACTGCCCTGCTGGGCCCCTGACCTGAACCTGGGCACTGCACTCTGAAGGACTTCACCAGCTGCACACAAGGGCTTCACCACAGGACAGATCTTGTCTAGCTTCAACTGGTTCAAGAAGGGACTCCCTGCTTGCTACAGGTGAAAAATAGCTAACCACAGTCCCTTGGATCAAATCCTATAGAAACTAACTAGCTGACCACTTTCCAGTAGTCATTTTGGAGTTTGAGCCAGGTGCATTCTGGGAGTTGGAGTCCTAGCCCTCAAGAAGCAACTCAGAGCCTCTGGAACCTTAGGTTGAGCTGTAACTCCTAAAGGTCCTTCAGAAACCTTCTGGAAGAAGATTCAGCAGTTTTGAGAAGATTGGAGAACTTTTGGTAAAAAGCTCCAGAAAGGGACCGACCCACCATCGAGAGTCAAGCCAGCTTATGTCGACCCGGCTTGACGTGCAGGTTCATCTTGCCAAAAAGCTACAGAGCCCCAGACTTCCGGGATTTCACCGGGAACTCCTGGAAAGGCAATCTGATGTTGTCGACTTGAAATCGGCTTGCTGCAGTGGGTTATCTCACATTGTAGAGAAAAAGCTCCAAAAAAGTGTCTAAGTATAAAGGTAAAAAGTTGACCGGGGCTTCCCACGCAGCCTATCCGAGGAGGTCTCTAGGGACCTCGGATCAAGATTCAGCTTTGGCCCAAACGAGGATCTTCATTCAAAAAAATTGTCTAAGTCCGAACGTAGAATTCTTTACCGAGGTCTCCTGCGACACGTATCTGAAGAGGGCTCCAGGGAGGCTGGATCGGATTGGCGACTTCGTCCAAATGAAAAAAATCTTCAAGAAAAAGACTAAGGCCCTCATTACAACCCTGGCGGTTGGTGATAAAGCGCCGGTAATACCGCCAATAGGCCGGCGGTAAAAAAAATTGAATTATGACCACGGCGGACACCGCTCACACAGACAGCCACTTTAACATGCCGACTACCACAGCGGTAACAGCCAACAGCCAGGAGGAAGACAATGTACCGCCCATGCTATTAGGACACAACTATCTGCCACCTTTTTCAGGGCGGTACCAACGACATCAAAAGCACAACAGAAACAGTGCACAGAAAGGAAACAACTCACCCCTGGAGACTTAAGGAAGAACCACGCCGCCATGGAGCCCGAATTGCAGGTATTCCCCATGCTCGTCTATCTCCCTCTTCACCATGAATACCAATGCCAGCGAAGACGACCACGGTGAGTACTGCCGCCTAGCACACATGGGGGGGGAGGAAAAAGAGAGTGATACAGTCATGCAACATGAAACACCCCCACCCCCAACACCATACACACAAACTGATGCAGTAACATTACATATCCACCCCGTAACCCTCAGGAAAAATGTAAGGACAAAAGGAATTGATTAAAGTGAGTGTAATAAGATAAAATACTAGAAATACGTCTTTCAAAATCAAAACAGTATATACATATATACAAATGGAGGGACACTGCCCAGTCCACAATGTCCGTGGGCCACAGGGCCACATCACATAGGCTAAGGCCCCACTTGACTCGAGCCACAACACGGACAGAACATTGCAGGGGCATCAGGTCGAAAATACACAGGCACCTCAGGGGGACGGGGAATGGGGAGGCTCCTCAGCCAGAAGATGGAACAACACCACAGGTCCTGGAGGGGGCTACATGCCCTGTGCGATGTCCTGGGGAGTGCAAAGCCACAGTCTCTCAAGTGGGTGGTCTGCCCACTGCTTGGTCCTGGAGAGTGCAAGGCCACAGTCTCTCAAGTGGGTGGTCTGCCCATTGCTCGGTCCTGGAGAGTGCAAGGCCACAGTCTCTCAAGTGGGTGGTCTGCCCATTGCTCGGTCCTGGGGAGTGCAAGGCCACGGTCTCTCAAGTGGGTGGTCAACCCACTGCTTGCTCCTGGGGCGTGCAAGATCATAGTCACTCAAGTGGATGGCTTCTCCACTGTTTCTGAAGGGGGCTTTGTGCCGAGTGTGCTTCAGCCTGGCAAGGAGGGGGTGAGTGGGTGCCTTCTTCCACTGGTTCTGAAGGGGGCTTTGTGCCCAGTGTGCTTCATCCTGGCAAGGAGGGGGTGAGTGGATGCCTTCTTCCACTGGTTCAGGAGAGGGCTTTGTGTCCAGTGTGCTTCATCCTATCCATGCACACGTCCGCTGTGCCCTCTCCCACTGTGTCTGTGCACCCTCCTCCCAAAGTACACAAACGCAAGCACTCAGGCACCCAACAGCCATCCACCTCACAACAGCATCCAGCCCATGCACCTGCACCCAAACACAGCAGACATTCTGAACTACTACAGTCCCTAACTCCAGCCTACGCATCATGTCAACTTCACGTCCTCTACCTCTCATTTGAGGCTGAAGCATAACAGCTCTCTGCTGCGGCGGCATAGGCGGTACTACAGCTCCATGAACTCCTGTTTGAGCTGCCTTTATTTGCATCACCATCGCTTTTTCCTTCAACTTTTTCTGTTTCAATTCAATATCGTCACTACAGTATTTTGCTTAGTGCAACACTTCATCAATCAGCTTTGCCTGCCAGCAAATCAAATGACTCTTAATCATCTGCCCTACTTCTAGTCTTAAACCTTCAACGAACCTGAACACAAACAAACATGTCTTTCAGCTCAATTGCTTCCTTGCCACTGTACTCCTTGAATGCTTTTAAAAATCTTTCGTAATAAGTATGTATTGACTCTTTAGACTCCTGAACCGTTCTATCAATTATATGCCAATCAATATTTTTGGGAGAAGTCCTTGTCTTCAGGAACTTGATCACCTTATAATAATTTTTCATTACCTCAGGTGAAGGTGCACCTGTCACTTTATCCCTTTCCAGTTCACTTGTTGGCCAATCCACTGCTCTCTTACATTCAACCCACAAGTCAGGTGGCACCACTATCTCCAATAATGTGTTTAAGTCCTCCCACAAACATTTAGAAAGTTTTACAAATCTGTCTGTCTGCTGATACCACTCGCCCGGCTTTGCTCTTAAGTTTGGGAAATCATTTGTGAATGACAATATATCACTCCTATGCCATGGGACATAAACAAACTGCCCCCCTGAATTCTGTCTGATTGGAAGCATTTTTATAGATTCCCTTTCTTTTTGAACATCTTCAGATCCCTCTTGTGAATTCCGCTTTCGCTTGTCTTTTTTTTTGTACATCTACCTTCCCACTTCTCTAATGCTCCCCAAATCTGAGCGCTCTGCAGCAATTCCCTCAAATGTGCCTTTATTCCTGCTGATCTCATGTAATCCTTTGCCACGAAATCTAATCTGTAACTGCGTTTCAAATGTTTTGTTTTCTCAATCTCAATGTCATGTTTTTCTGCTAGCTCTGCCAATTTCTGATGTAATTTACTCACTTCTCTTGTAATCTTTGGACACAAATACCTCAGCTCTCCTTTAGTGTGGGACTCCAATCTTTTCACACCCATTGTTCCCTCAACTAATTCGGATGCTTCAATATTTAACCTCACACGATTTATCTGCTCTTTGACTTTGGATGTATTTTGAGGAGTGTTTAGAGTGTCTAACCATTCACTCAGTTGCTGTGCTGATAATCCCTGTAACGAGATGTTACTCGAATTTGGCACTGGTAGCCATTGCATCACTGCACCTGGAGTTTGTGGTGTCAAAAGTTTCAAACTATGACTCACATTCAGGCCATTCGCTGCATCTGGAAGCGCCACAAATGGACTAAGATCCATTAATGGTCTAGATCCATTGAAAGTCTGACCTGCTGATGACATCGCCTGCACAGGATCACTTACTCCCCTTCTCACAAGGCTTTGTGACATCTCATTCTGTTCTCCCTCACCTGCTTTCTTCTGTGCAAACAAGGGTACCACTGGTCCAACAGTAATTGGTAGCGATATTGCATCTGGAACTGCCCTAACACTCGCGCCTTGAGGTAATGCTAGCCCCATTGTCTGGTTCAAGATTGGCGTAATATTTGACTGTGTTCCTGTCATTGGTGTAAACTTTAGCAAACCCTGTGACTGTGCCGGAGGCAATAACATTGGAGTCGGATCTGTCTGTACTAGCATTGGCTTTGGAAGCACTTGCTCCGTTGGCACCATTATGTTCAAAACTGTCTCGAGAACTGGCACATCTGGATACATTCTCTGTACCGATGGTGGATGTATCTGCACTTGGACCACAGTAGTAGTCCCTGCATTAGGTGTTCTCTGTACTACTCCTGGTATATGTCCACTATCTGTCTGGGCTGCTCCCTCAGTTCTCGGTACTTGTGTTGGAGCAGTTGGAGCGGCACTAGTACCTGGACCCCCTGAATATGTCGCAAAGGATGGAGGTCGATCCCTCAATAGCTGCGTAATGAGGTCCTCAACATCAGAATCCTCATCGTCAACATAGGACTTTCTCTTTTTCTTTGTTCCTGCACTCCCATCCTCCTTAGCACTATCTTTCTTCTCTATCTCATCTTCCTCTGTAATTGCTGGAAACAATTTGACACCCTGTAGTGTTTCTGCTCTCCATCTTTTCTGTTCCCAATCCCACCCAGCATCAGCTAAGGATTTCTCTACTCGTTTCATCCTCTTCTTAAACTTTATTCCTTGTTGCTGTCTGGCCACTAGCTCCCAAACCGCTAAAGCCTCAAACTGTGCTGGCCTCAGTAACGGCTTCATTTCATATAATGCCATTCGCAATTCACCCAAAATTCTCAAATTAAACATTCCATGCCACGGAACCCTCACTTCTTTGTTAGCTTACACCACTGCTGCAATCGAAAACACAGTGCTACACCTCACTCCTCCATCACAATATAAGCCAGAGAATTTTCCGGTGGGGTCAGCTCCCCCACTGATGCCTTAATGTAAGTATCACCCTTCATCGCACTTCTGAACGCCTTGAAAAACTTAATTTTGTCTGTTTTGTTTACTTCGATTCAATAATGAAATTACTTTTACTCGCAAGATTCCCTTCACCTGCTTACTCAACCAATTGCCTCTTACAGACGGCTGCCAATCCGCTTGCGACTCTCTTTACTGACCAACCTATCCCAGCGCGGCAGACTCTGATATCACACTTACACACAGCGGCTGACAAAGTCATGCAGCTCATCCTCCTACTTCAACTCACACAACTAATGCATATTATTGCGAGCACTTTAACCAAATACCAATAACTAAAACAAACCTGCTGGTTTACTACAGGAAGGAACACAATCGCTTCAGAGACCTTATGGATTTTCACTAATGGCTCTTTCTCTCATGTAGCTATTCCTCTTTCTCAGTTTCCCATATTCGCAAGCAAAATTCGACACGCAAATTTTACTCTCTGATCAGTGGGTCTGTCCTGGTGTACATAGAACTCTCCAAATTTAGTCGAAAAATTACTTTTACTCATCTATCTCACACACCGACTTGTTGACCATGCCCGATCAAGCTACTAAACTAGACAGATTACAACATATTACCAAGTGTCTCCTACACTTGTCAATATACTCCAGAGTCCTAGACCACGCAGGGTCCATACATCACCAACAACCACGCGGATAATTTTTGAGCACAAAGCGCCACACACATGTGAAGTTCGACAACTTCCCTACTCTCAAACTACGGAGTACGCACACTCCTACTAAACCTTTACTGGAGAACAGACTCCCTACTTTTACCTCACATACATCACAATTCACCTGCGGTTTGCTCAGGCCTCTGCAAGCGCAACCTACCACTTTCACACTATCACAAAACACGCCAGGAACATACTCAACTTTACTAGCAGGATCCAGGATCTGGGAAAGTTATTTCTGGGCTTAAGGAGACATCATCCTCGCTACAATTGCCATTTCAGAAAAACAAAATTCAAACCTCATAAAAATACGCCCAACTAACCCTACTTAAACTACTACCATAAGCAATAATCACCACATAACTAGTTCACCAAGGAAATAAACCATCAAGCTGCTACTAGAAACTGCTAGCGCGTCTGGTCCTTAGTAAGTAAACTTACAAGGGGACGCGTACAGGTCGAGGAATCTTTTAAATCGCATGGAGTATCTTAGTCATTCAGCGACTACTGAATCAATAGCTAACATCAATAATCAAGAAACAGTCTATGAAAAACAGCTTTAAACCATCTTATTCATCAATAAGCACAACTAAGTAATGAGTTAAACAATTTTTATTTCCCTATTGATTACAACTCTAAGTCATCTCTTAGATCAATCTTTATTCAATCCACTTAATTTATTAATTCATTAATTGAAAACATCAACTCTTGGCGTAAACATATGCGACCATCCAATTTTCATAAGCTAAGAATACCAGCATTAATAGTGAAGTTCAGCAATTAAATTTATCAGTCATTGTCACTGTCCACGTCACCCTTAACAGCCTATCTAACCAAGATTAGCATCAGCATGTGGGTCTTCGTGCAAAAAACAATTTAGAGAAAACATCAATTTGGAAAATAATCTACCTAAGTGAGAATCTCTGTCATCAGTGCTGTTGGTACCTAGAAGAAAAGGCATAAATACGTCAGTCACATTTTTATAGCTACCTATCCAGGATGGTTCAGCAACAAGTCAGTCTTCATCTTCAGGTCATCAATTGGTCAGCTATGGATCAGGCTCACAGACCATGAGTCCAATATCAGCAACTCGGACAGCATCTCCTGATGTCATCAACTCTTCTCCTGCAACTCTCTCTTCTTGCCCCTTGCCATGAATTTTTATTAGGGTCTCCCAGTCCATCCCCCAATTGCTAATTGGTCGGTCAGCCGGCAGATATAACTTTAACCTATAGTTTTTGTTTACTAAATCTACAAATTTTCATATTTATTTGTTCAAAAGATGTGGATTGGTTCTTCATGCAATGCCCTCATCATCCACCTCATCAGGTATCGAAATTGTTGCATATTCCTCTTAAGACACTATTGTTTAAGTCCTGGGAAAGTACATTTAGCCTGCCCTACATATAATTGTATCAAATTGTCTTCATCATCTTCTATCCGCCGGTACATTGCAGAAAATTCTAGCTAAGTAACTTGAACTTCGAGCGGGTCAAGGCTATAGCGGCTTCCAGTCCTTTGCAAAACATTCAGTATTTCAGGTTTTTGAGCATGCAAATCCCATGGAAACTAGGCCATTTGTCCAGCTAACTCAATAATACAAATTAATGCAAAACATAGGTTATTCATCTCATTATGACATATTATTACATTTTTATCACATATTTCCATTATTTCAGGCAATTTCAGTCCTTTTAGTACACATGGGACCTCATTACAACCCTGGTGGTAAAGTCTGCTGATCGCTGTGCCGACAGCCGCCAACATACCGTGTCCACGGCGGAAATCCGCTATGGGTATTATGACCCACACTGAGAAATCCTCCACAATACAGACACCCACACAAGTCCGCCACACCAAAGGTCAGTGATAAATTGGCGCACCAAAACCCACACTGTCACGGCAACCGGATTCCACCCACACTAACACGACCCACGAATCAACGCGGCGGTCATTCAACCGCGGTAAACCATTGGCGGAACACACTGCTGCGCTTAAAATACACACACACTTACAAAACTACACCACATTGGACAATTCAAAATACACACACATACACACACCACACCCACACACCCAATCCAATATAGAACACACACCCACATTACCCACAACCCCTTACAACAATTTTTTTTGAAGAAGCAGAGAGACAGAAACGCAAAGACCACACCAGCATTCAGAGGCACACAACACCACCACTCATACACCTTCCAGGCACAAAATACCACACACCTCTAAACATCACCCCACACATCACATCACACAAAACCTCACACATCACTCACACCACATCATGGCAACTCAAAGTCACCCTAGGTTTTCTGAGGAGGAGCTCAGGGTCATGGTGGAGGAAATCATCTGGGTAGAGCCACAGCTATTCGGATCACTGGTGCAGCAGACATCCATTGCTAGGAAGATGGAGCTATGGCGGAGAATTGTCGACAGGGTCAACGCAGTGGGACAGCATCCAAGAACACAGGATGACATCAGGAAGAGGTGGAACGACCTATGGGGGAAGGTACGTTCTGTGGTATCCAGATACCAGGTAGCAGTACAGTGGGCTGGCAGTGGACCCCCACCTCATCCCCCACAACTAACAACATGGGAGGAGCAAGTCTTGGCAATCATGCATCCTGAGGGCCTGGCAGGAGTAGCAGGAGGACTGGACTCTGGTAAGTCAAATCTTTACTACTATATCCCCCACCCTACCTGCATGCCACCACAAACTCCTACCCCTACCCTCACACCCATCACTCCAACACCTCACATATACCCCACAATCAAAACCCACCCATCCCAATACCAAGCCCTTCATGTTACACCAATGCATGGGCACCCATCACAGACCTGCATGGACACTCATCACCAAAGCATGTCCAAGGGAGAGACTCACCCAGGGCACACAATCACCACTCACACACGGGCCAAGGCGATATTGCAAGCACAGTAACAGAGGGAAACACACCCATTGCACAAGATGGCACACACAGATAAAATAACAATGCATTTACACCCCAACAGGAACCCTACCCAACGTCACCGGACAGGAGGTGCCAGCCATATCCAGTACCCCCACAGAAGAGGCCCACAGTGGCGACAGCAGCTCTGCATGCCTGGATCAAGATGACCAGCTCGGCCCATCAGGGACCTCTGGACAGTCGGTTCCCCTGCCACAGTCCCAACCCACCACAGAACCTCCCCCCTCAGGAAACACCACCACACAGGACCCACCCAGCGGGCCCATGCCACTGTCCCCAGGACTCGTCAATCAGCAGTGTGCCCACCACTACAGGGACCCCAGGAAAACCCACTAACCCAAGCAAATCAGGGACCAGGGGTCAGTGGCAGTGTGCACACTGTTCAGGGGACAGAGGTACAGGATAAAGGGAAAGCTGGGAGGGCTGCTGTGCGACAGGGGGAGGACAGGACAGGGAACCGACCCTCCACGAGGCACTATCAAACATCATGGGAGCATACCACCATTCCCAGGAGACCATGGGCACAGTACTGGCCAAGTTTCAGGAGACGCAGCGGCTGCAGGAGGGACAGTACCTGGGGATCAGGGAGGACTTGAAGTCCATTAACACCACCCTGGTCACCATTGCAGGGGTGCTGGCAGACATGGCCAACACCATGAGGGAGACAGTGGCACACCACCGGGCCCTGACACCAGCCCAAATGATGAACAGCTTTCCACGTCTGCTGGCAATAGTGGATAGGAGGTCCCGTCACAGGACCAACAGGCCACCAGCACCCCACCCCCTGCAGAAGGAGAACCACCCCGCAAACGGTCCCTGTGAGCCAGGCAGAAGACAGAGAACATTGCCAAGACCCCCACCAGGAAATAAGACTCTCCTGATTGTCACCCTTGTGTCCCACTCTGTCACCCTTTCCACCTTGAACTGACATTGCTCCCCTTCCTATGCCCCATTGGACAATGGACCTGTGATGCCAAGAGACTGGACTCTACTATGGACCTTTCTCCACCATCACCCCAGCCCCTTCCACATACCCCTATCCACATTAGCCCATAAATAAACACCCTTTAATCACAAACCAATCTGGAGTCAGTCTGTACTTTCACAAATGTATAATTACAACTTTATCCCCAAATATCAATGTAAATGTTAATTTGCTCATACCAATGTATGACAGTTATTGGGGAGCAGTAAATATAGCAGAAGTCAGAATGAGGTACCCAGATCTGTGAAATGGAAAGCCAAAGTGAACTGTCAGTGTCCATAGACAGAGGTTAAGAGGCTGACTTATACAATGTCCTACAGTAGTCAGATATGAGATGAGCAGTGCCAGTCTCTTACCTGTGTGTCACTGGATGTACTGCATGATGATGTTGGTTCAGTTGTCAATATATACTCGGTCGTCCCATTTCCAGGGGGCGCTGTAAGGGGACTGTCAGAAGCCTGGGAATCACCTTGAACACCTATCTAGAGTCCCTTGCTGACCCCTGTTTGTTTCTCTTTTCTCTATGGTACACTTGTGTAGGACTACATTTGCTTCTTGGAACTGCAAATCCCATAATGCACAGCTTGGTAGTCAGGAAAACCCGGATTCTGTTTCCCATTGTTTTCAATGGGAGAAGTCCAGTTGCTCCTTTTCACTGGATCCTCTCCTCCAGGACTTGCAAGTGTCCGAAACCACACACACCTGAAACCTCTCCTGTGCAGCCCAGCTTGGAACTGCTTATAAGCAGCCATTTCCTCAAGATCCTTGTCGTGCATCGGACTTCAATTCCTTTGTGTTACAGACCCCTTGTCGGATGGTGTTCCAGTTTTGTTCCTGTTCTGTTCCAGCCTGATCCTGTTTCCTGTTTCTCTGCCCTGCTCCTGATTGTTCCAGCCAGAGTCTGCTCCCTACTTCTTAGCCTTGTACCTGTTTGTTTCTTCCAAAGCCTGCTCCCTGTTTCTCTGCCCTGCTCCTGCCTTGTTTCAGCCTGAACCTTCTCTCTGTTTCCCAGTCCTGTTTACTGCTCATTTCCTACTCCCTGTATTCCAGTCCTGTCCTTGCCTGTTCCAACCAGAACCTGTTCTCAGTTTCCCAATCCTGTCTCTGTCTGTCCCAGACAGAAGTTTGCACCCTGTTTTTAAGTCCTAGACCCGCCTTTGCTTCAGCCTGAGCCTGTTCCTAGTTCTTGCCTCTGCCTCTTTGTTTGTTCCCTTCTGTTTCTGTTTCTTCTTGGTTCTTTGTGTCTGGTAAGTGTTCTATCAGTCTTCACCAGTGTATACGTGTCCTCCTGTGTACTGGGGTTGGCTCCTGGTTTCCAGGAGGCAATTCCAGCCCCCATCCTTGTCCAGTGTTATACGTTGTATTTCGTGCCTAACAGTGACAGTGTGCTATTGCTGTTTTCTCAGGAATCGCCACTGTGTTTCCAGCTGGACCCACAAGAGCGTGTCCTGTGTATGTAAGTACTATCCTTGTTTGTGCTCTAGGGTCCAGAGACAGAATCACTTCTGCTGCCTCCTTTCTATGGGGCTGGCAGGGTGACTATCTGTAAGAGCAAACTGCACAGAGGCATTGAGATTCCCTGTCACTGTGGGAGGTTCTGCGCCTTACTCTGTGTACAACCCCAGCGTGTTTGTCCACTGGTAATCCGTTTCCTGTTTGTTCACACAAGGGTCGCTCTGCTTTTACTTTCCTGTTTCCTGTGCCTATCCATAGCTGTCCTTTCCGTGTATGCCTTTAGCTGCTCCTCTACCCCAGTGTACTACCTCTTTAGGATATTCGGTGACCTCAAGGGGTGTCCCAACCAAAGTCCTGATCAGACCCGCCCGAAACCGTGACAGAATGCACGACCCAAACATTTCAAGCTCCCCTGGCAGTAAAGGCACACACAAACCTAAAGGGCTTTCCTATCATGTTAAGACACCCCTTTCTATGCCTATACATTCTCTGAAATCCTCTAAAAAAGACCTTAGTTTAAAGGATAGACTTGTTAAAAAAAAACATAACTTGCAAGTTCAGTACTATACTGAGTGGCTTGCTAATCTTTCAATGATAGACTATTATGTTATTTGTGGCTATGACCCCCAGTCCCTGTCTGTAGAAGAATTACAAGGACGTAATTAGTTTTTGCAGTATCTATTAGTTGAAGCCAGTAAGAGTGTTCATAACCGTGGAAGTGCTTTTGCTACCTCTGCACAAGACATTTACTCTCAAGAAAAGATGGTTAATTCCTCGCCTCATGCTAGTGCATCCCACATTCACTTCCAGGACTCTGTCAAAACAAAGAACCCTGACACTGTTCAAGAAGACACACTAGGGATTCCCTTGTTTTCTGTTGAGTGCTTCAGCCCATCTAGGCCAGTTTCTCAGAATTCAAAGTGCAGTGCTGACTCTTATAAAGATCGATCAGTCCCTCAGAGTTTTCAAGTCAGCAGGCTAGACCCTGTATCTAATGGATCAGTAAAGACTGTGGGATTCCTTAGTTCCACTCAAAAGGCTTGTGCTCTTCCCAAACTGGATGATAATACACCGGTCTCAATCCCTAAAAGCTCTGCTAAACCCTTTTCTATTCTGAGTGGGTTTGATAACAATATGGACATACACACACTAAAAGAGCAGTTTTGGCAGATTAAAAGGCAGATATCAGACTTCTATGATGAATATGTTATAACATACACAAGAAATCTTGCACATGGGCTCTTTTCATCAATGCATATTTCACTGTTGGCAGAACCAGACATTCTGTTTATCTGTAAGGTAGAAGAAGTAACAGAGCATCTGATGGAAACTACTGCAAGGCAATTTGAAAACCTGAAAAAAGGAAATGATCACCAGCTTTGGCTTAAAGAACAGTATGCTACTTTGTGTGCCTCTCCAAAGACTTCTGTAGAGCAGATTGTCCCTTCTATTAATGACAGTCAAAAGACAGCTCCAGTTATAAATATATCAGCCTCTTCTTCAGACTCTCTCTCAGCCTGTAGTTCTCCAGTGAAAATTCCTGTACAGTTGAATGAATCTCTGACATCTCTGAGAGATTTGACCCCTCTTGATTCAAAGGATGGATCAGAGTCTTCAGAAGGAAGTGTCTCAACCCCTCTATCAGAACAAATAAAGCCAAAGGAAGAAGAGAGTTCTGATGCAGACTCCAATAGCTGCACCTTAAGAAACCAAGATATGACTTTACTGGAGAGTAATGGCAAGTTGTGCAACAGTGTTGAAGAATCTAAATCTAGTGATGACAGTGGTTCCTGCCTTGCCATGAACAAACCTGCAGATAGTGCTGTTCAAATGGCACACACACCAGAATTTTCCGATTGTGGGGATACGCCTGCCCTTTCAAACAATATCATAGAATTTTCAGATAATGAAGAGACAGTTCCTGTTTCAAGTGAACTAATGGAATTTTCTAACCGTGAAGAAATACCCGCAATTACTAAGAATGTAATGGACTTCTCAGAAAGTTTAAGAATCTCTTCTGTGTCAAAGCAAACCGTGGAGATTTCAGACAAGGAAGAAAGCCAGCAATCTGAAACTAAACAGCCTGTCATAAGAAATGAGAGCCTTCTCCTAGAACTGGACACAGTTGCAGCCTCAACCACTGATCCTGACCTGCTGATCCCTGCCAATGTGTATCCTGTTTCCAGCTCCACGATTAGTGAAGAACAGATCTCTGAGCTACCGGTATCTGATTTTGATGAAAAATCAGGCACACCAATGTCACCTGCTGTGTCCCTGAAACTAAAGACTCCTGAAAACCAGCAATCTGAAACCGAAGCTCAAGTGCTGAAAGATGTAATACTTCCCACTAAAACTAAAGACTTGAATTTGAATCTTGTATTCGAAGATCTGATGATAAGTACTGTTCTTAGTGTTTTATTGCAAGAAACCATCATCAATTCAAAGGCTAAAGCTGAAGATTTAGATAACAATTTAGAGGCGATTTCTGAAGAGACTCCAGTTCTATTTCAATTCAAAGAACAACCTTTCAGTGTTAACAGAGCTGAAGATCAACTACCTGTAGTAGAAACGCCTTGCAAAGAAACCATTTCTGATACCACGAATACACCACAGAGCACTTGCAATGAAGAAATCTCAGTCTTGTCAGAAGATCACCCTAAAGAATTAGTTTGTGGAACTTCTACATTCTCAGATGTCAATTTAGTTTCTAAAGACATGAAAACTCTTGTTGCTCCTGAATTTGATACTCCGAAGTCATCCAAGACGAAAGAAAATTCTGACTTTTTCATGTTTACTTTGAGAACACCAGTTACCCATGTTTCCCAAGTCTCTATGCTTTGCAAGCCTCAGACCACAATCAATGTAAATACAGCTGCAGAAACAGACAAATCCTGCTTGTCAGAAGGTGTTACAGACCTGACAGTTACTAATACACCAATCAGCTCCTCCAAAGAGGAAAGTATTGAACAGGAAACTAATGTCATAAACATAACTGCCCGTAATGCCATTCCAGATCTCCTTGCTCCTGAATCTACTTCACCAGAAACCAACTCCATGCACTCCTCCCATATCAATCGAACAATAGAGAGGAAAGACATCGGAGCCCATATGGGTATTAATACATGCTTTGCTCATTGGATGATTCATCTGTGGCAGGACTGTAAACTTATCAACCAAGGTTGATGTTCGATTTACTTGCTTTGGCTTTTCCTCTTCAACTTTTTTCAGCCAAAGGATCGCCTTCTCTTCTTGAGCAGACTGGTGGGAGGGGGTATACTGTTACGACTCGGTCGTCCCATTTCCAGGGGGCGCTGTAAGGGGACTGTCAGAAGCCTGGGAATCACCTTGAACACCTATCTAGAGTCCCTTGCTGACCCCTGTTTGTTTCTCTTTTCTCTATGGTACACTTGTGTAGGACTACATTTGCTTCTTGGGACTGCAAATCCCATAATGCACAGCTTGGTAGTCAGGAAAACCCGGATTCTGTTTCCCATTGTTTTCAATGGGAGAAGTCCAGTTGCTCCTTTTCACTGGATCCTCTCCTCCAGGACTTGCAAGTGTCCGAAACCACACACACCTGAAACCTCTCCTGTGCAGCCCAGCTTGGAACTGCTTATAAGCATCCATTTCCTCAAGATCCTTGTCATGCATCGGACTTCAATTCCTTTGTGTTACAGACCCCTTGTCGGATGGTGTTCCAGTTTTGTTCCTGTTCTGTTCCAGCCTGATCCTGTTTCCTGTTTCTCTGCCCTGCTCCTGATTGTTCCAGCCAGAGTCTGCTCCCTACTTCTTAGCCTTGTACCTGTTTGTTTCTTCCAAAGCCTGCTCCCTGTTTCTCTGCCCTGCTCCTGCCTTGTTTCAGCCTGAACCTTCTCTCTGTTTCCCAGTCCTGTTTACTGCTCATTTCCTACTCCCTGTATTCCAGTCCTGTCCTTGCCTGTTCCAACCAGAGCCTGTTCTCAGTTTCCCAGTCCTGTCTCTGTCTGTCCCAGACAGAAGTTTGCACCCTGTTTTCAAGTCCTAGACCCGCCTTTGCTTCAGGCTGAGCCTGTTCCTAGTTCTTGCCTCTGCCTCTTTGTTTGTTCCCTTCTGTTTCTGTTTCTTCTTGGTTCTTTGTGTCTGGTAAGTGTTCTATCAGTCTTCACCAGTGTATAAGTGTCCTCCTGTGTACTGGGGTTGGCTCCTGGTTTCCAGGAGGCAATTCCAGCCCCCATCCTTGTCCAGTGTTATACGTTGTATTTCGTGCCTAACAGTGACAGTGTGCTATTGCTGTTTTCTCAGGAATCGCCACTGTGTTTCCAGCTGGACCCACAAGAGCATGTCCTGTGTATGTAAGTACTATCCTTGTTTGTGCTCTAGGGTCCAGAGACAGAATCACTTCTGCTGCTTCCTTTCTATGGGGCTGGCAGGGTGACTATCTGTAAGAGCAAACTGCACAGAGGCATTGAGATTCCCTGTCACTGTGGGAGGTTCTGCGCCTTACTCTGTGTACAACCCCAGCATGTTTGTCCACTGGTAATCCGTTTCCTGTTTGTTCACACAAGGGTCGCTCTGCTTTTACTTTCCTGTTTCCTGTGCCTATCCATAGCTGTCCTTTCCGTGTATGCCTTTAGCTGCTCCTCTGCCCCAGTGTACTACCTCTTTAGGATATTCGGTGACCTCAAGGGGTGTCCCAACCAAAGTCCTGATCAGACCCGCCCGAAACCGTGACAATATCTTCTTCCTCTGCCTCCTCTTCCTCACTGTCCACAGGCTCCACAGCTGCCACAATACCATCATCAGGCCCATCCTCCTGCAGAAAAGGTACCTGGCGTTGCAAAGCCAGGTTGTGCAACATGCAGCATGCCACGATTATCTGGCACACCTTCTTCGGTGAGTAGTATAGGGAGACACCTGTTAGATGGAGGCACCGGAATCTGTCCTTCAGGAGGCCGAAAGTCCTCTCAATAATACGCCTAGTTCACCCATGTGCCTCTTTGTAGCCGTCCTCTACCCTTGTCCTGGCATTCCTCACTGGGGTCAGTAGCCATGAGAGGCTGGGGTAACCAGAGTCACCTGCAAATGTCAAGGGATATCTGTTAGACACACACTAACCCTTTGTGACTACCCCATACCCAGACACCTATTCATACTGTGTGGGGACCTTGGGCTCACCTATTAGCCACACCCGGTGCCTCTGGAGTTGGCACATCACATAAGGGATACTGGTATTCCTCAAAATGAAAGCGTCATGAACAGAGCCAGGATACTTGGCATTCACATGGTAGATGTACTGGTCTGCTAAACACACCATCTGCACATTCATAGAATGGTAGCTTTTTCGATTTCTGTACACCTGTTCATTTCTGCGGGGGGGGCAAATGCCACATGTGTACCATCAATGGCACCAATTATGTTGGGGATATGTCCCAGGGCATAGAAGTCAGCTTTCACTGTGGACAAATCCTCCACCTGGGGGAAAATTATGTAGCTCCACATGTGTTTCAGCAGGGTTGACAATACTATGTTCAACACGTTAGAAAACATTGGCTGAGACATTCCTGATGCCATGGCCCCTGTAGTTTGAAAGGAGCCACTTGCTGCCAAGAAATGGAGCACTGACAGGACCTGCACTAGAGGGGGGATTCCTGTGGGATGGTGGATAGCTGACATCAGGTCTGGCTCCAATTGGGCACACAGGGCCAGATGCAGGAAACGATTAGCGAGTCGCAAACGGCAAAAATTGCCGTTTGCAACTCGCTAATCGCATTTCCCGATGCAGAAATGCATATTGCGAGTCGGGACCGACTCGCAATATGCATTTCAGAATCGCAAATAGGAAGGGGTGTCCCCTTCCTATTTGCGATTCGGAGTGGCATGCAATACCATTTGCGACCGCATATGCGGTCGCAAATGGTATCGCAGTTACCATCCACTTCAAGTGGATGGTAACCCACTCGCAAATTGGAAGGGGTCCCCATGGGACCCCTTCCCCTTTGCGAATGGACCCAAAACCATTTTTTCAGGGCAGGTAGTGGTCCAAGGGACCACTACCTGCCCTGAAAAAATACCGAAACTAAAGGTTTCGTTTTTTTTTTTAAGTGCAGCTCGTTTTCCTTTAAGGAAAACGGGCTACACTTAAAAAAAAAAACTGCTTTATTGATAAAGCAGTCACGAACATGGAGGTCTGCTGATGACAGCAGGCCTCCATGTTTGCGAGTGCCTAGACTCGCTATGGGGCCGCAATTTGCGACCCACCTCATTAATATTAATGAGGTGGGTCATTGCGACCCCATAGCGACTCGCAGACGGTGTCTGAGACACCGTTCTGCATACCAATTTGCGAGTTGCAAATTGCGAGTCGCAGGGACTCGCAATTTGCAAGTCGCAAATTGGCATTTTCCTACATCTGGCCCATAGTTCTTGGGTTGTGGAACAATCAAGTCTGTAGATGATAATGATGTGTCTGTCTTCCATTGTCGATATGTGCACCAGGGGTCTGTACACTGGAGGATGATGCCATCTCATCATCTGCCCCAGCGGATGTGCCCTACGGAGGAGAATGGTGAGCAGAGGGTCTTGTACCACACAGGTTGCACAAGTGTTTTTGCAGTAGTGTGAGTAAATCCATGTGTGGCGCAGTTTGTATGTATTTCTGACAAAATGTGCTGTGATGCAGTTAGGTACCATGCCATGTGCCCCCCTGAAATGGCGGCTGCCTGTCCTGGAGGGACAAGGGGAAATGAGGTAACTGCGCTGGCGTTGTGCAGTGTCGTGGTAGGGGGTGAAAGACCGCCGCGCATTTTAGCATTGGTTATAATTGGGCCCTATGGGTTCCAGGAGCCAATGATGACGTACGCCGGTGGTGACGGTACGCACTGCCGCGTACGTGACTGCCATTTTCTATCTGTTCACTCACGTGATACCTGACCTTCAACAGGAGAGGACCTACACTGCAAGTGCTGCTGTGCCCTCAGTCTGGAAGCGACAATGACTCATGTGTCTGGGGAAAGGGCCCCTGTCTTCACCACAGTGGAGTTGGACAAACTGGTGTATGGGATCCTCTTCCCCCTTACTCACTACTTTACGGTCCTCCAGACAAACAGGTGAGTACACTGTGAGCATGATGCGTGGGCCCTGAATGTATGGAGTGGTGTGGATGGAAGATACATGTGGGGGGGGGGGGCAGAGGCCTGCATGTGAGGATGGTGAGTGTATGTGCGTCAGGGCATGGGTGGGAACTGGTGGGAAATGAGTAAGACGGCCCGGTCATGAGAGTAATTTCCTTTCATCCTGTACCTTTCTTCTAGGTCAGCGCCAACCAGAAGAAGGGTATTTGGCGTGCCATCGCCAAGGAAGTGCGGACCCTGGGGGTCTATCATAGATGTAGCACCTTCTGCCGCAAGAGATGGGAGGACCTGCGCCGCTGGAGCAAGAAGACGGCGGAGGCCCAGCTGGGGATAGCCTCCCAATGTGGAAGGGGTGCCCGTCGCACCATGACCCCCCTGATGTTCCGGATCCTGGCGGTGGCATATCCGGAGTTGGATGGGCACTTGAGGGCATCACAGCAGCCACAAGGGGGTGAGTACAGTCTCATTCAGCGACTCTGCATTCTTTACGAGGTGTTTGGGTGGGGGATTTGGGCTGTGGGTTCCCCTAGGACAGGGCGAACCTGGTAGGGTAGGTCCCTTGTTAGGCAGGCTCTGAGGCACTCCAACCCCAATAGTGTTAGTGGGCCTCTACAAATAGACAGGCTCCTGTGGGTTCCAGGTGTGCAGCAAATGATGTTAGGCATAGTCCCCCAGAGGCAGGTGATTCCTACTAACTGCTAGTGCATGGCCTACTGCACAGGGCTGCTCCCTGCATGTTGTGTCCGCCAACGGTAGTGGTGTTGCCTGCATTGACCATGTGTCTCCTCTGTCTTTCCCCCCTTCTTGTTTTGTCACCCTGTCCTTGTGTGCATTAGCATCATCTGGCAGAGGAGCAGAGGCACCGGAGACGGAGGGAGCTGCATCCCACATGGCCCAGGAGGGTGAATCCACGGAGGGTGAAGGCACCAGTGGGACGGAGGGTGAGGGGAGCTCCACGATGGGGACAGGAGGGGACACCAACGACAGCGACTCCTTCTCTGATGGGAGCTCCCTGGCAGGGGCGGGCACCTCTGTGCCCACTGCAACAATAGGTACAGCCGCCACCACCCCTACCAGCACTGCCCTCCCAGCAGCCCCTCAGCGTGTTTCCCGTCGCCCCAGGCACCTCAGGCCTTGCCCCAGTCAGCCCTGCTGCCCTCAGTAAGGAGGCTATTGACCTCCTGAGATCCCTCACTGTTGGGCAGTCAACCATTCTGAATGCCATGCAGGGTGTCGAGAGGCATTTGAAGCAAACAAATGCATACCTGGAGGGCATTCATTCTGGCGTGGCAGCCCAACAGAGAGCATTTTAGGCTTTGGCCTCAGTACTGATGGCAGCCATTGTCCCTGTGTCCAGCCTCCCCCCTCCAACTTCCACTCCCCAGACCCAATCCCCTCTACCTCAGCCTATCCCAATCACACCATCAGACCAGCATGCACACACATCAACACACAAAAGTGTCTCAGGAAAATATAAGCACCACACATCCCACAGGCGCTCACACAAGCACCATACCCATGCAGACACACCAACATCCACTGCCTCCACTGTGTCCCCCTCCTCCATGTCCTCCACCTCCCTCCCAGTCTCGTCTCTACTCACACCTGTATGCCCTACATCCTCAGCCACTACCTCCATCACCAGCACACCCATCACTACACACCGCTCACGTGCAATCACCACCCCCACTACCATTCACACATCCCCTGTGTCCTCTCCCCGTGTGTATGTGAGCCCCCCTCCCAAATTACTCAAACGCAGGCACACACCCACTCACCAGCCATCCACTTCACAACAGCCTCCAACCCATGCACCTTCACCCAAACTCAGCAGACGTATGCCTCCTACAACCACTACCTCTTCCTCCACTCCCAAACCCCCTCCATCTTCCCATCCCAGTGTGTCAAAAAAAACTTTACCTAGCTAACCTGAACCTCTTCCCTACATCTCCCCCCTGTCCTTCTCCTAGGGCTAAGATGTCTAGATCCCAGCCCAGTACATCAGCCACCAAATCTGCATCAGCTGTGATCCCTGCTATTCCAGTACGGTCAATGGGGGCACCCGTCAGAGCTGCCAGTGTGCCACCGACAGAAAAGAAAGACCACCCTATTCCACAACCTGCAAAGCTCTAAAAGGGACCGGCTTCCAGAAGGGGACAGTCACACCACCCACCCAGCAAGCCTCGCACAAACACCGAGTGAACAGTGCCAAGGTCCCTGCAGCAACTGTCAAGAGGGGGAAGGGCCACAAGCCAAAGGGTACATCACCTCTGGGCTTGATGTCACCTGGTGAGGGGCTGGTGACCACCAAATCATCAGGGATGGAAGCCACATGCACCACAGTCACCACTGCCGCTCCGACCGCCACCTGCACTGCCGCTGCCACAACGTCAGTCTGCAGCATCCTCCCCAAGGATCAGCCATCCGAGGCTACCGGAGACGGTATGGTGTCTCCATCCACCGCAACCGTCACTTGCACCACGGCCAGCACTGGCAGCATCTCTGCCGCAGCCACCGCCACCTCCACCACCATCAGCACTGCCACGTGCACAGCCGATGCCACTCTGTTGGACGTCAGCCTCATCCCCAGTGTGCAGCCGTCAGAGTCTGCAGGTGACGTCCTGGACCCTGGACACGCCACGTGAGACACCACCTCCAGCACTGACACGAACCAGCAATTGGCAACCTAAGTCGCTGCAGGATCGAGTGTGGGTCTGCCTCCATGGAGTATCATGCTACCTGTTCCAGGTACAGTGTACGGACTTGTGTACTTGCTGAAAATATTTTGGTATACTGATTATTTGCTGTTCTCTTGGGCTATCTGATTGTTCGAATATTACACTAGTTAAACTTATTTCGTTTGGTCCTTGTGTTCTTCCTGGGGGTGATGGGGTGTATCTGTGATGTTATTGGATATGTGTGTGTGTGGGTTGTTGTGGGTGGAGGGTGAAGGTGTTGCGTTTTGCATGTGTGTGTCACTCCCTTTTCCCTCCTCCCCTCCCCTGTGTGCTAGGTGCAGTACTCGCTGTCATCGCTGCCGCCACCGCCTTCTTTCGCGGTGTATTAATAGATACAGCAACATGAGCAGGACCTGTAACTCGGGATCCATGGAGTCCTGGTTCTTCATTGAGTGTGGAGAGGTGAGTGATTTCCCTTCTGTGTACTATTTCTGCTGTGCTTTTAATGGCGTTGGTACTGCCCCAGAAAAGCTGGCGGATTGGTGCCTTGTAATAGTGTGGGCGGTACATTGTGTTCAGCCTGTCTGTTGGTGGTGTCCGCCGTGGTGTTTGTTGCTACCGCCATGGCGGTTGGAGTCTTAAAGTGGCTGTCTGTGTTGGCGGTTTCCGCCATGGTCGTGATTCCATTTTTATAACTGCCGGCCTGTTAGCTGTATTACCACTGCTTTATCACCGACCGCCAGGGTTGTAATGAGGGCCATGGTGATAACACCCCGAAGGCACATTTTCAAACGTGCACATTATTTCTCTATAATAAATTTCTCTACGCAGTTTCTCATTAATAATTACATATAGATCATTAATAATTTTCTTAGTTAGGGTATCTGCTTCAACAGTCCCATCAACTCCACATTGGTTCGTAGGTCCACTATTTCTGCACCAGATCAGAGGATAAGTTGGTGAGCCCTTTGGTGCGCTCCTGCTGCAGCTTGCCTCAAAGTTCCATTTTAATGGTGCAGAGGCTGTACAGTAGGTCTGAATTCATGAATGCCATGGCGGAGCCTGAGGTGCTGCTTTCCAGGTTTGTTGAGCTAGTTCTAGAGTTGGCCAGGTATGCTAAGGACAAGTGTTTTTTTTTTCTTAGGGGCCATGAGGCTACTCCCACTTCCCCCGTCTCCACTTCAGTATATGGAAGCTAATATGAGCCCCCCCATGTAGATACTTCTTCCTATAGGGTGATGTAGATGGCAGGGTAGTGCCTCAGCTCTGCAAGTCCACCTCCCAAAGAGTCAGTACTCCTTGGGCTGTGTCAAAAGGCCCCTCAAGGTTGTGGAATATACATTCAGCTGCCCCATATGGGTGACCCACAGGGGCTGTCTGAGGTAGTCATGGGATCTCACTGCACATCTGCTCTTTCATCCTGGAATCACAGTGTGAGGTTAATTCTAGGTCTATCTCTCTGTGTGCTGATTCCCTTTTATTCCATCCTATGAAGCCTGCATCCATTCCCCTCGAGGGCGTGTCTCATTCCCGTCTGGACCTTATGAATGTTTATTAATTTCTGCTTCCTCTCCTCCGGCTACCATAGAGGGTGGCCTGCAACCGTCTTTTCAGAGCTGGTCTCCTTTTCAGAGTGCAAGTCAGACGGCTCGGGATTCCTATTGAGGCCTGGCCACCTGCTCTGTCGGCACTTGCTCTCCAAGCCGCACGGGCTATCCAGCTTCACTCTTCTTCACCGCCAGAGGTGTGCACTCTTGTTGGGAGCCTGATTCAGAAGCCCTGGGAGGCTGCCTCTATGCCTCCCCCTCCAGCCAAGGGAAACCCCAGGGCCTACCTTGTCACACTTTGCCTCCACACAGCTTCAGGCTGATCTGGCCTGCCCTGCATCATGGTGGTGTGGGCCTCTATGCCCTATCCAGTGCCTCAAACCAGTGGCCATTATGGGCATCAGGGACACTACACCAGATCTCCGTGTCTCCACCAGTCGTGTGTGGCATATGCTTGCTGATTGGACACAGTGGCATTTCTAATGGTGAGCAGTCTACGAGAGTGATTGCAGGTAGAGTCTCACTGCTCTGCCATCTTAGCCATGCCCCTAACGCACATCAAGGTAAGTTACAGGTGGTATATTTACAACTGTGGAATATTGTCACACACATAGATAGGCCTCATCCTATTTTTTTATGTACCAAGACTCTCCACTCCTATATATATTGTTTGTGAAATTCCTTGATGAATTTCAAACAATTGTAAATGTTACCAAAAGTGTAAGTTTACATTTGTGATTCAGGTCCTAAGTCTCAAGGTAAATCCTCTAACCGGGTTGAACCTGGCTCTTTTATCTGACCTGCGCTCCATTTCGGTATTTCTCAATTCATGACTAGGTCCCAGGCAACAGTCACCGCAGTTTGTGCTTAATGCTTTTTGATGCTATTCTTACTTAACACTTTAAAAGTTCATATCTCTTGCTCCCCTTGTTGGATTTTTTAAATTTTTACATTTGTTTTTTACTAAAATTAATTCTATTTTGAATGTATTTAGGATTTTTCTTGTGTTGTGTTTTGACTTTGTTATGGTTTTGGTACTGCATAAAAATACTTTACACATTGCCTCTAAGTTAATCCTATCTACTCTGTGCTATAGATATCAGGTGGCGTTGAGCTCAGGTTAATTTAGTGCCTTTGGGTATTCATCCCTTAAAACTAGCAATCCAATTTCTTACACTATGTTATGTGGTCGGATATTTCAATGTGGCATATATTAAATAAAGCAGGAAGGAGAATGCATAATCTGAAGCCTCCTGTCCTGTCATAGTATATTGTGCACAAAAACAATTGCATAGACGATGTTTGCATGTCATTGTCCACTATGTGGTACAGAATTTGGAACTAGCACTGAAAGTGATCTGAGCCATGCACAAATCTGTTTGGGGACTCAGAATATGACAGTAACAATAACAGAGACACTCTTTGATTTTGCCATGCTGTATAATACCCAATCATAAACCTTTTTCATCAAATATGTTTAAGGCTAATATCACAACGTCATTATTTCTAACATAACAGTAAAATTGACTAAAACAAGGTTGCTCATTCTGACCTGTGACGTTTTCCATCAGATTAACTTCTCCCCGAAGCTATACACGCTTTAATGCCAGCTGGTTTAACGATTTTGTTTCTAAGAGAGAATCTGATTCCTTGCAAAAAACACATAAAGCCGTTTGTTTCTCTGCACTCATTTTTTTACATGGTGACACTTATTACTTCTCTCTGTCCTGAGGTGTTACTTCGAGCATCAACAAATGTGGTGGTGTGAAGTGAAATAATGTTAATTTGGATTTATTATCCTCCTGGAGAAAAATCTTGGTCCTGTGAATTTATCAAAGACATATTGACAAATAGTTTTAGATGACGCCGCTATATTTACCCTGTTTCAAATATCAAAGTTCAGGCACGAGTTAACATTCTAGGTTTAACTTTAAAACATTGGAGGCAATCATTATTCTTTAGCACAATGTCAGCTCGTAGACTTGAAGTTGGTCATTAAGCAGTTTCATCTATGCTATTAGTAGGCTCATTTGGAGACGTGCCCAAACGGAAAATGTGCGGCCATTCAAATAGCACACATTTTAATGTTTGCGGATATTTAAAATGTAGTGGTTAAAGCAGAGTTTCATCTTCTCCTCTGTGAAGTAGGACTTCATCACAAGATCAGAGGAAATGCTGATTCCCCTAGTAATGGGTGATAACGGCTGAATCAGGATTCCAAGTTCAGTATGAATACAGGCACCTTCAAAGTTTCTCCAGTTCACAATTCGAATGAAATACATGGAATATATTCTGGAAAAACTACAGAAACTAGTGGAAGTGCACACATTGTTGTAGTTATGTCACTAAGATTTCTAACCAAAAGGGAATACCGCATTTAAGATTTACTAATTTATCAATTCTTTTAAAATTTACAAACTTTTAAACATAGATATATAAAAAACTGTTTTTTCTTTCGAGGGGAGTAGGGGGTCGTCAGTAGCAGTGCCCTTTGGGATTTTCAGGTGGGTGGTAGGATCTAGTAACTGCAGGGACGGTTATTGGCCATGTGGATTGGGGGTGTGTGGGTGTTGTTGACTGTGGATGGGGCATTATATATAGTAGTAGCAGTCACCCGGTTACCACATTCAGAAGCATATTTAACAGGTACAGCGATTGGCTTGCCCCACAGTGGGGAGAGGACCCACTGTATGGACATCATGAGGAGGAAGAAGTCTGGTAAGGAGAGAGGTTCCATAGGGGAAACATGAAGGGGCCTGCGGAGTGTAGGCATTGTCTGTAGCCCCTGAGAGCAAGAAATTTGGCTTCCTTGTGCTTGTGGGAGTGCAGGTGAGAAGGGGAGGTTCTGCACAGGACTGTGCTGTGTTGTGAAGGACGGCACTGGCACAGAGGATGATTTCGTAGTTGGTTTATTTAAGCTCGAGAAACAGATGTGATCTCCACCTCAGCCAGCTCCCAATAACCGTCTGAGGCGGAATGTCACGGTTCCCATGGAAATCTACAAAGGTTCTATTCATAAAAGAAACACACATTATAACATATCCTCCTCCTTTATATAAAAACCCACACCCCTCTTGGTTCTCAACTCTACGGTTACTGTAACTTATACAAAACATAACAAAGGTAGGTTGACATTTGACTTATGATAGACATAACTTAAAACATCACCACTTTACATAATCTTGTATGTATAAAGGGGGGCGTCTTTGTCTCTGCTTCTTCGAAGGCAAACGACCCTCCCCGGGACTCTGTTCAGTCTCTGGAATAGTTCGAGGGGACTCAACCTCTGATGTTTGAGAGATTGTCACACCCTCATCTTCTGAACTCTGAGAAGTTGAGATCCCACTTTTATCCAAATTTTGCGGTGCTCCAACAATGGACCTAGCGGTCTCATCATCAAATGTTAGAGAGCCTGACTCACCCTCTTTTCTAGAACTCTGACATTCTGAGACCACGCCTTCATCATCAATCAACATAGACCCCTCACATTCATTCCTCTGTGTACAGTACCTTGAGCCCTGCACACAAAATCTAGCTACCCTCCTAAAAATCTACTTTCCACCATTTTCCAACACAACATGCCATCTCCCAATATCCTTAACTTGAAATGGCCCTCGAAACTTGTTTAATCCTCAAATACATCGTCCAGATTTTATTTTTACCCACTCGAAAGGGACAATTTTGTTACTGTGTTTTCTTGTTCCTGTTGGCATTCCTGCACACCTCTATTTCCTTCCAATAAAGCTTTTAAACAAAACGGTGTCAACTTGGTACATGGCTTCCGACCACGCATTAACTCAAAAGGCGAAGATACAAGTGTGTTGTTCTCTGTAGTCCGATACGCCCACACTAAATCACTCACGACCTTTCCTACACATAGTCTATTCACCAAGGCTAGTTGAATGGCTCCCTTAACCATCCATCCTATTAGCCCTTTCTACTGCACCGTTAACTTGAGGATTATAAGGAGAAGTGCGTACATGATTCACCCCGCACTCACTTAAAAATTGTTTCATACGATGTGACGTAAGTTGAGTACCATTATCGGTGACAAGACAGTCTGGATAACCTTCCTCACCAAAGATTTCAGATAAGATCCTTATTGTAGATGAGGTCGTCACTTCCGCCATAAACTTCACGACTAACCACTTGGTATTCAGATCAACCAAGACAAAAGCAAACCTCTGATTGTGATTCACACCTGCAATTGGACCGATAAAATCGCTGCAGACTGTGTGCCAAGCTATGCCTGGATCCTGCATGGTCCCACACGTGGATTGCTTACCCACCTTCAACCTTTTCTCACTTTCAATGCACTCAGAACACCTCTCTACCCAGTTTACTACATCGTCGTCCATTCCTGGCCACCAAAACTCAGCTCTGAGATGCTTTTTGGACATAGTTTGCCCTAAATGTCCTTCGTGGGCAATATCAAATAACGTTTTCCTGACACCTAACGGGGGTATCAACCTTTCTCCCCGTACCAAAACTTTGTTGTCCAAAATAGACAACTCATCCAAAACTTTCCCAAATGGCCTAAGGGCTGTGGGTAACGTACTTTCTCTCCTTCCTCCTTCCACTATCATCTTGAGTACTCCCTTCAACACTTCATCATGTATCATCGCTTGTTCCCACTCCTCTTTACTCACAGCCCCCAAGGTCCAGTGAACCCGTTCACAAACACTTGCAACCGCCCCTTCACTCTCATACTTTAACACTCCTTCTTCGTCAACCGACTTCCAATCTAAAGGTAAACGTGATAGGCAGTCTGCCTGCACATTCTTCCACCCAGGTACGTATTCTCGAACATTTTTTTTTTTAAATATGTTTTTTTAAACATTTTTATTAACATTAACATTTTGCTGTCATACAGATACTGTTCATGGCTTGACGGCCACCGGCCACCGTTCTGTTCACCCTCATCCTTATAGACATCTTATCTCTTTCTTGTATATACTATTAATTGTTTTGTTATACCTTCTAGCCGTGCTTCATGTTTAGTTTTACTATGTACTCGGTCTACTCGAGTCTCCTGATCATCTATACATCTTGTGAATGCACCATATTGTCCTTTCTACTGCAATGTCTACATGACAGACTTTAACTAACAAAAAATAGTAACTTTACTTGATGGCACCAGTGCTAGCGGGCGAGAGCAGCTGCAGGGAAGGATCGTATACTTCTCCACTGGTTTGTGGGGTGGATCTCCCATACCTTCCCGGCTGGTTCCCTGGGGGGAGGGCATCCGACCCGTTCAGCTCCTGCCTATCCCTCATGTCTGTTCCATATCCCACATTGTCTATTATTATTATTATTATTTATTTTTTTTAAATAATTTTGTTTTTTTATTTGTATTTTTTATTTTTGTGGTTTGGGGTTCTTATCCTCGGACTGTAATCGCCCCTGTTTTACCCCGCATGTGTAGCCTCAGGTCTTCCCTATACACTATGCCCCGGCTGATATGACTTTGTTGCCATCTCCCTTATCCTACTCCCGTTCCTGTCACTTCTACATGCTCCCCTCTTGTTGGATCGTCTACCATCACTATACGGTTCCATTTCATCAGTACTTCCTCCCATGCTGGTGAGATAGGAGTCTGTCGGAGGCCCCGCGCCTCTTCGCTAATCAGGACCTGCAGTTATGCCCTCGCCCATTTCGGAACATCCTGTCTCCATACCTTCAGTAGAGGCATCTGGGTGATTTCCAGCCCAATGTGATCAACCTTCAATAAAGGGCCAGGGCTAGTTCCAGGAATCGACTACCCACCTTCCCACGTGGGAGTCCTGTTCCAAGACCCAGGAAGCACACCGTCGGGGCCAGGGACAGATCCACTTCAAATAATTTATTCAGGTCAGTCAGTACCGCTCCCCAACCCCGCTGGAGTTCTGGGCAACTCCACACCATATGGTCGAAGTCTGAATCTATGTCCTTGCATCTGGGGCATGACCTTGGGGGCCACCATATATTAGGGACAAACGGTGTGGGGTAAGGTACGTTCTGTGAATATAATTGTATTGGATGTATCTTAGTCGTGTGTTTCGTGAGACTGTCCGGGGTACACCAGTATTCTCTTCCATTCCGTGTCAGTTAGGTCCCTACCCACTGTCCTTTCCCATTTCTCCCTTTGTGTTTGGAGCGGGTCCAGGGCGTGTTCATTTTGGGCCCGGTATAGTCTAGTAATTAGGTGGGCCTCGCCCCCTCATACCAATATTAGGTGTAATATCTAGTGGGTAGGGGGTTCTGCATTAACTGTTTCCCAGTGTTCCCTCAGATTGTGGAGCAACCTCTGGTATAGAAGGAATTGCTCCTGTGGTACCCCATTACTCTCCACCAGGTCAGTAAAGGATCTCAGCACCCCATCCCTAAATAGGTCCCCCACTGTCTCCACGTCCGCTTTTTTTCCATGTTCTCAACCCGGGGCCCGTTTGACTTCTCTCAATGACTCCCAGCGTCAGCGCCGATAGTGGTAGGGCGGGGGAGTAGGGTGGACCGACTCCCACATGTCTCGCGCATTTCTTCCAGCACGATGCAGCATCTCTCGTCATGAGGCTGTCAGTGTGGTGTGCCACCCGCCGGTTAATCAAGTGTGCAATAATCAGATCCATACCCTTCACTCCGCTGGTAGTGTATCTGTCCAGCTGACCCTCTCCGGTGAACCATCTGGAAACCCACTACAGCTAGGATGCTAGGTAATAGGACTCAAAGTGTGGGGCTCCTAGGCCCCCCTACTGAGCTGGTCTACAAAGAATGGAAAGCGATGTGCGCCTACGGCCTCCGTCCCATATGAGCTCCCGAAGCAGGGTATTCAACTTACGGAACCATGCCGATGAGATCAACAGCGGCAAGTTAGCAAAATAATAAAGGAGAAAGGGTAACATGATAATTTGGGCTAATGATATTCTGGCCATTATAGACAGTTTCAGGGAGCGCCAGAATCCAACAGATGCCCTCAAGGAGCGAAATACCCTCCAGATGTTACCGTCTCTGAGGTCCCCCAGTTCATGATACACCTGAATGCCCAGATACTTAAAGGTGCGGGGTGCCCACACCATGTCCTCTGGACACGTGGTGAGGCGCTCACACCTTGGCAGAATGGGGAAGACAAATGTCTTGCGCCTATTGAGGTGCAGTCCCGACAGGGTACCAAATTGTTCCAAGTTTCGCAGGGCCCAAGGGAGACCAGATTCTCCATCCCTGAGATAGATGAGAATGTCGTCAGCGTACAATGAGATGACATGCTCTGTTTGCCCCCACTCCACTCCTCTACCAACTCCGTCCATCCTCAACATGGCGGCCAGAGGTTCAATGGCAAGGGCGAATAATAGTGGGGACAGAGGACAACCTTGCCTGGTTCCCCTATAAATGGGGTAAGTATCAGATACCATCCTATCCGTCTTGACCCTTGCCAACGGGGCACCATACAATAGGTCCACCCATTTTACCCAACCCTCTCCCAGGCCCATCCGCAGCATCACCGCCCTGAGGTAGTCCCAGTGGACCGAGTCAAAGGCTTTCTCAAAGTCCACCGCTAGTAACACTCCCAAAGTAGGTCTCTTCTCTATGGGCATGTGTAGGATGGCGAATAACCGCCTGAGATTCTGGGAGGTACTGCGGTTCGGAACAAATCCATTCTGATCTGTGTGTACTAAAGCCAGTATACATTGGAGTAAGCGGTTGGCTAGAATCTTACTAAGGATTTTGAAATCATTATTCAGCATTGATAAGGGGCGGAAGTCAGTTACCGATGCTTCTTTAGATTTCAGTTTGGGTAGGAGGACCACCAGTGCTTCCCTGAGCGAGTCTGGCAACCTGCCGTGATGCAATGCCTCTGTGTACATCTCCACTAGTTGTGGGGTCAACAGCGTCGTAAATGTTTTGTAAAAGTTCATTGAAAGGCCATCCGTCCCCGGAGTCTTCCCTGAGGCTAGTTGCGAGATGGCCTCCTGCACTTCTTCCGCTGCCACCGGCCCTCCCAGTCTGTCACGTTCCTCATGCGTCAGGGTGGTCAGGGGGAGTTGGCGTAAGAAACCGTCAAGTTCCTCTGTGTTGAGCTCGCCTGGGCCCCTATACAGGTGGGTGTAGTATTCTTTAAAGGCGTCATTTATAGGGCCCGGTCTACATCTCCGCTCTCCCTCACTGTCTCTTACATTCGTGATGGGTTCACTGTACCCTCCTGGTCGCACTAACCACACCAGCATCCTACCCGATCTGCCCTCCTCGGATTGCAATGAGGCTAGGTATTGATGCATATTATGGCAGCGTAGTTGTTCCTCAACCAGGGAGTGGGACCTCCTCACTCGTTCATATTCTTCTTGTTCTGGCACCTCCCCGCCCCTTCTTCGTTCCCACTCGTGTAGATTCTTCTCAAGACTGGTCAACTCCTGTTCCAATGTACGTCTCACCCTCACCGTTTGTCCCATACAGTGACCTCTCGTTGCTACTTTAAGTGTTTCCCACTCCGTGGACCTAGAGGAGGTGGGCCCCTTATTAATTTTAATATGGTCTGCCAGATATGAGCAGAGGTCATCCCTGTATGCTTGATCTTCTAGTGAAGCCAGGGACAGTCTCCACGTTGGGTTGGGGGGGCCTGTCTTCAGTTACTCTCCATGTAATCAGTAAAGGGCTGTGGTCAGATAGGGTACGACCAAGATATTCAGAGTGTGTCATTCCCTGTACCATGTGTGCTGTGCACACCACTCTGTCTATCCTGGTGTGCACCCGGTGGAGACCTGAGTAATATGAGTAGTCTCTATCAGAGGGGGGTTGTTCTCGCCAAGCATCCACCAAACCCCAGAAGTCCAACCACTCCCTCAGTCTCCTGGATACCTTGTGTGTTGCCGCCCCAGGCATCGGTGGGGTGGAGCGGTCCATGTCCACATCTAGAATACTGTTAAAGTCTCCATCTATTATCAGTTCTTCTGTCTGCTGCCGGGTGAGTTGACTCGATAGGTGCATCATGAAGGTGATCTGATCCTGATTGGGAGCGTGAATACTACCTAGGACAATCGAGGTACCATGCAGCTTCCCACTGACTATCACAAATCGGCCCTCACGGTCTATATTGGTTGATACTACCTCGAATGGTACACCGGCCCGGACCAAAATCAGCACACTCTGTGTGTACGCAGAATATTCCGTGGCGTACACCTGCCCTCTCCACCTGCGTCTCAGTGTCTCTGCTTCCCCGGTTGCCAAGTGGGTCTCCTGTAGCATTGCCACCTGGATACCCCTTCTTTTTAAATAGGACAATATTCGATGTCTTTTGGCTGGAGACCCCATCCCCCGTATGTTCCACGTTATGAAGTTATAATCTGCCATGTTGATGTGTCATAAGCATTGCCATTTCCCCATCCCACCCCGGTGGCCCGATCCCCCCCAGATCTTATCGCATGCCCTACACCGTCACATCCTCGCCCCACAGGCACCATCTGAACTTATAAGAATAAATCCCAACTCCCCCTTCCCAGGGCGCCCCACAAACAGTAGGTTGCCCAAAGAACTGTGCAACAGTGCAACATATTCAACAGTTTAGTGCTAGTTCTCGCCAGACTGGTGGATGGTCGAGAATCCGGTGGTGGGTGGCTTGCTCAAGGGGGCCCCAAGCTCATGTAACTCTCCTCACCTAGAGGCCAACTGTACCGTTCAGTTATCCACGTCCATCTGCCGTCTGCGGGATCACTTTCTGGGCACGCGCCGAGCTCCCTGAGCCCACCACGGAGGACCCCGCTCCCTCAGGAGGGGACGCCTCTCCGCTCATGGAGGCCGCCGCCTCCAGGGCCGCTTTCTTTCCCAACTCCCTCTGTGCCTCTGTTGGTGCCGTACGGTTGCGGTTTCTGCTCTGCCGCCTCCTCGGGCCCCTGCGGGGACCGCCCTCAGCGCGTTCCTCCCTCGTGCGCTGCCCAGGCCGGCATCTGCGTGCTTCCAACCATTCCCACGCCTCATTGGGGGATTGGAAGAATGTAGTCTTGTCCTCAAGAGCTACCCTCAGCCTCGCCGGGAAGAGGAGTGAGTACCGTATTCCCTCTGAGCGCCCTCTCAACCGCCAGGAGCAAGGCACGTTTGGACTGGACTTCGAGTGTGAAATCCGGGAACAGTGTCACTTCCCCATTCGCCACCTTAAAAGGGCCTGCTTCTCTGACCCGCTGCAGCAAGGTATCCCTATCCCTGTAGTGTAGCAGTCTAGCAACCACCACTGGGGGCGGTCTACCCGGCGCCAGGGGCCTCAAGGGCACCCGGTGCGCCCGTTCCAATGCAAAGAAGGGGGTCAGCCTGTCCGGTGCCACGACTGTGACCAGCCACTTCTAAAGGAAATCCACCATATTCGAGCCCTCTGCTCCCTCCGGAAGTCCTATGACCCGTACATGGTTCCTACGGTTTCTCCCCTCCGCGTCTTCTGCTCTTTGTTCTAGCCGTCTCACTCTGTCTGTGAGGTTCATCACTGTGACTGTTAGGTCTTTTTGTGCCCGTGCTATTACAGTCAGGGCGAATTCTGTTTCCTTGACTCTGTCGGCCAGCTTCGGGTAATCCGCCATCAGGAAGCCCACTTCAGCTGCGACTTGATTAATATCATGCTGCAACGCTGTTTTTGTGTCCTCAATTGCACTCAGGATTTTGTCCAGGGTATCCTGCACTTTAGATTGCGGTGGGTCCTGAGGCTCCCCACCACCGCATTCCACGGACGGGGTTCGATCCATGGTTTTACCCTTGTGCCTGTTCTTGGAAGACATTGGGGATATTGTGGGTCGCGTCCAGAGGCTTAAAGCGGGGGGCCTGCCAGCTGTTTCAACACCTCTCTGCTCCAGCGTTTATGGTGACCACACCGCTCCACCTTCCCTTCTGCGTTTATGGGTTGTTCTCCCAAAGAGCGGCTATACCGTGCTCACCAGACCCCGTCCCAAGTAAGATGCGTGACCAACAGAGCCATGAAGCTCACACAAGCCTTATCTCTCCCGTCCTCCAAGGCCTGTCAGATGGCCCATGCCACCGCTTCCCTGTCTCTGCAGGGCGAGAGGCTATGTTCAGCTGGGTCTACCTCTGGTGTTACTGGAGCCGCTCCGTTCCCCCCGTCCGTCTCCGCTCCCGGCAGCTGCCCGATTTCTCCATTCTGTGTTCCCCTGGGGGTCGCAGTGGCAGTCTTGTGGTGGTTGGGAGGAACTCGTCCTCCTTTGTATGGGCAACGTTATTGCCTCCTTATATTCATTATTTACCTTTTGTTCACCTTTGTTTAATTTATTATTTTCCTTATTTTATTTTACCTCCTTTCCTTTCCACACATTCTACTTCAGGCCATGAACAGGGGTATTCCGTCTGCTCCAGTGTGGAGCTACTTCGAGCCTATGTGCGCTGTCCGATTCGCCGCTGTTTGCACCTTCGTCCGTATTGCAGCGCGGCACAGCGCCTTCAGTTTTCGCTTCTCCGGGACTCCAGGGCTCGACCTTCCTTTACCTGGTCTTGACAGCGCAGCACGCGTGGGTTCTTCTCCTCCCGTGGTTGGCTGCACATGCAGCGCTCCTATCGCCTGGACCTCCGGCCTCATATCGGGTCCCCCGCTGTCTGTCTTAGCGGGACCGGAGCACCTTCACCCCGCGGTTGGCACAACCGGTAGTCAGTCGCACCGCGCCTGGCGCGCACAGCAACTTTGGTCCCCGGTCACGGGGTGGGGCGCTAGGCCACTGTTGCCTCGTTCCTGTTTCACCTCCAGCGAGCACCCTCAGGTGCTCAAGGCAGCATGCCCGGCTCCTCGTCAGGTCTGCCGCTCCACAACGGCAGCAGCGGCGTCCGTGTTAAGGCGTGGCACCGCGCCTTCAGTTTTCGCTTCTCCCGATCTCTTGGGCCTTAGTCTTTCTTTACCGGGCCTCGGCTGTGCCGCGTGCAGGAATTCTTCTTAGTTTCCTCACCTCGTGGTGAGTTGCACTTGCAGCGTTCAGAACACACTGGACCTCCGACTACACTCCGGGTTCCCCACTGTTTATCTTAGCGGGGATGAAGCAACTTCCCCCCGTGGTTAGCATGCCCGGCGGTCAGTCGCACCCCGCCCGGGCGCGCGCAGCAACTTTGGTCCCCGGACTAAGGGTGGGGTGCCAGGCCTCCAGCTCCTCTCACCAGTTCCACTTCCAGCGAGCACCCTCGGGCGCTCAGGGCAGCATGCCCGGCACCTCGTCAGGTCCGCCGCTCCACACCGGCAGCGGTGACGTCCGTGTCAAGGCACACCACCGCGCCTTCAGCTTTTGCATCTCCCGATCTCCTGGGCTCAGTCTTTCTTTACCGGGCCTCGGCAACGCTGTGTGCGGGAATTCTTCTTAGTTTCCTCACCTTGTGGTGAGTTGCACTTGCAGAGTTCTGATCGCGCCGGAACTCCGATTACACTCTGGGTTCCCCACTGTTTATCTTAGCAGGGATGGAGCAATTTCCCCCCGTGGTTGGCACGCCCAGCAGTCAGTTGCACCCCGCCCGGGTGCGCACAGCAACTTTGGTCCCCGGTCTCAAGGTGGGGTTCCAGGCCGCCGGCTCTTCGCACCTGTTCCACTTCCAGCGAGCACCCTCGGGCACTCAAGGCAGTGCGTCTGGTTCCCCGTCTGGTCAGCTGCTCCCCGACGGCGGCAGCAGCGTGGATGGCCCCTAGGTCGGGGTTATTTTTATCAGATAACTCGTGGGCCCCTAGACAGCAAAAGGTTTATGCGGCTGCCATCTGCGGCTGCTCTGCCACACCCCCATGTATTCTTGAACATAAATGTATTCCTGTAATCTAGCTACTAACCGAGCCAGTCTTGCTGAACGCTTGGCAGCCCCACCAGAAGACAAAATCTTCATCAAAGGTTTGTGGTCCGAACATAATGTCACTCGCGTTCCCCATATGTAAACTCTGAAGTACTCCATACCCCAAGCTGCAGCCAAAGCTTTCCTCTCAATAACGGAATGATTGCGCTCAGTATTTGTTAAGGAACGCGAAGCAAATGCAACAGTCTTTTCACCTGTTGGATGTATCTGCGCAAACACTGCTCTGATACCGTATGCACTCGCATCCACAGTAATTACTGATCTCTTCCCTGTATCAAAAGGGGTTAGTATGCCAGCACCACACACCTCCTCCTTTATGGCCTCAAAACACTCTTGTTGCGTGTTGGACCACAAACATCTTACACCCTTCCTCAATAACATTTTCAGTACCTCCGTCTTAGAAGCAAAATTCTTCACGAATTTGAAATAATACTCTATCATTCCTAAAAAAGACCTCAATTGATCTTTGTCTTGAGGTGGTGGAGCCAGCTTAATAGCATATAATAAGTTATTCTTAGGCTTGATACCATCACCCGAAAGGGTATGCCCAAGATATTCTATCTCCCTGACCAATAACACACATTTCTCTTTCCTTAGTGTCAACCCAGCATTAGAAATTCTGTCAAGGACCTGCTTTAAGGTAAAATTATGATTCTCCATCATGTCTCCAAAGATTAAAATATCATCCTGGAAGTAAATGACACATTCTAAATCACGGGGTACCTCACTCATTACTCTCTGAAACACGCTGGCCGCCGAACATAACCCAAAAGGCATTCGGGTAAATTGGAACGTGCCTTCCATGGTTATGAAAGATGTAAGAGGTTTAGAATCATTGTGCAATTTGACTTGATGATAAGCATGTTTCAGATCTAATTTCATGAAAAATTTCCCACCCTTCAGTAGAGTCAAAAGTTCATTTATGTTGGGGAGTGGAAAATTGTCTGCAACTACACATTGATTCAGACTCCTCAAGTCGAGGCAGAATCTCAACTTGTGATCGGCTTTGCGAGTAATGACAACAGGAGAAATCCAAACTGAAGTCTCCACTGGCTCAATTACCCCATTTTTCAACATTTCTGACTTCCTCTCTAACCAAAATAGGTATCCTTCTAACTTTATACTGGATTGGCATCGCCCCTTGTTTCAATTTAATTTTGTGCACATACCCTCTGAGTTCATCCATTTCCTCACAAAACACATTATCCGCACCCCTGATAATATCTTCCAACATCACTTCCTGTACTACCATAACAGGATTCTGCGCACGTGGATTTATGACAATGTGAAAGTCGTATTGATGAGCCCACCCGAGAATCAGTGGACCTGCTTCTGCCACATATACTTTCCCCTCAACCACCCTTTCACCAAAGGTGATGTCAGCTACCATATAGCCTACGATATATCGATTTGTTCACCCTGATACCCACCAGGGTTGATGTCTTTCGGCAATAACTTGACATCAGGCCAATTAGACATGAGCAATTTCTTTGGTATGATGGTGTATAAAGACCCTGAGTCAACCATTCAGCTGTAGGTCTTTGTCTCCTATTGTCTTGATGCCCAACCATCAGTACTCTGTCCGCACGCATACTCAAAGCCTCATCTGATTCTTCTGATAACACTGCTACCTTCGTCTTTGCAATCCCTCGACACATCCTTGCAAAATGTCCTTTTTGCCCACACTTCCTACAATCCTTTCCTTTCGCAAAACAGTTTCTCGCTCCGGTACTGTGACTATAGCTGCCACAGTTGTTGCATCCCTTACCAATTATTCTCACATTCTGACCACCTTTACTGCTTTTACACGCACTTGCCCCACCTTTGCTACCAATAGCTTCACTGTCTGTATGCTGACCAATAACTGACACTCCAGTTTTCTCTTCCCTCTTATCCATCACTCTCATGCAGTACTCAGATTCTTCTATTACTTTAGCTATCTCAACGGCACCCTTTAAAGTAGGATTCTTCGCAGCCCACAATATCTCTTGTATCTTACGACTGTTGCACTGTACTATAAGTTGGTCACGTATCATCTCTTCAATCATTGAACCCAAATGGCATTTTAGAAACAATTCTCTTAACCTGGTGACAAAGTCATCGATCGATTCCCCTGGACGTTGTGGCTGGGTACAACATTTATGTCACCTAGGGCCAGATGTAGCAACTTTGCAAATTGCGAGTTGCAATTTGCGAGTCCGAGCGACTCGCAAATTGCAACTCGCAATTTGCAATGCAGAACGGTGTCTCAGACACCGTCTGCGAGTCGCTATGGGGTCACAAAGACCCACCTCATTAATATTAATGAGGTGGGTCGCAAATTGCGGCCCCATAGCGACTATGGGCACTCACGGGTATGGAGGCCTGCTGGGACCAGCAGACCTCCATGTCCGTGACTGCTTTGAAATAAAGCAGTTTTTTTTGTTTCAAGTGTAGCCCGTTTTCCTTAAAGGAAAACGAGCTGCACTTAAAAAAAAAAAAAAAAACCTTTAGTTTCGGATTTTTTCAGGGCAGGTAGTGGTCCCTTGGACCACTGCCTACTCTGAAAAAATATTGGTGGGTCCACTCACAAAGGGGAAGGGGTCCCATGGGGACCCCTTCCAATTTGCGAGTGGGATACCATCCACTTCAAGTGGATGGTAACTGCGACTCCATTTGCGACCGCGTGGAATTGCATACCACTGCGAGTCGCAAATTGGAAGGGAACACCCCTTCCTATTTGCGACTCTGAAATGCATTTTGCGAGTCGGGGCATTTCTGCATAGCAAACTCTGGTTTGCGACTCGCAAACGGCGATTTTTGCCGTTTGCGAGTCGCAAACTGGTTGCTACATCTGGCCTCTAATTACTATATTGCCACCCCTTGCAAATCTGATTTCTAAATGCTTACGTGCGGCAGCATAAACATCCACATCAGGTTGATCTTCCTGAATGGGTAACAGAGGTAGGTACTTAAAAATGTGTTGTCCTTTCTTACCCAAAGCATTTAGTAAAATTGCTTTTTTCTGCCCAAGGGAAAAATTATGCCCATCTAATGCCTCTAGATAATTATCAAAAACGTCCAACAATTCTTCACACTCAAGTGATAGCAGAGGTGGTGGTGCAATGGCATGTAAATCCATGTTGTTATTGTTCAATGACAAATATCATATAACCATATATATCTATAGCAGTAATATATAATAAAAAAACTTACTGAAATACGCAAACACCAATTGCCCCCACTAGTGCACTGTCTCTGCAAAGTACTGTTAGTGACAAGAAAGCATGAAAAAAAAAAACACAGAGAACAGTAAGGTTTCAGTAACATGCGTGCCCATTGCAGAGGTTCCTCATCAAGGCAACAGGTACGGTATTCACGGTACGGTACGGTACGGTACGGTACGGTTCAGCGTGCTGCCAAAAGAGCAAAGAAAATGGTCCCAAGATCGTTATGAAGACTGAGTATTAGCTCGAGATCCAAACCATCATAAGGATACCGTCTTAGATGTCGGTATGAGCATCAGATTGGCCTTTCCTCTAATGCTCGCGTACCGTAAGTAGTTCTTAAACAGGTCCTGGAAAGAACACTGACTGCTAAAACAAAATTGTGTTCCTGAGCACTCTGAACTGCAGGATTACCAAGGTGACACTGCGCTCTTACACACTTTCACTTGCTGTGTGCGCACTCAGGTGACGTTGGGCTCCCACGCGCTTTTGTTTGCTGTATGGCACCAAGGTGACGTTGCGCTCCCACGCGCTTTCGCTTGCTTTGTGGCACAAGCATTCCACCAGTGTTTGTGTTAGAGCTGTGCGCGCCCGTATCAACCGTTGATATATGATATATGAGGACTTGCCCCACAACAGACCTCCACACTGGCCCAGATAAAAACTATAAACAAGACACTGACCGCAACAGTTAGCCTTGCGCCCACACGATCTCCTTGGCTCCCAATCACAAAATCTGACGGGCAGCAGCTGCTGATCCAGAGATGACTCAGCACACAATCCTTACACGATGCCTGTTTGCCATCACACACGACATCTCAAACGGCAGTAGTCTCTGGTTAAGATCAGATTCAGATTCAGATGATCCTTACACGGTGCTTGTCCGTTGCCACGCGTAAATTCCTTCGAGATAGAGGTCACACCGCTCCTTCACAGTAGAAGCTGGCTCCAACTCGTTGCCAAATTTATGTTGTGAAGGACGGCACTGGCACAGAGGATGATTTCGTAGTTGGTTTATTTAAGCTCCAGATACAGATGTGACCTCCACCTCAGCCAGCTCCCAATAACCGTCTGAGGCAGAATGTCACGGTTCCCATGACAGTCTACAAAGGTTCTATTCATAAAAGAAACACACATTATAACATGCTGATTCACATGAGGCTATAGAGCCTAGCGGCTACATAGGGCTGATCGCGGTGCCACCTGCGGAGCAACAGATGGCTCCTGAGTGGAGTGCTGTGGGCGTGTCCAGTGAGGAGGTGGGCCTGCTCTTTGATTTGCCCAATACATGCAGCCAGGCCCTGCAGGAGAGGGCGAGAGAGGCCTAAAGTGTGGCTAATTGACCCTCATGACCCCTAGCACTAGGCAGAAGGGGAGCTACCCAGTGTATCAGGAACTGATGCACGGAGGCAGAACAAGGTTAGAGGCACACAGAGGGGTAGGGAGCATGAAGGAGCTTCCATACCACGGCAGGTGATGATGGTGGGGATACAGGTGGGCAACTTTGATGAATTTATTGGCAGCTGGCCACATCAGATGCATTCAGGCGCCACTGCTGCAGCATGGTACACTTGATGGCAGAAAGGAAAAGGATGAAGAGCCCAGGAGGAGGTGGGTTTGGCTGTCAGACGGGGGTGCCAGGAGTTCGGAGAGAGGGGGACAGGGTAAGTGTTATGCCAACTAGGACACACAGAGGGTATAAAGGAAAACAGCAGTGAAGCACTTAGAAGAGTTCAGTGCAGCTGACCTGCTCTGGCCTGAAGACAGAAATCATGTCCATACGGCTGGTTCTGGGATGGTGCGGGACCTCATGCACCAGTACAGAGGACAAGGCTTTGCGGTTGCCTCACAGCAGCGGGATGCTTTATGAGGCACAATTTCGTAATAGGGGAGTGTGTGATGGAGAGTCTTCTGGTACGAGTGGTAATGGAGAGGTGAGTGGATGGGAGGAAGAATTAATTTTGGATTATGATGAAGATGTTTTGGAGAAGGGTGATATTGTTGGTGGTACAATGTTGGACTAAGAATCGTGGAAAGCACCTCTGGATTTGTGTCATGAGATTATTAAAAGGAAGAAGAACTTTGCTATTTTGCAGGAATTAGAGCCCGGAGTGGAGGACACGTGGACAGTGGCTATACAGACAGAAGCAAGGTTGGTATTGTGGTGGACGGCTTTTGAGTTGGCCCTGACTTAGAGGTCAGGTAAGGCATCTCACAGATTCAGTAATGATGAAGGTGCTGGGGTGAAGGTGCATTCAATTGGGGTTGAAGTGAAAGTGAATGAGTAGTTGGCAGATGAGGAGCTGCGGTTGGCTGGCGGTAAGAACCTGCAGGATAGAGGGACAGGTACTTATTCAGAGGCAGCAGAAGTGAAAAGGAAGGACAAGGAGGCTACGAACAGAGAGGACATGGGGTGGGGTAGCTCAGGCTGAAGATACAGCTAAGAAAGAGAGCAAGGAATTAAAACAAAAACAAACTGCCCTACATGGGTATTACAAAGCACTTATGGGCTCATTTCATTTTGGCAACAAAAGAGACAAAATGAAAGTATATGGAAATATTTAGGTAATATTGAGTAATATTTAATTTAAGTGAGGGCAAAGGAGAGGTAAAAGGAAGATGAATATGAGCTGTTCAAGTGCCCAAAGGTGCCTATTGACATTGAAAAATGGATGGCGGCATTACTCATACACTCAAGTGTGCAGTGTGAAAAAGTTAAAAGTTCCAGAGCTTTGTGTAGCATTGTTTAAGCATATAGAAGTGATGAGGAAAGCACAGATAACCTTTGGAGGTTAGGCCTGGACTCAGTATGATGACGAGTTTTGGGCCAATCTGGGGGAGGATGCAGACAGGAGTTAGTGGCAGCTGGATAGTGAGCTTTTCTTGCAGATGATGACACAGGAGAGGACAGCTTTATCCACTTACACAGTGAGCGGATTGCCAGTGATTTATTAATCCCTTTGGGGCCGTCCCACTGAAGTAGGGGTAGGTGCCATGGGAAGGGGGCAGGCAGGAAACACAGGTGCATGTTTGTCATGCAATAGTAGTTCCTATATACGATAATACTGCAAATCCTGCCATTTGCACTCCAAGTGCAGAGGGATGCATATGGTCACCCAGTATGGTCCACAGACAAATGGTTTTAGGGCTCAAGGAACTCACAGGTCAGTGGTAGAACAATTAAGATTGACATATTATATCGATCATGATGCACCAGGGGCCAATTCTCTCTCTATGTTGCTGAATCAAATTGGGATAAATATGCAGAAGATGGCAGAGGTTTTACAGCCAGCATAAGGGGCTGGCTGGGGTCTGTTAGTCATCCACCTCTGTTTTGGACATGCTCCTTACATCTGGAGCTATCTTCAGTACAAGCCTCCCCAACCTCTGTGCAACTGGGTGCAGTTGATATCTATCTTGTCCTTCAGTAGGTGACAAGGACTATAGAAAAAACACAAAATGAAAAAGAAAATATATAAAACTGATTGGTACATATTACCCAATATCCTGTGGTTTACTTGATCTAACATATAAACTAAAATAAACAAAGATATAAGTAATAATGTCAGTGTAAATCTTTCACATAATCCACAGATACAGTGCCTCACTTTTAGTTTGGCAGTCAGGGTAGTCCCCAGCAAAAGTGGCTAGGTACCTTATTCACCAAACTGGTGGTCCATCTGCTCTATTTAGAGTTGGGTTAGCCATCATGTTTCACCCTTCAGACCCCCACTCACACTACTAGAAACCTTACACCATCAGCTGAACAGACTCGGGGCTCTCAGCCTAAGTACCTCAGACCATCTACCCTATTTAGGGAAGAGGGTTTGCTTTATGTTATTCATGTCAAACTCCCATGAAAATCATGGCGATAACAAAAAAAGAAAAATAAATCACCCTCACAGCCTGAAAAAAACACTCAGGGTGTCAGGGTCACTAGTTCACAAAATTATTTTTTTAATTATGAGAGTTTGTAATTGTAAAGGCAAAGTGCTTGATGAGCAGTCACATGAAATATGGTAGTAGACTTCCAGGAGCAGAATACATGCCACCCCTGCCCTGTTAAACAGAGTACAGACCACCAGAGTGTAAGTGACATGCCTATTTAAAATACATATTTGTTATCAAGACCATTGTGGTATAAAACTTTAGCAAGTTTAATCTTCAAAGCCATTTTAAAAATACATCTAAGGGTCAATATATTGTTTAGCTTCATTATTGAATTGTACTATGTTGCTCTGGCAGTATTGATAATGAACTGACAATTTACTAACAGATGTGGAACATAAGGTACATTTATTTAGCTAAGTTGCTTCTTACATGTAGAAATACAATACATTTTTGTAACCCCTTCGCTGCCAGGCCTTTTCCCAATCAGGTGCCAGGCCTTTTTTTGGCTATTTAAAGCAGTTTGTGCTTAGGACCTCATAACCTTTTGTCCACATAAGCTACCCACACCAAATTTGCATCCTTTTTTTCTAAAAAGCTAGGGATTCTAGAGGTACCGAGAGTTTGTGGGTTCCTCTGAATTAGACCAAGAAATTAGCCAAAATACAGCTAAAATTTCATTTTTTCAAAAAATAATGGGGAAAAAGTGCTGCAAAAGACAGCTGGTTTTTTTCCCTTAAAAATGGCATCAACAAAGAGTTTGTGGTGCTAAAAATACCATGATATCAGCTTTCAGGACCAGGCAGACTTGAATCAGAAACTCAAATTTTTCTACACAATTTTGTCATTTTACTGGGATATACCCCATTTTTACTATTTTGTGTGTTTTTAAGCCTCCTTCCAGTTAGTGACAGAAATGGGTGTGAAACTAATCCTGGATCCCAGACAGCTAAACCTTTCTGAAAAGTAGACAACATTCTGAACTCAGCAAGAGGTCATTTGTGTCGATCTAACAAGGTTTTTCTGCAGAAAATAGCAGCTGAAATAAAATAATATTGAAATTGAGGTTAAAAAAAAGCAATTTTCTCAACGCTTTGCTCTGTAACTTTTTCCTGCAATGTCATATTTTCAAAAGTAATATACCATTTCGTCTGCTGGACTCTTCTGGTTGTGGGGATATATAGGGGTTGTAGGTTCATCAAGAACCTTAGTTACCCAGAGCTAATAAAGGAGCTCCACCTTGCAATGGGTTTTCATTGTATACCGGGAATGCAGCAGTTCATTTGGAAAAATATAAACAGTGGTTATTTGTGCATCTCTCAATTCCTGGGTGTCCATACTAGGATGTGAATTACAGGGCATTTCTCAAACAGATGTCTTTTTAACACACTGTCTTACATTTGGAAGGAAAAAATGTTGAGAAAGACAAGGGGCAATAACACTTATTCTGCTATTGTGTGTTCCCCCAAATATTCCAATAAAAATGGTACCTCACTTGCATGGGTAGACCTAATACCTGCAACAGGAAACGCAACATGAACACATCACATTTTTACATTCAAATCTGACGTGTTTATTGGAAAGTGCTTATCTGTCGATTTTGGTCTCAAGCTCAGCCAACACCTAGGGTAACCTACCAAATCTGTGCATTTTTTAAAACTATACAGTTAGAGGAAACCAGAATGGGATGGCTTGTTGAGCTCTCAATAGGTCCTGTAACCCAGAATCCTTTGCAAACCTCACAATTTGGCCAAAAAAAAACTCGTTCCTCACATTTCGGTGATGGAAAGTTATGGAATCTAAGAGGATCCACAAACTTCCTTCTAGACAGCGTTCCCCCAAGTCTCCCAATAAAAATGGTACCTCACTTGTGTGGTTAGGCCTAGTACCTATGACAGGAAATGTCCCAAAACACAACATGGACACATCACATTTTCCTAAAGAAAACAGACCTGTTTTTTGCAAAGTGCCTAGATGTGGATTTTGGCCTCTAGCTCAGCCGGCACCTAGGAAAACCTAGCAAACCTGGAGGTTTCTGAAAACTAGAAACCTAGGAAAATTCAGAATGGGGTGACTTGTGGGGCTCTCACCAGGTTCTATTACCCAGAATCCTTTGCAAACCTTAAAATCTGGCAACCAAAAACACATTCTCTTCACATTTAGGTGTTGGAAAGTTCTGGAATCTCAGAGGAGCCACAAATTTCCTTCCACCCAGCATCCCCCCTAGTCTTCCGATAAAAATAGTACCTCACTTGTGTGGGTAGGCATAGTGCCGGCGACAGGAAATGGCCAAAAACACAACATAGACACATCACATTTTATCAAAGAAAACAAACCTGTTTTTTTGCAAAGTGCCTAGCGGTGGATTTTGACCTCTTGCTCAGCCGGCACCTAGGAAAATCTAGTAAACCTTGACATTTCTGAAAACTAGACACCTAGGGGAATTCCAAATGAGTGGACTTGTAGGGCTCCCACCAGGTTCTATTGTACAGAATCCTTTGCAAACCCATAAAATTGGCAAAACAAAAAACTTTTTCTTCACATTTTGGTGATGGAAAGTTCTGGAATCTAATAGGAGCCACAAATTTCCTTCCACCCAGCATTTCCCCAAGTATCCCGATAAAAATGGTACCTGACTTGTGTGGGTAGGCCTAGAGCCCGCGAAAGGAAATCCCCCAAAACACAACATGGACACATCACATTTTCTCAAAGTAAACAGACCTGTTCCTAGCTGTGGATTTTGGCCTGTAGTTTAGCCGGCACCTAGGGAAACGTACCAAACCTTTGCATTTGTGAAAACTAGACACCTAGGGGAATCCAGGATGAGGTGACTTGTGGGGCTCTCACCAGCTTCTATTACCCAGATTCCTTTGCAAACCTCAAAATTTGGCAAAAAAACACTTTCCTCACATTTTGATGATGGACGTTTGTGGCACCCCACAGATTCCATAACTTTCCTTCTACCCAGCGCTCCCCCAAGCCTCCCGATAAAAATGGTACCTCACTTGTGTGGGTAGGCCTAGTGCCTGCTACAGGAAATGCCCCAAAACACAATGTGGACACATTGGGGGTGATTCTAACCCTGACGGGCGGCGGAGGCCGCCCGCCAGAGTTCCCCCCTCCAGAACACCGCTCCGCGGTCATAAGACCGCTGCGGTGATTCTGGGTTTTCCACTGGGCTGGCGGGCGACCGCCAAAAGGCCGCCCACCAGCCCAGTGGAAAACAACCTTCCCACGAGGACGCCGGCTCTGAATGGAGCCGGCGGAGTGGGAAGGTGCGACGGGTGCAGTTGCACCCGTCGCGAATTTCACTGTCTGCAATGCAGACAGTGAAATTCAAAGTGGGGCCCTCTTACGGGGGCCCCTGCAGTGCCCATGCCATTGGCATGGGCACTGCAGGGGCCCCCAGGGGCCCCACGTCACCCCATACCGCCATCCTGTTCCTGGCGGCAGAGCCGCCAGGAACAGGATGGCGGTATGGGGTGTCAGAATCCCCATGGCGGCGCAGCGAGCTGCGCCGCCATGGAGGATTCTTTTGGGCAGCGGAAAACCGGCGGGAGACTGCCGGTTTTCCTCTTCTGACCGCGGCCAAACCGCCGCAGTCAGAATGCCCTGCGGGGCACCGCCAGCCTGTTGGCGGTGCACCCGCCAACCCTGGCCCCGGCGGTCCATTACCGCCGGGGTCAGAATGACCCCCATTATATTTTCCTGAAGAAAACAAACCTGTTTTTTGCAAAGTGCCTAGATGTGGATTTTGGCCTCTACCTCAGCCTGCACCTCAGTAAACCTAGAAAATCTATACATTTTTGAAAACTAGACACCTTGGGGAATCTAGAACGGGTTGACTTGTAGGGCTCTCACCAGGTTATATTACCCAGAATCCTTTGCAAACCTCAACACTTTTTCTTCACATTTTGGTGATGGAAAGTTCTGGAATCTAAGAACAGCCACAAATGTCCTTCCACCCGGCATTCCCCCGAGTCTCCCTATAAGAATGGTATCTTACTTGTGGGGGTAGGCCTAGTTCCTGCGACAAGAAATGCCCCAAAACACCACATGGACACATCACATTTTCTTATAGAAAACAAACCTGTTTTTTGCAAAGTGCTTAGCTGTGGATTTTTGCCTCTAACTCAGCTGGCACCTAGGAAAACCTGGACATTTCTGAAAACTAGACACCTAGGGAAATTCAGAATGTGATGACTTGTGGGGCTCTCACCAGGTTCTATTACCCAGAATCCTTTGGAATCTTCATAAATTGTCAAAAAACACTTTTTCTTCCTATTTTTGTGATGGACAGTTCTGGAATCTAAGAGGAGCCACAAATTTCCTTTCACCCAGTATTCCCCCAAGTCTCCTGAAAATAATTATACCTCAATTGTGTCAGTAGGCCTAGTGCCCGCAACAGGAAATGCCGCAAAACACAACATGGACACATCACATTATCCCAAAGAAAACTGACCTGTTTTTTGCAAAGTGCTTAGCTGAGGATTTTGGGTTCTAGCTCAGCCGGCATCTAGGAAAACCTAGTAAATCTGGACAATTCTGAAAACTAGACACTGAGGGGAACACAGAACGGGGTGACTTGTGGGGCTCTCACCAGGTTCTATTACCCAGAATCTTTTGCAAACCTCATAAATTGACCAAAAAAAACACTTTTTCCTCACATTTGGGTGATGGAAAGTTCTGAAATCTTAGAGGAGCCACAACTGTCCTTCCACCCAGCAATCCCCTCACGTCTCCCGATGAAAATGGTACCTTACTTGTGTGGGTCGGCTTAGTGCCCGCGACAGGAAATGGCCCAAAACACCACATGGACACATCACGTTTTCTCATAGAAAACAAACCTGTTTTTTGCAAAGTGCTTAGCTGTGGATTTTTGCCTCTAACTTAGAGGATCCACAAATTTCCTTCCACCCAGTATTTCCCCAAGTCTCCTGATAAAAATGCTACCTCACTTGTGTCAGTAGGCCTATTGCTTGAGACAGGAAATGCCCCAAAACACAACATGACACATCACATTATCCCAAAGAAAACTGACCTGTTTTTTGCAAAGTGCTTAGCTGAGGAGTTTGGCCTCTAGCTCAGCCGGCACCTAGGAAAATCTAGTAAATCTAGACTTTTCTGAAAACTAGACACTTAGGGGAATTCAGAACGGGATGACTTGTGGGGCTCTCCAGGTTCTATTACCCAGAATCCTTTGCAAACCTCAAAAATTGACCAAAAAAAAACACTTTTCCCTCACACTTGGTGACGGAAATTTCCAGAATCTAAGAGGAGCCATAAATGTCCTTCCACCCAGCAATCCCCTCAAGTCTACTGATGAAAATAGTACCTCACTTGTGTGGGTAGGCCTAGTGCCCGCGACAGGAAATGGCCCAAAACACAACGTGGACACATCACATTTTCTCATAGAAAACAAACCTGTTTTTTGCAAAGTGCCTAGCTATGGATTTTGGCCTGTTGCTAAGCCGGCACCTAGGGAAACCTAGCAAACCTGTGCATTTGAGAAAAATAGACACCTAGGGGAATCCAGGATGGGGTGACTTGTGGGGCTCTAATGAGGTTCTGTTACCCAGAATCCTTTGCAAATCTCAAATTTGGCAAAAAAACACTTTTTCCTCACATTTCAGAGATGGAATTTATGTCTCTCCACAGATTCCAGAACTTTCCTTCTACCCAGTGTTCTCCCAAGTCTCCTGATAAAAATGGTACCTCACTTGTGTGGGTAGGCCTATTTTCTGTGACAGGAAACACCCCAAAATACAACATGTACTCACCAATATAATCTATTGCAAAACTACCTGTTTTTGTGGGGGGGTCACCTGTGTTATTGGTCCCCGGTGTGGAGGTCTTCTAGGGAAACCTACTAAACCCAGACATTTTTGAAAACTAGACACCCGGTGGAGTCCAGAGAGCTGTGGTGTGCGTGGACCCCCCAAGATTTTCTTACCCAGACTCCTCTGCAAACCTCAAATATAGCTAAAATAAAATCACATTTTCCACACTTTTCATTGTAGGAACACTGTGCCTGTACAAATTTCCTACCACCCAATGTTTCCCTCGGTTTGCCGATAAAAATGACACCACACTTTTGTGGGTGGCCCAGGTGCCTGCACCAGGAAAAGGCTAAAAACGTGTGGAGATTGAGGGGATAGCACAGCAATTTGATAAGCACAAATTTTTCTTTTATTCATTTTTAGGCTGACTCTGCTTTGGGGACCCACACAAGTGAAGCATCATTTTACTTGGGAGACTGAGGGGAATGCTGGGTGGTAGGAACTTTGTGCTGGTGCGGTGATCCTACAAAGAAAAGTGAGGAAAATAAGCTTTTTTAAGCACATTTTGAGGTTTGCAGAGGAGTCTGGGTAAGAAAATGTTGGGGGATTAACGCAAGCCACACCTCCCTGGACTCCTCTGTGTGTCTAGTTTTCAAATGGGTTTGGTAGGTTTACCTAGACGACCGCCGCACCGGGGCCAAAATTGCAGGTGTCCCCCTCTCCCCCCGAGAGACCATTCACACTACTAGCCGTAGACCCAGCACATTACAACACTCACTTCAACAGACAATGGCATTCAAGAGCCCATCACTTTCATACGCCCACATGCTTGATGAAGCAATCACACCAGCTGATGGGAGTGTGTGGACTGACATTTGGCTGGCAGTGTGTTGTAGTGGCCAACAGCAAGTCACTGTTTACACCGACAACCAAATGCCACTTCACGCACACTGCCAGCTAAGTGCCACTCCACACACACTGCCGGCCAAGCACCACTCCATGCACACCGCAAGCCAGGTGCCACTCCATGCACACTGCCAGCCAAGCGCCACTCCATGCACACCGCCAGCCAAGCGCCATTCCGCGCACAACGCCAGCCAAGCGCCACTCCATGCACACCGTAATCACTTTTTTTTAAACAACAAAGAAATTACTAACTAATGAGAAATAAGTACAAAACTACAAACACAAAAGCTGTAACTAAATACGTGACAGGAATGCCAACCGTGAAACTGAACATATGAAAATATAAAACAGGCAGTTTACGCTCACAGTAGTTTCCAGTAATTCTTCTGGGTTTTGTAACTCCTGTAACAGCCAGCCACACAGAGCCCAGGCTTTGAAGGACAATCCAGCTCACTGTCCAGATACCTCTTCGAGCACAGACTCTACATTTCTTAATGGCCAAGTCTTTTTTGAGAGTGGGAGGAACCTGATCAGGAAAGTGGTGATCTTTCAATCTAGCCACATCTTCCACTACTGCTACTCTAGGAACTCTTGCCTGTTCCACCACAATATGGATCTCTATCACTGACTCCTGAAATGTAACAAATTTCATCCTTGACTCAGTGGAACAATCATTGAACACAATAAAAGCATTTAAAGTTGCCAAATAAAACAAATGGATGGCCAACTTTTTATACCACACGTAAGACTTACAAAGAGCAGTGTAAGGTTCCAACCTCTGATCTACTCTGTCAACACCACCCATATACTTATTGTAGTCCAAAATGTACGCAGGTTTGTGCACTTCCGCAACCTGACCCCAAACAGCCACGGGTAAAGTACTCTCATCATGGATGGTAGTTAACATGTACACATCCGTCCTGTCTGAAAATTGCAGAGCTAGCAGCTCATTACTGTGCAAGGCATTGCATTGTCCCCTCTCAAGTTTTTTTACAGGCAACCTCCCTTCGATAGCATTTCTTGTTACAACGGATTGTGCCATATGCAACAGTGTCCACTCTGAACAATTCCTTGAACAACTGCACTCCAGTGTAAATGTTATTTCACGTACAAATGGTGACCTTTTTTTAAACAGTCGTATACCAAGTTCCCACACAATTTTCTCACTAACTCCAAAAGTGGGCAGACAACCAGGGATGGTCAATACTGGAATCCCTACCACTATAGACCCTGAAATTATACACATATCCTGTACTACTTTCAGATTGCATATACATCCTAATTCCTTACTGTGCCCTCCTGCTAGGAATGTATTGCTTAAAAACCAAATGCCAATTCAACAGGACCAAAGCCTCATCCACACTTATTTCTTTTCCTGAGACATACACCTCTGAAAACGTAAAAGGACGGTCACAATCAGGGTGATTTTGTGACAAGGCTAAAGCATTGTCAACAAAATGCAGCATTCAAAGAAAAAGCAAAAAACAATTACAAATCATGGTTACAGGAAATGTAGCCGTTACCATCAAGGGGCTAGTATGCCAGTGATAGCTTCCTTATGAACCATATCAAAAAAGTAAAACCCATGAACTTTTTTATCTATTCCAGATTTGTGGAAATCCCCTGGGCAGCTCTAGACTGGGGCCTAAGTCTGGCAGCTTTGTCCCTCAAATACTGCTCCATGCACAAATGAGTCTGCTTGACAATCTCTTCTAAAAAATACATCATCCATGAACAACTCAAAGAAATTGACAGGCAAAATGTTTTCTGTATTTACTCTACACCCTGGGAGACCAGTAAAGGCAGGCAATGGTGGCTGCTCCATGTTTGGGGCAACCCAGGTGTCAGGTCTTCCAATGGGAAACCTTTCAGCCCCAGGCTGCTGCACTATTGGCACATCAGTGTCCTCCCCTAAAACAGGCCCTTCATCTGCACAAAAAGTGGCTTCTTCATCAGAAGATTCCTCTTGTACAGAAAACTCACTGCCAGAATCTCTCACTTCCTTCTCTGCCTTAGTTGCATAATCATAAGTGCATAGTGCATAAGTGCATAGTCATAAGATGACTCAAAAAGCATGCCAACAACGTGCTGAGTGGTCACTCTGTAGCTAGCCATGATCCTTTCTAAGAAGTGTAACTTGACAAAAGTGTCAACAACAACCAGCACTGTCTAAAATAAGTAATAAACAAAGTGTGGCTATATCACAAAGAGTTATGTACTCAAAACCTATACTACTCACTTAATTGAAAAAGCTAGACTCACCAGCAACTACTCTGCACAGACACAGCAATCACCAATGATATCCCACTAAAGATAAAAAAGAAAATTAGACATAAGACAACACAAATATCATTGTGCACAAATCTAAGTAAAATTTCACACACAATCCTGCATTTAGTACACCACCCACAAACATATCATTCATGCATGGCAACAATACTCCTTTGGAGTAAATGGTTTTTTCTTACCTAAAACATACAACTATGCAAACCACAGGTCAACCACTGCGAAAACCGCACGGAACCACAGCAAAGGAAGCAAAAGCTTTGAACTAGAACAAAAAGGAGAAATAAACTCTTATAATCTCAAATGCAAATACTTCGTCAGTTGACAAACACACTTTTAGAAATTTTCCCTGGTGCCTAATTGGATTCTGTGTCCTTGGGGCATATAGGCCTGCAAAAATAGGCCGATCTACCCCCAAGGGGGGCAGAAATGGACAACAGTTCTGTGACCCCTTTTGGGGGCGACCCTTGCCGAAGAGGGCGCCCCCACACAAAAAAACAAAGGCAAAAAAAAAATGGCATCCTGGTGGATTCTGCCCCTCTTGGGGTCAGATGGGCCTAAAAAAAATAGGCCAATCTGCCCCCAAGGGTAGTATAAATGGTCATCAGCAATGTGCCCCCTTTAGGGGGTTAACCCTTTTCAAAGGGGCCAAACCCCCACACAAAACACACACACAAAATCCCTGGGGCCTAAGTGGATTCTGCCCCCCTTGATAAGCCTAAAACAATAGGCCAATCTATCCCCAAGGGGGACAGAAATGGCCAAAAGTTCTGTGCCCCCTTTGGGGGGCGACCCTTGCCAAAGGGGGTGCCACCCAACACAAAAAAAAGAAAACAAATCACTGGCATCTTAGTGGCTTCTGCCCCCAAGGGGGGGAGAAATGGCCGTCAGTCGTATGCCTATTTTGGCAGGGCGACTCGATCAAGGGGTGACCCAAAAACACACAAACAAAACAATACCTGGGGTCTAGAGGTTTTTGACCGCCCGGGGGCCCCATAGACCGAAAACATAGCCAATCTAGCCCCCCTGCTGAAACATACAAAAATATCATGCCCCCAGGTCAGCAACCCTTTCCCAAGGGGTTGCTGCCCGAAAATATAAAAAATAAAGTGATCCCAGGTGTCTAGTGGGTTTCGCCCCCCGTGGCAGATTGGCTGAAATAACAGCCGATCTAGACCCCAGGGGGGTCGAAACATGGAGCGACCCTTGCCTAATTGGTAGATTCCTGCTACACGATTGTGGGCCTCGTCCGTGATCGTAGAGCAGGAATCCACTCAAAACAGGCACAGGGGGAAAGGAAAAACTCTTTCCTTATACACTGTATCTGTTTTTCCCCCACAAAAACCCTCAAGAGAAAGGCTTACCTAAAGGATGTCCTCTCTCCAAACGGTCTTGAAGCGAATGGCTTCCAGCACATCCCCGGCAGCATTTGAGGATGTTTCTGCGCTGTGAGTGTACTGACGTCATCAGATTGCCGATGGAGGGGTAGGGGGTGGAAGGAGAAGTGATTCCTCTTCCATCCCTGATGGTGGTCTGGGTGGGAGGCACAGGGTGGGATCCCCAGCGCTCTCCCCATGGGCTGGGTGCAGGATGACCAACCATGGCCGAGGAATAGACCAGCTCGTACCAAGCACCCAAAGGGATAAATAAAGTTTGAATACAATAAGACATTATAAATATATTAAACCATGTTTGTTTGCTCTGCCATACAACTGAAGATAATCTGCTAGGGCACACTCTGCAAAGATTTCCAGCCCTTCTGGTGTGAACCATTGTGTCCTGTCACTGGATCCCTTAGGCATGTTTATATCCTAATAGTTCAATATGGCAAGCAGCTTTTGAAGAAGTGTTGTCCTGACAGTGATGTGAAGGCAATGAACTTTGTGACAGATTCCTAGCAGTGGACTAACCACTGCACATGGTATATGTATGAAAGTGGATTATTGCTTGAGAACTGTGATTGTCTACCTGAAAGGAATAATAAAATCTCTTGTCAGTGTGAATCCTCAGAGTCAATCAATTAACTTGAGTTATTTGGTAGCAATGGCACAGAGCAAACAGAATTAACTTAGAACAATGTATAACGTATTTATGAAGCTCCAAGACAATAATAAAGTCAAAACAGCAAGCAAAGAAACTGTAATAAATGACAAGAAAAGGACAAAGTGACAAAGGTAATATATGGAAAGGGTAAAATAGGTCTTAGGAACAATGTGAGGCTTTCCCAGACAGAGCCATGGTTGAATACATAAACGGATTAGTCCTGATGAAAAGTCTGGAAGTTTTAAAAAGTCTCCTTTCACAAAGGGACTTTGTCACTTGTTAAAAGAAAAGTATTACATGTTTTCTAAGTTCCAATGCAGAAAGAAATGCTGGCACTTTTCACCTTTTTTGAGAAGACAAATACTCCCATAACAAACCCCTGCTGAAATTGTAGCCATCTCCATTTAGCCGAAGGCCAGAGAACTGAAGAAGGTTAGTGCCAATGAACCTCTGGAGCTTGGAGACTTCTGAATGGAAATGATAAAAGTGCTAACATGGAATGGGACATAGCCTTTTTGTTTGAGGTGATGGGAGCCTTCAACAGGGCAAAGATGAAATTCAATTCTATGCCGTGGAACTTCTGGTCAGATATGTTTCCTTGCAGGTACTACTGAAGCTGTGGAGGCAAAGTTTTCAAATGTTTCCAAACTTTCCTCTGCTGTCTAAACAACTACAGGATTGCACTTCTGGTGCCCTTATGACCTCAAGGGTTGATACTTAAAGGTTCTCAGGTTGCCAGGCATTGGCCAACAGCAAAGTACAGTCGAGGTCTAGTTACTACATGTCAGCTGGGCACTTCAAGGTAAAGGCTTTCTGTAGCTTGTGGTATCCCTGTAGCCACAAAGAAGGTCATCCAAATGACCTTTGGAGCCAACTTCTTTGTCCTGGGCACAAGGAGCAGGTCTAGTCCTTTAGGACTTCCCTCACGTTTCAGAGAGCAGGTTGAGTACTCTTCTGATTTTCCATGGATCCAGAAAGTGTTTTTTTCATGCTACCTTAGTGTGACACATTTATGTTTGGCACCAGGTAGTGGATGGGTGTTACTCCTTGACATTCTCTAACCAATTGGATGAAAGTTCCCGAGGGCAACCCTTCTACCTTTTCAGTACTTCCTTTTTTCCTACTGCAAACAATCAGACAGTGGTCCTCTTTCTCAAACTCCAAGATGGAAAACCCTTCTCCTCTTGTGTAGAGCCTGTATGGCCACCCAGAGGCCATGCCAGGGTAATGAACAGACCTTTCTTTTGTGGTCACTCGTAACCGGTTCTAGGGTAGCTTTTCTTTCACTTGGTTTGGTGCCAGCCTGACAATGGGGACAAAGGCTGTGGTCTTTCCAGGACCACCTAACATACTTGGAGGAAACAGGCTCCTTTGAAGTTAATTAAGTCCCTGGGCCCTCTTCAGCTGATCTTTCTGCCACATGAAGAAAAACACCTTCCCACTCACAGGCCATTTTCCCTTATTTGGGAGTTAATGCAAATAAACATCTAGCTGCTTCAGGCATGGCAAAAATCTGACTTCACCATTCAATTGTATTTTTATTAAATATAAAAATAAGTCTGCTGCTAGAGGTCAAAAGTTATAGAATAAAGGCCCTCATTACAACCCTGGCGGTTGGTGTTAAAGTGATGGTAATACCGTTAACAGGCCGGCGGTAACTACTGATCATAGCGGAAAGATCTCTGAACGACAGCCAATGTACCACACCGACCGTCAGGGCAGAAACAACATCCACCACGTCCGTAGCCACCTGCAGCCAGACCAAAGTCAATTATCTGCCCACCATATTATGACCAGACAATCAGCCACCTTTTTGGGGTGGTACCAACGACATCAAAAGGCTGGAGTAAACAGAGCTCAGAAGGGAAAGGACTCACCATTGAAGACACAGGGAGCAACCATGCCACCATGGAACCAGAACTGCATGTCTTCCCCATGATCTTCTATGATCTGCTCCACCACGAATACCAACGCCGATGAGGACGACGAAAGTGAGTACAGCTGCCTAGTACACAAGGGAGGGAGGGAGGAAAAAGAGAGAGACACACAAACTCAGCTTCATTACAAAAAAGTTTTATCCAGTCACTAGGATGAATAATGCAAGGACAAAACAATTTTAAAAAAGTGAATGTAATGAGATCAACACAGCATGAAAAATATGTTAGGCAAGATAATAGATGTATGCATATCTACAAAAAAAGGGACACAGCCCAGTCCACAATGTTCCAAGGCCACACATGTCACCTGCTTCAACACGGAGAGAACACTGCAGGGGCATCAGTTGGTAAATAGGCAGGCACCTCAGGGGTATGGGGGAGCACCTCAACAAGACCACTGGTTCTGGAGGGGGCAACGTGCCCTATGCTTGGTCCTGGGGAGTGCAAGGCCACAGTCTCTCAGGTGGGTGACTTGCCCACTTGCTCTGGAAGGGCAACATGCCCTGTGCTTGGTCCTGGGGAGCGCAAGGCCACAGTCTCTGAGGTAGGTGACTTGCCCACTTGCTCTGGAGGGGGCAACATGCCCTGTGCTTGGTCCTGGGGAGTACAAGGCCACAGTCTCTCGAGTGGGTGACTTGCCCACTGGTTCTGAAGGGGGCCTCGTGCCCTGTGCTCCTGATCCAGGGGAGTGTTGGGCATGTGGGCATTTTCCCCACTGGTTCTGGAGGGGGCCTCATTCCCTGTGCTCTTGATCCTGAGGAGTGCAAGGTCACAGTCTCTTAGGTGGGTGTCATACCCGCTGGATCTGTAGGGGTCAGGCCGCACAGCAGCCCATGGAGGCAGGATTACATACCGTCTGCCGGCGGTGAAGGCTGCTCAGGGGAAGTGGTGGTGCTGCTGGGGGGGGAGGCACCTGCCCATCCCCTGCAACCTTGAACGGCTGCTCAGTGGATGTGGTGCTGCTGCTGGGGAGGGAGGCTCCTGCCCATCCCCTGTAGCCTCAGACGGCTGCTCAGTGGAAGTGGTGGTGCTGCTGGGGGGAGGCTCCTGCCCATCCCCTGCAACCTCAGAGGCTGCTCAGTGGAAGTGGTGGTGCTGCTGGGGAGGGGGCTCCTGCAAATCCCCTGCAACCTCAGACGGCTGCTCAGTGGAAGTGGTGGTGCTGCTAGGGAGGGAGGCTCCTGCCCATCCCCTGTAGCCTCAGATGGCTGCTCAGTGGAAGTGGTGGTGCTGCTGGGGAGGGAGGCTCCTGCCCATCCCCTGTAGCCTCAGACGGCTGCTCAGTAGAAGTGGTGGTGCTGCTGGGGGGGGCTCCTGCCCATCCCCTGCAACCTCAGATGGCTGCTCAGTGGCTGAGCAACCATGGTTGGTGGTGGGGGCTCCGTCACAGTCCCTGCCCCAGGCCCCTTGGTCTTCCTGCCTGCTGATGCCTTGCTCTTCCTGGCAGCTGGGGTAGGCTCCTATCCCTTTGTGCCTGCTGGGGCAAGCTCCTTTGTCTTCTTGGCAGCTGGGGCAGGCTCCTTGCTCTTTCTTACAGCTGAGGCAGGCTCCTTTCCCTTCTTGCTTTCTGGGGCAGGCTCCTTGGTCTTTCTGGCAGCTGGGGCAGACTCCTTCCCCTTGAGGCTGTCTGGTGCAGGCTCCTTCACCTTCAGGACATGTGGCTTGGATCATTTTCCACCACGAGTGGATGTGGTGACGACTGGGCCCGTGGACTGGGTGGCAGAGGTGCTTGGCCGGGTTCTTCCTCCCAGGCCATACGCGCAGGATGGGGGAGGGGTAGGGAAGAGGTCAATGGTGGATAGGAACAGTTTTTAGGGACATTGGGGCAGGAAGAGGAAGAAGGAATGGGAGTGGAGGAAGAGGGAGTGGTTGTTGGAGGTGTCTGTCTGCTGCTTTTAGGTGCAGGTGCATGGCCTGTATGCTGTTGTGAGGTGGATAGCTGTTGGGTGTCTGAGTGCCTGTGTTTGTGTACCTTAGGACGGGAAGGACAGACACAGTGGGAGAGGACACAGGGGACATTTGCATGTCTGTTGTGGAGGTGTCTGCCAGTGAGGTGTGTGTTCTGCTTGATGTGGCGATGATGCTGGTAGTGGATGATGATGTAGTGCATGCAGGTGTGAGTATAGATGGAACTGAGAAGAAGGTGAAGAAGGAGGAGGAGGGGGAGACAGTGGAAATGGTGGATGTTGGTGTGTCTGTATCAGGATGGTGTTTGGTTGAGTGCCTGTGGGATGAAGTGTGGTGCTTGTGTTTGCCTGTACCACTCGTGGTGTTGTCTTGTGTGCATGCTCATCTGGCTGTGTGCTTGGAATGGGTTGGGGTTGAGGAGAATGGGACTGGGAAGAGGTAGTTGGAGGGGGGAGGGTAGAAACAGGGACAATGGCTGCCATCAGAGAGGAGGCCAGAGCCTGGATCAACCTCCGTTAGGCTGCCAATCCAGTGTGAATGCCCTCCAGGAATGCATTAGTCTGTTGCATCTGGGCTGCCAGCCCCTGGATGGCATTCACAATGGTTGACTGCCCTACAGAGATGGATCTCAGGAGGTTAATAGCCTCCTCACTCAGGACAGTAGGGCTCACTGGGGCAGGGCCTGAGGTACCTGGGGCGAAGGAGATGCCCACCCTCCTGAGTGAGGGGGCACGGGCAACTCAATGAGGGGCCACTGGGAGGGAGGTACTGGTACGGGGGTGGCGGATGTACCTGTAGCTGGGGTGGAACAGAAGTGCCCTTGGCATCAGTGGACTCTGCCTCCTGGGTCCTGTGGGGTGCATCTCCCTCCATCTCCAGTGCCTCTGCTCCTCCGCCAGTTGATGCTAATGCACTTAAGGATAGGATGACAAAACATAAAGGAGTGGGGAAAGAGACAAAGGATACAGTTGGTCAATGGCTGCACCAACACCAACGTTGGCGTACACAGCACCCTCACAGACTGGGAAAGGGCCTACACAATATGCCATAGCACTACCAGAGAAATAGTCATGGGGAGGGGCACACACCACCAAATGCAGCACACCTGGGACCCACGCAACCCTGACCAGTAGTGGATGCCTACGAGCTAGGTAGCAAGATTTGCCCTTCTGAACCCTAGCCACCAGGGGACCTACGCTGCAATGTCAGGCCTGGCCTAGTGGCACCCACTGATACACATCCGCCACCCGGATACCACCCTACCATGCATAAGTTGTGATGATGGGCATTGTACTCACCCCCTTGTGGTTGCTGTGATGCCCTCAAGCACCAATCTAGCTCAGGATAGGCCACCTTCAGTAAGCGGGCCATCTCGGGGGGGTCAGGGTTCGATGGGCACACCTTCCCCATTGGGAGGGCATCCCCAGCTGGGCCTCTGCCGTCATCCGTGCCCAGCGTCTCAGATCCTCCCACCTTTTGCGACAGTGGGTGCTCCACCTGCCATAGACCCCCGGGGTCGGCTCCTCCTTGGCGATGGCACGCTATAAACCCTTCTTTTGATCTTTTGATGGGCGCTGACCTGAAGAGGCAATACACACAGGAAAATTAAATATAGACAAACAGTCCTGCCTGTTACACTTATGGCCTAACATACTGCTTCACATAACCGTTTACACATACATGGCCCAGCACACAACCCATATGCCTCACAGAGGAAAACCACCCACCCCCTTACATGAGGCCTTCACACACACCACTCGATGCATTCATGCCACATGAATCGTGCCCACAGTGTACTCACCTGTTGGTCTGGAGGCCCATACAGCAGTCCGTACTAAGGTAGGACCCCATCCACCAGTCTCTCCATCTCCTCGGAAGTGAAGGGTGGGGCCCTTTCCACAGTCACACGGGCCATGGTAGGTTCCAGACACAGGTCACAGCAGTACATGCAGGGTAGGTCCTCTCCTGTGGAAGATCAGGTAGCAAGTGAGGGATCATATAGAAAATGGTGGTCACATCCGTGGCAGTGCATACCGTCACTTCCGGCGTAGATCACCATTGGCCACTGTAACCCATAGGGCCCAATGTTAATCAATGAGGAATTGAACAGCGGTTCCCAACCACCCCCCACAACGGCACACAACGTCAGCGGAATTACCTCACTTCCACCTGTCCCTCCACACAGAACAGACGGATGCCATTTCGGGGGGGCGGCCCAGGAAAATTGCTGCATCACTAGTGAAATTAGGACATACTGGATAAATCACACTGACCCATTACAAGTTAACAGCATGCAAAATTCTGTTGTAGCTACATTGTTCAGTTTGTACCGCTGCGGATGAGCAGGAACTGGAGACCTACCCCGTGTACAGACCCCGGGTGGACTTGGCAACAATGAAGGACAGGCACATTATTCTCACCTGTAAACTGGACATGGCCACAATCACAGAGCTGTGTGCCCAATTGGAGCCTTACCTGATATCTGCTATCCATCACCCCACTGGGATCCCCCCTCTAGTGCAAGTTCTATCAGTGCTCCATTTCCTGGCAACTGGTTCTTTCCAAGTGACAGTGGGCTTGGCAGCAAGAATGCCACAGCCAATGTTCCCAATAGTGCTGACAAGAGTGTTGTCTGCCCTGATTAAACATATGTGCAGCTACATTGTATTTCCCCAGGGTGACGATTTGGCCACAGTGAAGGCTGAGTTCTATGTAATGGGACATATCCCCAACATAATTGGGGTGATTGATGGAACACATATTGCATTTGTCCCCCCCATCAGAATGAACAGGTGTTCAGAAATCGGAAGAGTTTCCACTCTATCAATGTACAGATGGTGTGCTTGGTGGACCAGTACATCTCCCACGTCAGTACTAATTATCCTGGGTCAGTGCATGATGCCTTTGTCGTGAGGAATAGCAGCTTCCCAAATGTGATGGCCCAACTACACAGGCACAGGGTGTGGCTAATAGGTGAGCCCTGGTTGCCACCCAGTATATGTTGGTGGGTGGTATGGTCTGCGCCATATGGAATAGTATGTGGCTAAATGTTGTCCCTCAATATTTGTAGGTGACTCTTGTTACCCAAACCTATCATGGCTGCTGACCCCTGTAAGGAATGCCAGGAGAAGGGTAGAAGAATGTTACCATGAGGCACATGGGCGAACCAGAAGGATAATTGAAAGGACCTTTGGCCTCTTGAAGGCCAGGTTCCAGTGCCTCCATCTAACAGGTGGATCCCTGTGCTACTCACCCAAGAAGGTCTGCCAGATAGTAGTGGCATGCTGCATGTTGCACTACCTGGCCCTGAGACGCATGTGCCTTTTCTGCAGGAGGAGGAGGAGGCTGAAGATGCCTGTGTGCCAGCAGTGGACCCTGTGGACAGTGAGGATGAGGAGGCAGAGGATGAGGATGAGGACAACAGAACATCAGTGATCTGACAATACTTCCAATGACACACAGGTAGGACAGTGTTACTTCCCATTTCAATGGCATTTGTTTGAATTTCTGTGGCACTGGCATGCTGATTTTCCCACTTCTATGCCCACTTACTGTTCCCTCTGGCAATTCATTTAGCAGATGTTGGTGACAACACATATACTCCTGGCGTGATCACTGCAGCCAGCTACAGGTCATTCATCTCTGCTCATTTTCTATACAGTTGAATTGCAATGTTTTTACCTGTTTCAATGAATACATAATTGAAAAATATGACATACTCCAAACGTCTTTTTTTTCCAAAGGTTTTTATTGAAGTGCTAACATATTGAGGGGCAAGTGCAAGGGGATGGGGTAATGATGGAGGAAAGTCCAGGCTATTGTTCCAGTCGGTTTGTAGCACGGGTGCATTGTCCAAGGGGACATAGGAAGGGGAGCGATGGCAGTTCAAGGTGGACAGGGTGACTGAGTGGGACGCAAGGGTGATGATCAGGAGAGTCTCATTTCCTGGCAGGGGTCTTGGCAAGTGTCTCTGGCTTCTGTCTGGATCACAGGGAACGTTTGCAAGGTGGTTCTCCTTCTGCAGGGGGAGGGGTACTGGTGGGCTGTGAGTCCTATGGCGGCGCCTCCTGGGCACTAGCGGCAGTGGAGGTGGAAGGCTGTTCCGATGTCTGGCTAGTGGCAGGGGCCCGCTGTTGTGTGACTGCCTTCCTCATAATGTTGGCCATGTCTTCCAGCACCTCTGCTATGGAGATCAGGGTGTTGTTGATGGCCTGCAAGTCCTCCCTGATCCCCTGGTACTGTCCCTCCTGCAGCCGCCTGTTCTCCTGTCCGGGATCTGGCCCATCGTGTCCTGGGAATGATGATAGGCTCCCAGGATCTCTGCAAGTGCCTCCTGGAGAGTTGGCTCCCTGGGCCTGTCCTCCCCCTGATGCACAGCAGTCCTCCCAGGTTCCCTGTTGGCCTCTGCCTCTGTCCCCTGAACCGTTTGCCCACTGCCACTGACCCCAGGCCCCTGATTGTCTTGGGTGTGAGGTGTGGCCTGGGTCCCTGTAGAGGTGGACACACTGCTGATTGACGTGTCCTGGGGAGAGAGGTGTGGGTACACTGGGTGGGTGCTATGGTGGTGTTTTCTGATGGGGTAGGCTCTGTGGTGGTGTGGACTGGGCCTGGGTAACCGGCGGCCCAGAGGTCAGTGATGGGACAGGTTGGTCATCCAGATCCTGAAGACCAGAGTTGCTGTCATCACTGTGGGACTCTTCTGTTGGGGGACTGGATATTGCTGGCACCTCCTTTCCGCTGACATTGGCTGGGATACCTGTGGGGATGTAAAGAATGCGTTATGGTTTCTGTGTCTGACATATTGTGCATTCGTGGTTTCCCCTCTTTAGTTGGATTTGCCCTGGAGCTCTCTGTGGTGTGTGTGCTTTAGTGATGAGTGTCCATGCAGGGCTGTGAGCGGTGTCCATGCATTGGTACAACATGCAGGGCTTGGCATTGGGTTAAGTGAGATGTGATAGTAGGGTGTGTGGGAGGTGGTGGAGTGATATGAGTGAGGGTGAGGGTAGGGGTATGTGATGGCATGCAAGTTGGTGGGTAGTAGTAGTAGAGAGTTGACTTACCAGAGTCTAGTCTTCCTCCTACTCTGGCCAGGTCCTCAGGATGCCGGATTGCCAAGACTTGCTCCTCCCATGCTGTTAGTTGTGGGGGAAGAGGTGGGGGTCCACCCCCAGTCCTCTGTACAGCGAGCTGGTGTCTTGCTGCAATGAAACGTACCTTCCCCCGTAGGTCGTTCCACCTCTTTCTGATGTCATCCCTAGTTCTTGGATGCTGTTCCACGGCGTTGATCCTGTCCACGATTCTCCGCCATAGCTTCATCTTCCTAGCTATCGATATCTGCTGCACCTGTGCTCCAAATAGCTGTGGCTCTACCCTGATGATTTCCTCCACCATGACCCTTAGCTCCTCCTCTGTGAAGCGGTGATGTCTTCGTGGTGCCAAAGGTGTTGTATGAGGTGTGTAGGTGAGGCTGTGTTGGGTAATGTGTTGAGGTGTGTGATGTGGGGAACGTGGGTGGTGTATAGGTGTGTATAGTGTGAGGCTCTGGTTGTGTCTGTGGTCTTGATATCTTTCTGCTTGCAATGGTTTGGATTGGTAAAGGGTTGTGGGTAATGTGGGTGTGTGTTTTATAGTGGTGTTGGTGTGTGGCTGTGGTGTGTGTATGGGTGTCTGGTGTTTGAATTGGCCAATGTGGTGTTGTTTTGTTTGTGCATGTCCAATTTGAGCGCGGCGGTATGTACTGCCAATGGTTTACCGCAGTTGAATATCCGCTGTGGTGATTCATGGGTCATAATGTGATAGGCGTAGTTCTGTTGGCGTAACAGTGTGGGTTTTGATACGGTCAGCTTATCACTGACATTTGGTGTGGCAGATTTGTGTCTGTGGCTGAATACTGACGGCTTGGTGTGTGTGTGTCATAATATGGTGAACAGATATCCTCTGTGGCGGTGGTAAGTTGGCGGCAGTCAGCGTGATGGTAAGTGGGATTTACCACCAATGTCATAATGAGGGCCAAAGTGTCTAATCTATACATCAACTTATCCTAAGTGCAAGCTACAGGCTGACCAAAGACAATGTAATTTGGAATAGTCACTAGAGGAAATGCTATTTCTTATGTCACACATGTTCCACTCTTAAATACTATGCACTCTACCTTGAGGCTTATTTAATATAAATAATCAGGTTTTCCTCACTGTTAAAAAGGTGATTTGGACAGGTGTGTGCATCAGTGATTAAGCTGCTACCGTCAGGCTACATAGGTCAGATCTAAAGCTATGTTTTCACCGGCACTGTAGTGGATGTCACAATGGGTGTTGCAGCTGACAGGCAGCATTTAACTTTCCAAGTTGTTGGTACATTTTTACACCAAATACTATGACCTTATAAAAAAGTGAATTATACCAATTTCGTTTAAGCCAATTCCTACATGTGGAGTGTGGGAGCACAGACACTTTACTCCTGCTTAGAAGGAGTAAAGTGGAAAGATTTCTAAAGCCAACAAAACTGATAGGGTTCAAATTTATGGGGACTTCACAGAAGATCGTCATTTCCTACAGTGTACTTCCATAAATCCATAAGTAATCCCACCACTTATATAGCCCTGTTTAAGGGATAGGCATTTCCTTTAATAGATTGTTTCGACCTCCTTCCTTGATTGACAAGTATATCAACCACCATGGCGTGTTTGCTTTGTTTTAATGTACTATCACAAATGTAGATGCCTGACAAGATGGCAAATGGGAACCTCATAATTGACTGAAGAGTCTGCCATCCACCATGTTGTGCCTAACATTTTTTTTAGGTCTTTTCCACCATGTTGCATTTGCCCTTCAACATTAATAGTTATCAAAAAAACAGTGACTCCACAATGGTATATGATCGATGAGGACGCAACACAGATGATTCAATCAAAGATTCACATAAAGTAAAATTGTTCTTTGATATGTCATATATCCATGAGTGTTATATTACATTATCCACCTGTCCAGCCTCTACCATGCACAATTTACTCATGAATTCTGTATTTTCAAATGTCATGAGTGTTGTTATAAAGGCTGTCATTTACCATGCTATTAGTAATGTCATATAAAGCGGTATAAGCAGTGTATGGGGAAGGTGCGATTTAAAGATGATGTATTGTGGCTATCAAGTTGACAACAAGGTGCATGAGTTGTAGTACATTTGCACAGGGGCAGAATTTATAACTTTAAGTTATAACTATAGCTTTATAGTTTCTAAGGTTTGTGTAGTTTAAGTTAGTTTGGTATAGGAAAAATAACAAAGTTTTCCTAACTATAGTTTATTGTTAAAGTTTTGTCTTTTTCACAGTTTATTTTTTTTCAATAAAATGTTTTTCAAATGATAGAGTGGAGTGTCGTTGAGTGTGGTGTCATAAAATGGAATTTCATAGAGTAAAGCGGAGGAGAGTGTCGTACCATGTAGTTTTATAGAGAGGAGTGTGGTAGAGTGGAGTAGAGTGGAGTGAAGTAGAGTAGAGTGGCATAGCGTAGAGTGGAGTAAAGTGTTATAGAGTGCAGTGGAATAATGGGCTGTACAGTGGAGGATCTTAGAGTTGAGTGGCATGTCGTAGAGTGGAGTGAAGTAGAGTGTCATAGAGTGGAGTAGTGGAGTACAGTGGAGCAAAGTAACATAGTATGGTTAAAAGGGAGTTTCATAGGGTGTCATAAAGTGAACTACAGTGTCATAGAGTGGCATAGAGTGGAGTAGAGTGTCATAGAGTTAGGGGACATAAAGTAGAGTAGAGTGACATAGAGTAGAGTGATGTGGCATAGAGTGGAGTGGCATATCATAAAGTAGAGTGGAGCAGCTTCTCATAGAGTGGTGTGATGTACAATGTCTTACAGTGGAGGGGAATAGAGTTGAGTTCATACAGTGTAGTTGACTGTCATAGAGTGGAGTGACGTGTTGTATGGTGGCGTGCGATGTAGTAAGGTAGTATAGAGTGGCAAGTCATACACTGTTGTAGAGTGGAGCAAAGTAGCATAGAGCATAGGGCATACAGTGTTGTAGAATGCTTTGGCATAGAGTGGAGTGGAGTGTTGTAGAATGGAGTGGAGCAGCATGTCATAGAGTGGCATGTCAAATAGTGTCATAGAATGGAGCAGATTGGCGTACGGTGGTGAGGCCCAGAGTGTAGTACAATGTTGTAGAGTGGAGTGGCACAAAGTGGAGTGGCTTGGATTAGATTGGTGTGGCATGTTGTACAGTGTGGAGTGGCATGGAGTGGAGTAATGACGTAAAGTGTCATACGGAGGAGCAGAGTAAAGTGGAGTGGTTTGGAGTGGTGTAGCACAGAGCAGAGTAAAGTGTCATAGATTGGAGTGATGTGGTGTGTTGTAGAGTGGAGTGGAGTGTCGTAGAGTGGAGTGGCATGTCCTACATTAGAGTGGCATGTTGTTCAGTAGATTGGAGTGGTGTGTCATAGAGTAGAGTTGAGTGGCGTGTAATAGAGTAGCATGATGCACAGAATGTTAGAGTAAAGTGGTGCAGAGTGAGTAGAGTAGTAGAATGGCCCAGTGTGTCAAAGAGTAAACTGGAGTAAAGTGGCAGAGAGGGAGTTGCATAGAGTGTCATAGAGTGGAGTACAGTGTTATAGAGTAGCATGGAATGGAGTAGAGTGGCGTAGAGTACGGTACAGTGGAGTAGAGTGAAGTGGCAGACAGTGGATTGCCGTTGAGTGGAGTGTCACACAGTGTTGTGTTGTAGAGTGTTGTGGTGTACAGTGTTGTGTCATAGAGTGCCATGGCATAGAGTGTCATTTTATACAGTGTCATTGCATACAGTGCAGAGGCGTAGAGTGGAATGGTGTTGTAGACTGCAGTTGTGTGTCAGAATGAAGTGGTATGTTGTTGAGTGGATTGGAGTGTTGTACAGTGGAGTGTTGCAGTGTGGCGTGTCGTGGAGTGGCTTTAGAATTTTACATCAACTGTTTAGACAGGTGTACTGGCAAAATGGATCGGTTCTAGGCTTCTATGTGAGATATGCCTTATTACTATTTTTGTAACCTATAGGAAGAATGAGACACTTTCCCAAAGTGTGAATAGTTAGGGGAAAATATTTTTCTTCTTCTATATATTTTTTAAAAGAGTAACCGTGTACTGTGGAAGTCGTGTGGTACCTATTCATATATAGAAAAAGTATTCATGAGAAACAATAAACCAATTTGTTCATTGCTGTTATTATTATTTTATTGTTTGACATAAATCATTTGTTCTTTTTTTTATTTCATGTGGTACCACAGTACATCCTAGATAGTAATTCAGTACTCTGTTACCTTTTTAAAAAGCATTTAAAACAAAAAGTATATTTTTCACCAGCTAATCACATTCTTGTAAAGTGCCTTGTCTCTTTCTCTATGTGACTAAATATAGTAATAATGTTGATCTAATGTATTAACTCAAAATACAGCTGAAGTATGGTAAACAGATGTATCAGCAAAATGCCAGAGTTCTTGGCTTGTACGCAAGCTATACTTTATAACTATGTTTTGTAACTTATAAGAAGAAATGAGGCAGTTTACCAAAGCTATAATAGTCAGACAAAAGGTTTATTATTGCTGAATACATTTTTAACAAAGGTAACAGAGAACAGCAGTACTATTGTGAAAGTACCATGGAACATATTGAAATTAAAAAAAATAAGAATTTATGCAAAGCAATAAAACAGTAACTTATTGGTGTTTATTTTTCCCTTAATGCTTGTTATGTATACTTGTTTTAAATTTGAAAAGGTACTGCAGTACTTCCTTAGGTAGTACCATGGTAGTATACATTTAGAACAATATAAATTATTTTCTTTTTTTTTGTTATTTAAAGTCCTTATATACTGTACAGAAAAAGACAGGAGGTATCCAGTTTGTCCAGGTTCTGTTTGAGAAACTCCAACCTGGAGATCAGTACCAGGAAACTAGTCTCCATCAACAAGAATGGATGAAAGAGAAAGGAGAGAGGAAGTGAAGGAACAAGCCCATACCCTCATTTTCTCCTTGTTGTGCCTTACTGCTTAATTATTGGACTTTTCACCAGGTGGATTGTCAGGGCAAAGTTCAACATCCCCCAAATTAGGGACAGGGTGACCGGCTAAATAAAACAGTAGGAATGGTTCCCACATTCCAGGGCATTTCCCTGAACCATTACTACAGTCCAAACTGGCTATTCTTTTAGCAGCTAACAACCATTCCACCTGCGTGGGGAGAGATTTGAAAAGCCATTTAATATAGATTTCCGAGTAGGCTATTAAGACAAGATAGAAAATTGAGCATAGCTGGAGCATCTCCAATTCATCACCTGGTTTTATCCCAGGCCCCTCATGCAAACCAAATATTACCATCGATAAGCTTACCTCTATTTGTCTGTTCATTATATCTGAGACCGTCTTACCCACTTTCTGCCCCAAATTTTTAATTTCTGGGCGCTGACACCAAAGGTGTACATCGTCCGCATCTTCCAAGCCACATTTCGAACAGGAACTCTTCCTTGAGACACCTGTTTTAGCCAGTTTTCTAGGTGTCCAGTATGCCCTGTAAACGGTGAACAGATGATTCCTTTGAAGGGGTGCAGACTTCACCCTAGACCAAAGTGTACACATTGATGCTTGCCAGAGATGGGAGAGATTACAATCCGGGAAATCCAGTTTCCAAACAACTTCGAGCTGTGAAAGAGAGGCGTCTTCTGCTTGAACTAATACCCAATACCATCTTGATACCTCATTCTTAAATGTTTGCATTCCTGCTATTTCATTTTTCCATTCCATTATAAGGCCTACTTCAGATTCTCCTTGTAACCAGCTTTTAATCTGTAGATATTTGAACCTGGATATTTTAGTATTGGACCCGCTGGAAAATTAATTCCATTAGATCATAGAGCCCTCCATAGATAATTGTCCCTAGCTGTCAAAACCTGCATCTATAAATGGAAGTGCCAGGGCATCCTGTGGGCAAACTGGAGTGCCAGGAGAGTTCCAAATGGGGTCCAACTCACTGCAGTATAGAATTCCTACTTTCCATGTCACCTGGAACCATACCTTAAAGGCCATATTAAGACCTTTTAGCCTTCCTTTTTTGTAGTACCTTGGGTGACCGAATTTACATAGAAAGTATAAGCCCTGCTCTCGAAAATCTTTTGTTAATGCCTGTAATCGGGGGTATATGTAATCCTTAGCCAAGAGATGTCTAAAGTTTTTTAACTGTAAAACCCAACAATATAACTGAAAGTCTGGCAATGCAATTCCCCCATCAAGTTTCTTCTTCCTCTGTTTTTTTCAAGCAATTCTAGGATTTTTATGTGACCAAATGAAGCTGATTATTTCCCCCATAAGTTTTTGAAGCCAGTCAGTCTTGGAATGTAAAGGTAATCTGCTTGTTATATATATTTTTTTTAATTTGGAACGGTACAGCAGTACTTCCTAGGTAATATCGTGGTAGTATAAATTTAAAACAATATGAATTATTTCCCCCCTCTTTTGTAAAGTGCCTTTGGCCTTCTTATGTGTGTTATACATAGTTCTAACCTGTATCTAAGGTCCAACCTCAAAACACAACCATAGTGTGGTGTAAACAATATGGATGCCTTTTCTTTCTGTCAGGGCAGTCATTAGCCAATAATATTCCATTTTGTCATCACCCTGTACCGCAGTGTAACACAAAATTACCATGACATACGGCAGCCCAATATGTCACTAAGATTTTGTTGGTTACCACTACAAAATTAATGAATGAATTTTCATGAAATAGCAAAAAGGATCTTTTCCAGATTGTAATCTATATTCCTGCTGAATTTCATGAATATCTGTTGAGCCTTTTTGTGATATGTCTGCCAAAATGTCTCAATAGGCTGAACAGAGGTAGGTAAAAAGACTATCCTACCAAAAAATTTAAATACTTTCTAATACTCTAAGAACTATGCAACAGGAGATCATTAAATTTGTTTGGAAGGGGAAACAACAAAGCATGGCACAGCATTTCACATGTAGTTCCCCAACGGAGGAGGGCCTGAGGTACCCAATGTCACATGCTACTATCAGCCCACACAGCTTCAATTTCTAGGAGAATGGTGGTGCCCTGAATCAGAGAAGCACTAGTGCTTTATGGACTAGGCTATGCGAGGTACTCACATCTGGAAAGCAAAGCAGGGCATGGGTACTGTGTAGGCTTACAATAAAGTTGCATACGACCTGAAGTAAATGAATACACATCCCCCAAACAAAACTCCTCCTGCACATTTCACCCCATGTTAGTTAATCACAATGAAACTTTGCATTGTCAGGCAAAGTAGAAAAATCAATAGGTCTCCAAAGTTTTGTGGAGATTCGTCAAACTGTGGCAAAGTTATTAGCAAGCAATAACCTGAGAAATTCCTATGTATGGACTCCTAAATATAATCACAAAGTGACATATATATATATATATACATATATGTATGATAAAGAATTGGAAGCTGAAATGTCAAAGGATAGTGAAAAGAAAAAGTATGATGAACTCAGAGATCTTATGAAGGGATGACTTGTTCATTATGAAGACAAAATTAAGCAAAGAAAACAGAGCAAATGGTTTATAGACACTTATGATTATGAACAGGGAAGAGTACTTACATGTTTTTTAAAAAATGATGCCCCGAGAAGGGAACTACACAATAGGAAAAATTTGACAACTTTAGAACCACGAGTTATGTCAGAGTCTGACATGGGTACAGATACCAAACAATCAGGAGAAGAAGGGGGTATCTAACAGAAACAAGGACAAATCCCTATTCAAGAGGAGTACAGCCTTCTCAGACGAACTGGGCAGCAAGGGGGCAAGAGCATACATCCAGATTTTAGGGGAGGAGACAAACAAGATAGGGAGACACAAAGAGACAACAGCGGTGCCCCACAGAGAGTAACTGAGAGGAGATGGCGGGCAAACAAATGTACAATCAGATAATCTGACAATCATCAATTTGACTCCCCAGGATATCGACTAAAGTGGAATTATCAATGCTTAAGCTAAGATTAATGTTTTGCTCTTCTTATAGTTTTGACTACATGCAAACACAAATAGATATTTTCAAATTTCTCAGATAATTGAAATTGCATAAATTCTTCAAATTGAAATGGGGTTATAAGGAACCAACGGTCACAACCAGTGTGGTACCTATGGTATCAAAAGATGTGCTGACTGGTCATGACATCAATACATTGCTCGTCTTGGAAAGCTCAGCGGATGAGCAACCTTCTCCTGATAGAGGAGTTTTGAATCTTTTTGGAAGAATATTGTGACATTACCCAACTAGGTACGCAGAGTTATTTCAAGCCAGTTTCCACATTCATAACATAAATGCCCACGGATGCTATTGACATCGTTTATGACCTAATGATAAAAGATCTTACCTGTCTATGAGTGAAGCGGCTTAGGAATATACCATCCAATACTACAAAGTACAAAGAATGGCTTTCAAGAACTTGAGCGAAGATAAACAAATAATTTGTGAACCATCCGACAAGAGGGGTAATATTGTTCTTTCAACAAAAGAGTAGTATAGTACAGAAGCATAAAGACAGTTATCTGACCTTAACTGCTACCGCCCAAAAACAAAGGAGGAATATGTGAAGAACACCCCTCTATATAATGATTTCATTTTTAATTGGTATAGCAGAGGAATGTTGGGTATAGATGAATATCAGTATCTCAAGTGCCCATATCCAGAAACTCCCACCTTCTATCACATACCTAAAATACATAAGGAATGTGTTAATCCACCTCTATCTCCAATTATTTCTTCACAAGGAAGTTTCATGGAGCATGTGTCTCTTTCTGTTGATAAGTTTCTTTCAGGATTTGGGAAGAATCTAGTGTTGTATAGTAGAGATACAAAAGACTTCTTAAGGAAAATAGAGGGTATTACGTGGGAGTCTGATCTTTTGATGACAGTACTTGGCATAACTAGTTTATAGACAAACATTGGTCATGAGGATTGGTTGCTAGCAATTGAATAGTTCCTCAAGGAAAAATCATTGGAATATGTGGAGCATAATAGGATGATATTTGTATTTATCAGGTTCTGTCTGTACAATAACATTTTCATTTTCCAGGGGCAACATTATCCCAAAGTACACAGGATGGCCAAGGGTATTTGCTTCACACCCAGCTACCCAAACCTTTTCATGGGCTGGTGGGAGAATCAGGTAGCCTGGTCAGGAGCCCATGGATGGAAAATATCATTATTTGATATAGCTACATAGGTGATCTTTTCCTGAATTGTAATTAATCTAAAGAATGCGCTCTGAAGTATGTGATGATTTTAAATAATAACCAATTGAATTTATGTTTTTCAAGGGAAATGAGTACTGATGCAGTCATTTTTTCAGATTTGAAAGTGTTTGTGAACAGTCGTAAATTATATACTACCCTCTATAGAAAACCCACAGCGGGGAATTCTCTTCTCCATGCTAGGAGTTTTCATACCACAAATTTGAAGTGGACTATCCCCTATGGGGAATTACGCCACATAAAATGAAACAGTACTAGAAAGGATGATTTTGGACATTCAGCAAATGAAGCTATTCAACGGTCCTGAGTTAAACGTTATCCAAAGAAAGTTCTTGATTGGGCCATTACTAGAGTAAACTCTATATCTAGACTAGATATTTTACAAGATAAAAAAAAAAGAGAAGATATTGATGCAAAGTTCAGATTAATCACAAGCTTCTCAAGGGAGGCACAAGTTATAATTAAGATTCTGCAAAAGAATTGACATGTTCTTACAGCTGATCCTATTATAAGATCCGATTTGCATAACTATCCACATTTTACATATAGGAAGAAAAGATCGATTTGAGACCTGGTGGTAAATAACCATGTCCCTCGGGAAGGTATTAAGGGCAGCTTGAAAGATATTGTTGGCTTTTTTCCACACATGAAATGTAAGGCTTGTTGGAATAGTAATAAAGTTTCAACATTTGTGATTCCAGGATGCAGTACACCTAGAAAAATAATGAAACTTATCAACTGCACCGCTCCTTATACCAGTTATTGTTTGGTTTGTCCATTGTGATGCAGCGAAGACTGGCGGCTTCCCAGTTGCGGGCCGCGGTCAGATTGGCTGTCCACGTCTCGGATGGCCGTTTCTGCCGCTGGCAGCTTTTCGGGTCGCGACCTGCTTTTTGGGCCACACCTCATCCTCAAACTTTCCCTTTGGGCTCTGTTTCACGCTGTGCCCATCTTTAATCCCCTTAGTTTTACTTTCCTGTTTTTTTACTGGTTTTCTTCTTTTTTCTATTTTTCTCTTTTGTTTCTTCTTAGCCATATTTCCTCTTTCCCAGGAGTCTGTATTTCCTTCCCTGCTTGCCTTGCTCCTTACTTTTTATACTACTGCTATTTTTCCATTTACTTCAATGTGGGTTTTCCCAATCCAAGATGGTGTCTTCATTACTTCCTGCATGTCACTTCCTGTTTGGCAGTATATAAGCACCGTTGGTCTTCTGTTCCTTGTGTTGCAAACACTTCCATTCCGGTTGTGCTCCTCGCTCCTGTATCCTGTGATTTCAGACTTCACCTGCACTTCCCTGTCTGCAGTTTATGTTCCAGACTTTTTGTTCCTTACTTTTTCTTTTCTTTATATTTTATTTTAGGAGATCTTTGCTCCTTCTGGAGGTCATGACCTGCTTGGTGTTCTATTATCATCAGCACCATGGCTACTGGAAAGTGTCGCCCCTACCTTGGTCAATCCAGAACTAGCTAGAACCCTGGTGGTGCCCAGGGGCTGGCAGATTATAGCGGTAGGAAGCGTTCAGGTCGTGGCATCCATGACAAAAGAAATATATTGGCAATAAAAAGACACATCTTGGAACTCATGAAAGCTATTGATAATGGAGCTTCTACATACTCAATAGCCAGGCACTTTGAAGAATTGCATAATAATGACAGAAAACGACTTCAATTTTTCCGTATTGATCATGTAACCCAGGAAGAGAGAGGAGGAAATAGGTCACAGAGATTGTGACGTTTAGAGCTCGATTATATTATTGATCTCCAGACATGAAAACCTTTTGGCCTTACTAGTGAGGAGCAATTGGCCATACATTTGGGATGAATAAATGTTGTGTAGAAGTTGAGAGAATACATGGATTGGCCCATACAGGGCTTCATAAGAACATACCCATTCAGGGCTTTATTTTAGCTAACTGTAGATGGCATTTTCTAAATTTATGGTCGAGAGAGAAATAAGGTAATAAATTACAATAGGACAATGCGAATGCATCTTACCTATTTAATTATACACGTATTATTGAATAAATGGTTGTAACGTTCATGAAATACCGGTGGTAACATTTCAAATTTACTGCTTTATTAATCTAATTTTAGATTTCTTGTTATGCAAAACTTAGAAGAAGGTTGAGAATTGTAAAGATGAATTTAAATGAAGGGGTAAATATCCTTTTAAGATGGTAGCCATCAAAAATCCTCTTTTCTGTTATTACATACCTTGTCCTTTCTTAATGTTTACTCAAGAATTGTTAACCAATGATGAGTATTAAAATGGGCAACCCACTGCGAGCCACCAACATTAATGAAGACGCTTGCTGAAAAGTATCTGTTTGTTGCTTGGATGGCCTTCGAATAATGAACGTTTAACCCTTCCCTATGAGTGTTGACCTTCTTATGTTCCGTAAAGGGTAAAGGTTGCTCAGTAAAAGATTGCGATTTGACATTGGGATTACTGTCCTCTTGTGGATTATGTGTGTGTGTGTATGTTTGTGTACACATAATACATGATGCCAAAATGTCAAAACACCGTAATGCCTCTCCGAGGTGATGTCGACATACTGAGTTTGGCGACCCCTTGAAATACAGAATGCTTATTCCCGCCACACCAAATTCATAGCTGGATGCTGACACCTCGAGACTGCTCTGTGTTTTATTAGGAACGATGTCAACAAGAATGACGTGTTTTGTCCAAACAAGACCTTGATCACATTAGAGGAATCATCGTTAGTAACACAGGGGCATATTTATACTCTGTTTGCACCAAATTAGTGTCATTTTTGTTTACTCTAATTCGGTGCAAAACTAACTCCATATTTATACTTTGGTGCTAGACCCCTCTAGCACCAAATTTATGGAGTTAAAGTCATTTTTTGAAAGTGGAGACCTACTTTGCCTTAATGAGATGCAAGGTAGGCGTTCCCGTGCAAAAAATGACTCTATGGCCTTAACGCCATAATTAGGGGCATATTTATACTCTGCGGCATATTTATACTCTGTTTGCACTGAATTAGTATCATTTTTTTTTACTCTAATTCAGTGCAAAACTAACTTCATATTTATACTTTGGTGCTAGACCCATCTAGCACCAAGGCCATGATATAAACTTTTTTTGCACCGCATTAACGTCATTTTATGACACAAAAGTGGCGCAAACGTACAAAATATTGGCCCTTATTTATACTTTTTGCTGCAAAACTGCACTAACTCAGTTCTGCACCAAAAAGTTTAGCACCGGCTTGCACCATTTCTGTGCACCAGCCGGGCACCATATTTATGGAATGGTGCAACATGGTATGGGCGAGGCCCACACAAGATCCCCGACCATGACGGAGAGAACACTGCAGGGGCATCAGACAGCAACTAAACAGGCACCTCAGCCGCTTGAGTGCACGACACCAAATCCCCGAGGGGGCCACATGCCCACTGTTCCATCCTGGGGAGTGCAAAGCCACAGTCTCTCAAGTCTCACAAGTGGGTGGGTGGTTTGCCCACTGTTCATTCCTGGGGAGTGCAAAGCCACAGTCTCTCAAGTCTCTACAGTGGGTGGGTTGCCCACTGTTCAATCCTGGGGAGTGCAAAGCCACAGTCTCTCAAGTCTCACAAGTGGGTGGTTTGCCCACTGTTCAATCCTGGGGAGTGCAAAGCCACAGTCTCTCAAGTCTCACAAGTGGGTGGTTTGCCCACTGTTCAGTCCTGGATAGTGCAAAGCCACAGTCTCTCAAGTCTCACAAGTGGGTGGTTTGCCCACTGTTCAATCCTGGGGAGTGCAAAGCCACAGTCTCTCAAGTCTCACAAGAGGGTGGGCTGCCCACTGTTCAATCCTGGGGAGTGCAAAGCCACAGTCTCTCAAGTGGATAACAGTCTCCACTGGTTGTGGAGGGGGCTTTGTGCCCAGAGTGCTTAATCCTGCTAAGGACAGAGGGAGTGGATGTATCTCTCCACTGGTTCTGTGGGGGGCTTTGTGCCCAGAGTGCTTCATCCTGCTAAGGACAGAGGGAGTGGATGCCTTTCTCCACTGGTTCTGGAGGGGGCTTTGTGCCCAGAGTTCTTCATCCTGCCAAGGACTGGGGTAGTGGATGTATCGCTCCACTGGTTCCGGAGGGGGCATGGTGCCCAGAGTGCTTCATCCTGCCAAGGACAGAGGGAGTGGATGCCTTTCTCCACTGGTTCTGGAGGGGGCTTTGTGCCCAGAGTGCTTCATCCTGCCAAGGACAGGGGGAGTGGATGTATCTCTCCACAGGTTCTGGAGGGGGCTTTGTGCCCAGAGTGCTTCATCCTGCCAAGGACTGAGGTAGTGGATGTATCTCTCCACTGGTTCTGGAGGGGGCATGGTGCCCAGAGTGCTTCATCCTGCCAAGGACAGAGGGAGTGGATGCCTTTCTCCACTGCTTCTGGAGGGGGCTTTGTGCCCAGAGTGCTTCATCCTGTAAAGTAATGAGGTAGTGGATGTATCTCTCCACTGGTTCTGGAGGGGGCTTTGTGCCCAGAGTGCTTCATCCTGCCAAGGACTGAGGTAGTGGATGTATCTCTCCACTGGTTCTGGAGGGGGCATGGTGCCCAGAGTGCATCATTCACCCCGTGACGGACTGAGTTGCGTCAGTGCCCTTGCCGCTCATGGGCCAGCGGTGCTTGAGATGGCGGTGCCCTGTTCAGCGGTGCTTGAGATGGCGGTGCCCTGTGCAGCGGTGCTTGAGATGGCGGTCTCCATTGCAGGGTCTCAGCTGCTGGCGGTCCTTCATGGCCCAGCGGGGCTTTTGTTGGCGGTCCTTCATGGGCCAGCGGGGCTAGTGCTGGCAGTGGCCTCCTGGGCAGCTGGGCTGGTGCTGAGGTGGCCTCCTGGGCAGGTGGGCTGGTGCTGGCGGTGGCCTCCTGGGCAGGTGGGATGGTGCTGGCGGTGGCCTCCTGGACAGCTGGGCTGGTGCTGGCGACGGCCTCCTGGGCATCGGGGATGATGGCGTCTTCTCCGCCGTGCTGCTCTTCCCAGACTTGCCGGGTTTCTTGTGGCTCTTCCCCACCTTGGAAGGTGTCATAGCTGACTCCACACTCCCACTGGGACCCCTGGGAGAGGTCAAGGTTGGACAGGAAAAGTTTTTTGGACACATTGGGACGGGTAGATGGAGGGGGTTTGGGAGTGGAGGAAGAGGTGGTGGTTGTAGGAGGTGTACGTTTGGTGACTTTGGGTGAAGGTGCATGCTCGTGAGGTGGATGGCTGTTGGGTGGGTGTGTGCCTGCGTTTGTGTATCTTGGGAGGAGGCGTCACAGACACACTGGGAGAGGACACAGGGGACGTGTGAATGGTAGTGGGGGTGGTGACTGCACGTGAGCAGGGTGTGGTGTTGGGTGTGCTGGAGAGGGACGTAGTGGCTGTAGAGGTAGTGCATGCAGGTGTGAGTGTAGACGAGACTGGGAGGGAGGAGGGAGACGAGGAGGAGGGGGACACAGAGGAGGCAGTGGATGTTGGTGTGTCTGCATGTGTGTGATGCTTGCGTGGATGCCTGTGGGATGTGTGGTGCTTATGTTTGCCTGAGCTTCCCTTGTGTGTTGACGTGTGTACATGTTGGTCTGTAGGTGTGCTTGGGATAGGCTTAGGTACAGGGGATTGGGTCGGGTGGAGGAAGTTCAAGGGGGAGGCTAGACACAGGGACAATGGCTGCCATCAGTGCTGAGGCCAGAGTCTGAAAAGTTCGCTGAAGGGCCGCCTGACCAGAATGAATGCCCTCAAGGAATGCATTGGTTTGTTGCAACTGCCTCTTTACACCCTGGATGGCATTCAAAATGGTAGACTGCCCAACAGTGAGGGACCTGAGGAGGTCAATGGCCTCCTCACTGAGGGCAGCAGGGGTGACTGGGGCAGGGGCTGAGGTGCCTGGGGCGAAGGTGATGCCCACCCTCCTGGGTGAGCGGGCATGGGGCAAAGGCTGAGGGGCTGCTGGGAGGGCGGTGCTGGTAGGGGGGGTGGCGGCTATACCTGTAGATGCGGGGGCACAGATGTTGCCGCCACCACAAGGAAGCTCCCATCAGAGGACGAGTCCGTGTCGCTGGTGTCCACTCCCGTCCCCGCCGTGGAGCTCCCCTCGTCCTCCGTCCCACTGGTGAATTCAGACTCCGTAGTGTCGCCCTCCAGGGCCATGTGGGATGCAGCTCCCTCGTGCTCCGGTGCCACTGCTCCTCCGCCTGATGGTGCTACAAGAACAGGGAGATCACAAAAAGTGGGGGGAAGACAGAAGAAAGACATGTTGAGTGCCTGCATTACCGCTACTGTTGGCGGACACGACAGACACAGAAGCCCCTTGCACTACACCGCGCTCTTGGGCTCCACTGTTCAATTCCTGGGAAATGGCCAACAAGGCTATGGACGACATCTGCACACATAGATGACACAGGGGCATGACTAGGTGTACTTGGCACTCTACAGAGGTGGGGTGGGGTGCCACATGGCCTGCCTTATGGAGGGGCCTTGCCTACGGAACTCGCCCTGGCCTAGGGAAACCCACCTCCCCCACCCAGACCCCTCCACTGCGCGCAAAGTCTGCAGAATGAGAGTGTACTCACCCGCTTGTGGCTGCTGTGATGCCCTCAAGCGCCCATCCAACTCCGGGTAGGCCACCAGCAGGATCCTGAACATCAGGGGGGTCATGGTGCGACGGGCACCCCTCCCACGTTGGGAGGCCATCCCCAGCTGAGCCTCCTGCCCTCTTCTTGCTCCAGCGGCGAATGTCGCAGTGGGTGCTCCGTCTGTGGTAGACCCCCAGGGTCCGGACGTCCTTGGCGATGGCACGCCAAATGTCTTTTTTCTGGTGGGCGCTGACCTACATGAAATGTACAGAGGAAAAAGAGAAGTTATTACCAACTGCACCATCAAAGTGATTGGCCTCCATCCCTACCCTTGCCATGTGGCACATGCATTCATCGTCTTTCATGCACGCAGCACTCTCCCCCCTTCCTTCTTACATCCAGCCCTCTCCACACAGGCATAGCCCATACAACATGCTCCCTGTGTACTTACCTGTTTGTCTGGAGGACCGTAGAATAGCGTGTACTGGGGGAGGACCCCATCCACGAGCTTCTCCAACTCCTCCGATGTGAAGGCAGAGGCCCTTTCCCCAGACACTCGAGCCATTGTCTCTTCCAGACCGAGGTCACAGCAGCACTTGCACTGTAGATCCTCTCCTGTCGAAGATCAGGTATCGAGTGATTGAACAGATAGAAAATGGCGGTCACGTCCGCGGCGGTGCGTACTGTCACCGCCAGCGTACATCGTCATTGGCTCCTGGGACCCATAGGGTCCAATGTTAACCAATGCAGCATTGCGCTGCGGTCTTCGACCGCCTACCGCGACGGTGTACAATGCCAGCGCAGTTACCTCACATCCCATTGTCCCACTTTAGAGGTCAGGCAGCCGTCATTTCAGGGGCCCACATGGCTTCATTTCCAACTGCATCACACATACCTAGGCCTAGACTCAACACACTTACAGTCCACCTTTTGTGTATGATTGGTGTTCTGGGTAAACTGTGGGTACGTACCTCTGAGTTGGTTGACTCGCTGTTGTCCTTCATAGGCACCGTCCGCTGGGACATGTGAGGAGATGGCGGCATCCTCCGGTGTACCGACCGTTGGTGGACCTGTCGACAATGGAGGAGCGACATGTGATTATCACATACAGGCTTGACCGTGCCACAATCCAGGAACTGTGTACCCAGTTGGAGCCAGACCTGATGTCAGCAATCCGCCATCCCACAGGAATCCCCCCTCAAGTGCAGGTGCTGTCAGTGCTCCATTTCCTTGCAAGTGGGTCTTTTCAAACAACAGTGGCCATAGCATCAGGGATGTTCCAACCTATGTTTTCCAACGTATTGTCCAGAGTGTTGTCTGCCCTTATGAAACACATGCAGAGCTACATCGTTTTCCCTCAGGTGGAGGATTTGCCTACAGTGAAAGGGGATTTCTATGCCCTGGGACATATCCCCAACATCATAGGTGCCATTGATGGGACCCATGTGGCTTTGGTCCCCCCCCACAGGAGTGAACAGGTGTACAGAAACCAGAAGAGTTATCATCCTATGAATGTACAGATGGTATGTTTGGCAGACCAGTGCATCTCCCATGTGACTGCCAAGTTCCCTGGCTCAGTGCATGACGCCTACATCCTGCGGAATAGCAGCATCCCTTATGTGATGGGTCAACTCCAGAGGCACCGTGTGTGGCTATTAGGTGAGCACCTGGAGGCAGGTCAGTGGGAATGGTTGTCTGGGTCTGGGGATATCCCTCCAGGTTAGTGCGTGTCTAACAGTTGTCCCTCACCATTTGCAGGTGACTCTGGTTACCCCGACCTGTCATGGCTACTGACCCCAGTGAGGAATCCCAGGACAAGGGCAGAGGAACGCTACAATGAGGCCCATGGGCGAACTAGGAGGGTGATCGAGCGGACCTTCGGCCTCCTGAAGGACAGGTTCAGGTGCCTCCATATGACAGGTGGATCCCTATCCTACTCACCAAAGAAGGTGTGCCAGATCATCGTGGCCTCCTGTTTGCTTCATAACTTGGCATTGCGACGACAGGTGCCTTTTCTGCAGGAGGATGGTCCAGATGGCGGTGTTGTTGCAGCTGTGGAGCCTGCGGACAGTGAAGATGAGGAAGCAGAGGAAGAAGACATGAACAACAGGGACTCAGTGATCCAGCAATATTTCCAGTGAGACACAGGTAAGAGTACAGACCTGCCTACTACATGTACATAAACACTACTACCTCTCTACTGTCTGTCGTTTTCACCCAGTGTATGGTCACTGAGTTGTCACTTTCCCTTACGATTTCACAGATGTGGGTCCCACTGTGTGACATCTGCCTTGATCCTCATGTACTAGAGCCGTGTGACATAGGTATGTTGACATTACAATTGAAAGAGCATTTTGTCACTGTAATTGCTAATACACTATTTCGAAATCACAGACAGACTCCAGATTGTTTTGTGCTTTAAGTGTGTTTATTTAAGTGCTCAATATTGGAGGGGGTAGTGAAATGGTGAGGAGTGATGGCGGAGGAATGTCTATGGCAGAGTCCAGTCTATTAGTCTCACAGGTGCATTGCCCAAATGGGCACAGGAAGTGGAGCTGGGGCAGTTTAAGGATGGACAGGGTGACAAAGTGGGACAGTAGGATGACAATCAGGGTGGTCTCATTTCTTGGCGAGGGTGTTGGCATCATGCTCTGCCTTTGTCCTGGATCTCAGGGACCGTTTGCGGGGTGGTTCTCCCTCTGCAGGGGATGGGGTGCTGGTGTGGTGGGCCAGTGGCGGGGCGTCCTGTCCACTAGCGGCGGCGGAGGTGGTGGGCAGTTCATCGTCCATGCTAGTGTCAGGGGCCCTTTGTAGTGCCACAGTGTCCCTCCTGGTGTTGAGTAGTTCCTTCAGCTCCCCTACGATGGTGCCCAGGGTGGAGTTGATGGTTCTGAGTTCCTCCCTGAAACCCATATACTGTTCCTCCTGCAGGCGCTGGGTCTCCTGAAACTTGGCCAGTACCGTTGCCATTGTCTCCTGGGAGTGGTGGTGGGCTCCCATGATGGAGGAGAGGGCCACGTGGAGAGTGGGTTCCCTTGGCCTGTCCGCCCCCTGTCGCACAGCAGCCCTCCCAGTTCCCCTGTGTTCCTGGGCCTCCGTCCCCTGGACCGTGTGCCCACTACCACTGCCCCCAGGTCCCTGTTTTTTTGGGGTGGTGGGTTATCCTGGGTTCCCTGTAGTGGTGGACACACTGCTGATTGACGTGTCCTGGGGACGGAGGTATGGGCCCGCTGGGTGGGTGCTGTGCTGGTGTTTCCAGAGGGGGGAAGGTCTGTGGTGGCCTGTGACTGGGTGAGGGGAACCGACTGTCCCAAGGTCCCCGATGGGCCGGGCTGGTCATCTAGATCCAGTTGGACAGAGCTGCTGTCATCACTGTGGGCCTCCTCTGTTGGTGGTGTGGACATGTGTGGACCCTCCTGCCCGGTGACGTTGGGTAGGGGTCCTGCAGGGATATAAAAGGATGGGTATTACATCAGTGTGTGTCATGGTGTGCAATGGGTGGGTGACCGTGTGCCCCAGTGCTTGCATTCCTGTGTGGGACCTTGTGTGATGATGGTTTAGGGGGTTGTATGGGTATGTGCAGTGGGCATGCTTTAGTGATGGGTGTCCATGCTTTGTTGTTACATGCAGGGCTTGGTGTTGGGATGGGTGGTTTGTGATGTTGGGAAATATGTGAGGAGTTGGGGTGCTGGGGGTGAGGGTGGGGGTATGTGATAGCATGCAGGTAGGGTGGGGGATGTAATAATTGAGATTTGTCTTACCAGAGTCCATTCCTCCACCTACTCCTGCGAGGCCCTCAGGATGCAGAATCGCCAAGACCTGCTTCTCCCATGTTTTTAGTTGTGAGGGAGGAGGTGGGGGTCCGCCACCAGTCCGCTGAACCGCCAGATGGTATGTTGAGACCACGGAACGCACCTTCCCCCGTAGGTCGTTCCACCTCTGATGTCCTCCCGATTTCTTGGGTGCTGTCCCACTGCGTTTACCCTGTCCACAATTCTTCGGCATAGCTCCATCTTCCTAGCAATGGAGGTGTGCTGCACCTGTGATCCGAATACCTGTGGCTCTACCTGGACGATTTCCTCCACCATGACCCTGAGGTCCTCCTCCGAGAACCTGGAGTGTCTTTGCAGTGCAATGGGGTGGTGTAGGTGATGTGTGGGGTGGAGTGTGTGGTGATAAGTGTGCTGATATGTAGTGTGTGTTTTATATTGTAATGGGTGTGTGGGAGTGGTGTGTGTATGTGTATCAGGTGTGTGTATTTCGATTTGTCCAATGTGGTAGTGTTTTGTAAATGTGTGTGTATTTTGAGCGCGGCGGTGTGTACCGCCAATGGAATACTGCGGTTGAAAGACAGCCGCGTGGATTCGTGTGTCGTGATAGTGTGGGCGTATTCCTGTTGGCGTGACAGTGGAGGTTTTGTTTTCGCCAGTTTATCACTGACCTTTGGTGTGGCGGACTTGTGTGGGTGTCTGAATTTTGGCGGATTCCGAAATGTGGGTCATAATGGCTTTGGCGGAAATCCGCAGCCGCAGCGGTGTGTTGGCGGTCTTCTGCACGGCGGTAAGCGGCTTTTACCGCCAATGTGTAGTGACCGCCATTATTTCCTTTTACAAAAAAAAAGCCATTAAAATAGCTACAAAGGTTGCAGCACGGGTAAGGCCCTCATTATGACATTGGCGGTGACTGCTAAAGTGGCTGTAATACTGCCAACAGGGTGGTGGTAATTACTGCCAAATTATGACCATGGCAGTGATAACTCCCATAGACAGCAAATGTACCACACCAACCGCCAGGGCATTAACACCACTGACCACGGCAGTAGCCATCAACAGCCAAGCGGAAGACAAGGTATCGCCCACCATATTATGACACTGCAAACCACCACGATTTCCGGGGCGGTACGAACGCCATCAAAAGCCGGATGGAAACACATCACAGAAGACCAAAGACTCACCAAAAGAGACACAGAGAAGACCAATGCCTCCATGAAACCAGAACTGTCTTCCCGATGTTCTTCTACGCAATGCTCCACCTGGAACACCAACGCCGGCGAAGACGAAAATGGTGAGTACAGCCGCCGAGCACACAAGGGAGGGAGAGAGGAAAAGGAGAGTGACATAGACATGCACGACACAAACCAGACACACACACACACCATACACACAACCAGCTGCAGGCGTAAACCAATGGCACATGACACACAGCATAATAATACAAGGACTACAGTTCGGCAGCACTGACATTGTAATAGCAAGGTGACACCCACCATATGAACCAATTTCAGAACAAGGATACAAGAACAATTATCCCGAAAGCTCCAATTCCCAGTTCAAAGTACATAAGCCCACATGGCCACAGGGCACAGTCCAAGCCCCAACTTGATCCTAATGAATTCCGCATAACACTGTGCAAGGGCAACATCTCGGAAGTGGACAGGCACATCAGGGGGAAGGGAGGTGGGGGGGTCACCTCAGTTTAAGTCAGGAACTTTCCCACTGCTCCTGGAGGGGGCTCCATGCCCATTTCCCAATGCTGGGGAGTGCAAGGCCACAGTCTTTGAGGTGGGGAACTTGCCCACTGCTCCTGGAGGGGGCCTGGAGGGTGCCCTACATGCCTTCTGCTAGAGGTGAGGGCTGCATTGTCTCTGCTGGGAGAGGTGTCTCCTGGGCAGCCTCTGCTGGAGGTGAGGGCTGTATTGCCTCTGCTGGGTGAGGTGTCTCCTGGGCAGCCTCTGCTGGAGGTGAGGGCTGTATTGTCTCTGCTGGGGGAGGTGTCTCCTGGGTAGCCTCTGCTGGAGGTCAGGACTTCCTGCCTGTCATTGGTGGTTGAGCGGGAACCTTTTCTGACATTGGTGGTTGAGTGGGAACCTTTTCTGACATTGGTGGTTGAGTGGTAATCTTTTCTGACATTGGTCATTGAGTGAGAACCTCTTCTGACATTTGTGGTTGAGTGGGAACCTTTTCTGACATTGATGGTTGAGTGGGATCCTTCCCTTTCCTGGCTGGTGGAGTGGTATCCCTCCCTTTCCTGGCAGGTGGAGTGGGATCCCTCCTTTTCCTGGATGGTGGACTGGGATCCTTCACTTTCCTGGCTGGTGGAGTGGGATCCTTCCCTTTCCTGGCTGGTGGAGTGGGATCCCTCACTGCCTTGCCTCCACGACCAGGAGGTGCCTTCACTGTCCCCGGGGACCGTTTGGCTGAGGTGTTGGGCTGGGTCGTTGGGACCCTTCTCTTACGGGCAGGATGGGGGAGGGAAGAGGCCAAGTTGGGCAAGGAAAAGCTTCTTAGGGATGGTGGGGCAGGATGAGGGAGGAGGGATAAGAGTGGAGGTTGAGGAAGTGGTTGTTGGAGGAGGACATCTGCGGGACTTGGGTGCAGCTGCATGTGCAGTGTGCTGACGTGAGATGGATGGCTATTGGGTCTCTCAGTGCCTGTGTTTGTGTTCTTTAGAAGGGGAGACAGACAGAGTGGGAGAGAACACAGGGGCTGCGTGGATGGATGTTGTGGAGGTGTCTGCTAGTGAGGTTTGTGTGCTGCTTGGTATGGTGATGCTGGTGGTGGCTGTTGTAGCAGTGCATGCAGGTGTGAGGTTGGATGTGTCTGTGAGGGAGATGGAGAAAGAGGGGGAGACAGCGGAGGCAGTGGATGTGGATGTGTGTGCAACTGTCTGTTGTTTGTGTGAATGGTTGTGGACTGAAGTGTGGTGCCTGTGTTTTACTGTTCCACTCTTGTGTGTTGTCTTGTGTGCATGCTCATCTCTATGTGTGCATGGGATGGACTGGGGTTGAGGAAATTGCGACTGGGAAATGGGAGTTGGAGGGGGACGGTTGTAACAGGGACAATGGCTGCCATCAGAGAGGAGGCCAGGGCCTGAATCGATCTGTGTTGGGCCACCAATCCACTGTGTCTGCCCTCCAGGAATGTATTGGGATGCCAAGCCCTGGATGGCATTCACAATGGTTGACTGCCCTACAGAGATGGATCTTAGGAGGTCAATAGCCTCCTCACTCAGGGCAGCAGGACTGACTGGGGCAGGGCCTGAAGTGCCTGGGGCGAAGGAGATGCCCACCCTCCTGGGTGAGCGGGCTCAGACAACTCGCTGAGGGGCTACTGGGAGGGGGTGCTGGTATGGGGGAGGCAGCTGTATCTGCAGCTGGGGTGATCACAGAGGTGTCCACCACCACCAGGGAGCTTCTATCGAAGGAGGAATCAGAGTCTGTGTTGTCACCTCCTGTCTCTGCTGTGGTGCTCCCCTCATCCTCCATCCCACTGGTTCCCTCGGCATCAGTGGACTCTGCCTCCCGGGTCCTGTGACATGCAGCTCCCTCTGTCGCCGGGGTCCCTGCTTCTCTGCCAAATGATGCTAATGCACATGGACAGGATGACAGAAGGAGAAAGGGGAGAGGGAGAGAAAGGGAGCACTGGGTCAATTACAGCACCAACAGCACAGTTGGCATACATAGCACCATCACACACAGGGATCAGGATTGAGCACTGTGCATTGCACTGGCATTGAATTGGCTGGATGCCACAGCAAGATGAGGGCCAAACACTGCCAATTGCATACCTCTTGGGACCCACAAAGCCCTGACTGACTTGGAATGTAAACCAGCTAGGTTCCCTGCATTTGCCATACACCCGTTATCCTTGAGCTGGATCGCGCTGCAATGTCCGGCATGGCACTAAGTGGCACCCACTAACTCACACCCACCATCCAGATCCCATGCCACCTAACAATTATTGTCGTTAGGCCCGCTGTACTGACCCCCTTGTGGCTGCTGTGATGCCCTCAAGCGCCCATCCAGCACTGGGTAGGCCACCGCCAGTATGCAGACCATCAGCGGGGTCAGGTTTTGACGGGCCCCCCTTCCTTGTTGGGAGGCGATCCCCAGCTGGGCCATCGCAGTCTTCCATGCCCAGCCTCTTAGGTTCTCCCACCATTTCCTGCAGTGGGTGCTCCACCTGCTGTAGACTCCCAGGATCTGCAAGTCCTTGGCAATGGCACACTACAATCCTTTCTTTGGATGGGCGCTGACCTGCAGAAGGAATACAGACAAGATGACAGCATTACACATACAATACAGCCTGCCACATATATGGCCCACAAATCCCGTTTCCAACTCCATGGGGACACATATCGCCTGGCGCACACCATGTACACTACCACCAGACATTCCACCCCACATACATGATGCCTGCACACACATCTCCATGCAACCCACCCACATGCATCGTGGCCAAGGTGTACTCACCTGTTGTTCTTGAGGCCCATACAGCTGTCCATACTGGGCCAGGACCCCATCCACCAAGCACTCCAACTCCATTGAAGTGAAGGCAGAGGCCCTTTCCCCGGTCATACGGACCATGGTAGGTTCCAGACACAGGTCACAGCAGCACACATATTGTAGGTGTTGTCCTGTGGAAAGTCAGGATTCAAGTGAGGTTATAGACAGAAAATGGCAGTTAAGTCTGCGGCGGTATACACCGTCACCGCCATCGCTGATCCCCATTGGCCACTGTACTCCATAGAGCCCGATGTTAGCCAATGAGGACCACCTTCTGCCATGACGCCCTACTTCGGCGGAGTTACCTCACTTCCACCTGTCCCTAGATACAGGACAGGCGGTTGCCATTTCATGGTGGTGGACTACATACAGATCTTCCATAACTGCACAATTTATGGAAATTGCATTTACATTGCCATTCCCACTGTCCCATCACATTATTCTTGTATGCACGGTGAGATGGTGGTTCCATTGTGCAAATTGTGGCAGCCTACTCACTCATATGTCCCTTAGATACCTACAATTGTGGATGAATAGGAGGAGGAGACAAATCCCCACGTACAGACCCCTTGTGGATTTGGCTACACTGGAGTACAGGCACATAAAACCCACAATGGGGACAATCAGGAGAATCTCATTTCCTGGTTGTAGTAGGCTGCCCTGGTTTCTAGTGGGTACCTTGGGTACTTACACCTTACCCCAGGTCCAGTTATCCCTTATTAGTGAAATGTAGTAGTGTTCTAGCAGCTTAGGCTGATAGAGGTAGCTATATCAGAGTAGCTTAGGCTGAACTAGGAGGCATGCAAAGCTCCTGCAATATAACTTATAGTTACATATTACTTATACACAAGTAAAGACAATATTCACTGTTACCAAAAATAAAGGTAGCTGATTTGGTTGACACAAGGCCAGAAATATCTTAGAGGCAATACTCCTTCTGGAAGAAAGTATTATACACAATATATACACTAGACACTGCTGAAGTGGATATGTTAATTAGAAATATTAATGAGTGTTTATGCATTTTGATTAACAAGAAAATGGTAGAAATACATAACATAGAAAATTAATGTGCACGTTTGAAAATGTGCCCACGGAGAGTGGTCACCAAGATTCACAAATTATATTAAAAAATGACTAAAAATATGTGAAATGTTGAAAATGCGTAATAATAATGTAGTAATATGTAATACTGAGCTACATAACGTATTTTACATTATATTGTAGAGGTAACTTAGCTGAAGTTGTGGCCTAGTTTTTCAGGCCTCAGGCAGAAGCTGAATAATCATACAATGTAGAGAAGCTGATGTGCTGAACTGACCCTGAACTGCTCATTGTTAATAAAGTCTGCTTAGCTAGAATTTTCTGCGATGAACAGACGGACAGGAAATTATGGAACTAGAATATGTATCAAAATCGGTGTAAAGCAGACAAGATGTACTTTCCCAGGACTCTAACAATAGAGACACTAACTGGAGAAGAAGATGCAACATTTTCGATACCTAATGAGCCAGATGATGAGAACATTCTACAGTGAACCAATCGACACCCTGAGAACGGCGTGATATTAGAATTCATAGATTTGGAAAATAAAGATTATTGGGTAGAGTCATAACTGATGATCAACGGACCAATTGGAAAATGGGGGATAGTCTGGGTGACTTTGATATAATATCATGACAAGGGGGGAAAACTTCAGAACCAATGGAGAGATGTTAAGGCAGATCTCAGAGGAGTGACATTATTAATGCGATATTGGGGAGAAGAGATTTGAGATTCTGTCATTGGGCTCATGCTCTTGAGAATCTGATGCGTTGCTGATCGATTGATGACCTGAAGATGAAGACTGACTTTGTCGCTGATCCATTCCGTGAATAGGTAGCTGTGACAATGTGACTGATTAACCTTTGTGCCTTTAGTTTCTAGGCACCAACTGCGCTGTTTTTTAATAGTTTTTCTCTTAGTTAGATGTTTTTCCAAATTCATGTTATAAACTGTTTTCGCATGAAGTCCCACATGCTTATGCTAATCTGGGTTAGGTAAGGTTCCTATAGTTCAGACGTTGACAGATACAGTGACAAGTGATTGACGGACTGAGTTGCTGATCTCTGCTACTGATATTTGTCATATTCATCTTTGTTAGCTTATGCTGAAGCATTAGAACATATGTTTTCTCAAGTTCTATGTTATTGGTGGTCACTAAGGGATTAATTCTGATTTAATTTGATTTGAATAAAGTTGAATTAACCTTATGAATTAGTATTGTAAATAATAGGAAAATAAAATTGCTAAAACGTATATTGAATTGTGGTAATTCATGAATTGTTGATGCTATTAACTGCTGATTAATGTTTTGCTTAATGGTTTTTGATCGGTGTATTTGATTATTGATGGAAATTGGTTACTACAGGGCTAGGATACTCCAGGCGAATCAAAAGGTTCATCGACCTATACGCGTCCCCTTGTGAGCTTACTTACTAAGGACCAGGCGTGCTAGCAGTTTTTGGTAGCAGCTTGATGGTTAGTTTCCTTGGAAAACTAGTTATGTGGCGACTGATGTTATGGTGGTAGTTTGAGTTAGGGTTAGTTGTTAATTATGATTGTGATTTGGATTTTGTTTTTCATGTTGTCAATTGTAGCAAGTATGATGTCCCCTTAAGAACAGAAATGACTTTCCCAGATCCTGGATCTTGCTAGTAAAGTTGGATATATTCTCGGCGTTCTAGAGATAGCGTGAAAGTGGTAGGTTGCGCTTGAAAAGGCTTATGCAAATCGCAGGTAAACTGTGACGTATGTGAAGGAAGTAGGGAGTCTGCGTACTCCAGTTGAGGTTTAGTAGGAGTGTGTGTACTCCGCAGTATGAGAGTAGGGAAGTCGTCGAAATTCACATGTGTGTGGTGCTTTGTGCTAAAAAATTGTCCACGTGGTTGTTGGTGATGTACGGACCCTGCACGGTCCAAGACTCCGGAGTATATTGACAAGTGTAGGAGACACTTGGTTATATGTTGTAATCTGCTTGGTTTAGTAGGTTGATCAGGCGTGGTCAACAAGTCGGTGTGTAAGTGAAGTGAGTAAGAGAAATTTTTGACTGAGATTTGGTGAGTCTTATGTACACCAGGACAGACCCATGGATCAGTTGGGAGCAACATTCGCAGGTCGTATTTTGCTTGCGAATGTGGAAGACTGAGAAAGAGAAATAGCTGCATGAGCGAAAGGGCCATCAGTGAAAATCCGTAAGATTTCTGAAGCGATTGTGTACCTTCCTGTAGTAAAACAGCAAGTTTGTTTTTTGGTTCTTGGTTCTTGGTTAGTGCTTGCAATAATTTTGCATTAGTTTGTGTGAAATTGGAGTTCAGGAGGACAAACCACAAGACTTTGTCAGGTGCAGTGTGTGAGTGTGACATCAGAGTGAGCCGCGCTGGGATAGGTTGGTTAGTGTGAAGAGTCACGAGCGGATTGGCAGCCGTCCGTAAAGGCAATTGGTTGAGAAAGCAGGTGAAGGGAATCTTGGCAGTCAAAGTAATTTCCTTAATGAATCGAATATACAAAACATAGAAAAGATAACGTTTTTCAAAGCATTTAGGAGTGCCATGAAGGGTGATTCGTACATTAAGGTGACAGTGGGGGAGCCTACCCCACCAGAAAATTCTCTGGCATATATTATGATGGAGGAACGAGTAGTCGGGCCATGTCTGTGGTTAAAGAAGTGGTGTAAATTGACAGAGAAACAGGGAGCTTTAGCGTTTCAAGAGCATGGAACATTTGAGAACTTTGGATCAGTTGCGAATGACACTGTATGAGACAAAACCTCTTCCAAGACCAGCACAGTTTGAGGCATTAGTGGTTTGGGAGCTCATAGCAAGACAGCAGCAAGAAATCAAATTTCAGAGGAGAATAAGGAAGGCAGAGAAGTCCTAGCAGAAGCAAGATGGGATTGGGAACAAAAGAGGTGGAGAACAGCGACATTCATTGTAGGATGTTAGGTTGTTTCCTGCTATCACAGTAGCCTATTTTTCAGCTACCTTGGACCCAGTCTCAGTATCCTTACCAGGTTGTTTGCGTGTCGTTGCCACAGTTGGTCAAAGCCTTTCTCAATGTGAGGGAGTACTGATGGGATACCCTCTGGCAGTAATGATACCTCATTCTGTTGAGATCTTACTGACAAGGACGAAAACACAGTATTTGACTGGGGACAGACTGACAAGGTATGAGACAAGCATTTTAGGTGCTCCAAATGTATCACTGAAAAGATGTACAGTGCTGAACCCGGCAACATTACTTCCAAGTGATACTGTTGAAATTGGTAAAGAAGAAGACATTGAGAATGATTGTCTCGAGGTAACTGAGATATGCACAAAATCAAGACCTAATATTAGAGATACACGATTGGAAGAAATTGACCACATTGTCTTTGTTGATGGCTCATGTCTCAGAGTACAGGAACATTGAGAGCAGAATATGCTGTGTGCACAATTACAGGTACTTTAGAAGCTTCTTGGTTTCGAGGTGTATATTCTGCACAAGTAGCTGAATTGGTAGCTCCTAATAGAGCGTGTCATATATCTACTAGATTGAGAGTCACTATTTATACAGATAGCCAATATGGATTTGGGATTGTTCATGAATTTGTTCAGTTGTGGTCGCAAACAGGTTTCCTGACCTCTACTGGTTCACCAGTAAGAAATGGCGACAGCATAAAAAAATTGCTACATGCATTACAGTTACCTGAAGAAATTGCTGTGGTGAAATGCAGTGCACATCTAAAGTCACATGACTACATCTCACTAGGAAATGGATATGTGGATCAAGTCGCAATGTTGTGTGCATTGAACTGTATATCGTTCAAAGACAAGTGGGAACTGATGTCAGAAAAAGACAATACATGTAAAAGTTTTGCATTGAAAGTGACTGATACTTTGGATGAGTTGAAAACATTGCAGAGTAATGTTGATAAAGAAGAGAAACGCCTTTATTCCAAATTAAAATGTGTCCAAAGACCTGATGAGATCTAGGTTTGTGAGGAAAGTCAGATGGTCCTGCCAAATAGTTTATTGTCACAAATGGCCAGGTATTATCACGGCCAGGCACACATTGAGAGGGATGCCATGGTTTGTTTGTTCAAGGTTGACTGGTTCAATCCCAGTTTAGACAGGCAGCAGAGGCAGTATAATCTGTCAGCAGCTAAATGTGGGAAAAGGGATAGTGGTGAATTTGAGCCACATTGGAAGAGCAGGAGGTCCGTTCAGCAGAATGCAATTGGATTTCATTCAGATGCCTGTGTGTGGAGGTTTGAAGTATATGTTGGTGACTGTGTGCATTTTTTGTCACTGGATTTAAGCATACCCCACAAGAAGGAATGAAAGTCTCACAGTAGCAAAGTTGATACTTAGGGGGTTGATACCACATTTTGGGTTCCCGATCTCTTTAGAACCAGCACTTCAACAATGAGGTGATTAAACTCTTGTATGCAGCACTAAACATTGAGCAGAAGTTCCATTGTAGCTATCGCCCTGAAGCATCAGGACTAGTGGAACAGATGAACGGAACCTTGAAATCAAGAATTGCAAAGATGTGTGCAGCTGCGAATCTGAAATGACCGGATGCATTGCCTTTGGTGCTGATGTCGAGGAGAAATACACCTGACAGGAAGACAGGGATGTTGCCCCATGAGATCCTCATGGGCAGAGCAATGAGATTACCAGCAGTTCAGGCCAATGCGCTTGTAAATATTACAGATGATATGGTGTTGGACTACTGCAAGGATCTGGCTAATGTGATTTGCTCTTTCTCTCAGCAGGTGCAGGACACTACCCTGCCACCCATCCACGATCCAGGGCACAATCTGAGAGCCGGTGACTGGGTTGTTGTCCGGAAACATGTTTGCAAGAGGTGTTTAGAGCCACGCTGGAGAGGGCCATACCAGGTTGCCCTAATGACTACGACAGCTGTGAAGTGTGCAGGACTCCTGAACTGGATACACGTGAGTCATACGAAAAAAATGGTATGTCCACAGGAGCATGAAGAGGTATTGTTGAGAGCACCAACAACCTGAGAAGAATACTGACAGAAGGATCAAGAAAAGGAGATAACTGGCCTGAGTCGCAGATAGGGAAAATAAAGGAATTGGTCATAAATAAAACAATAGAGGAAGAGACATTGATAACCTGATTTTGCATTGAAAACCGGATGTAACAAGCTGCTAATCAATTTTTGACAAAGGAAAAGGGTTCCTGAATGTGAGACTGAACTGCGAGAGAATAATTTTTCTTTATTTTTGATTTTTTACTGCACTTTATATAAGAGTTACTTCTGCTTTCTGATTCTTTACAGATTATGGCTGAGTTGAATAACCAAGATAGAAGTGCTAGACGCTGTAGGTATATGAGTGTTGGATTAGCAATTATGTGCGGAATCTTGTTTACAGTGGTGATTGTAGGAATGTCTGTTCTTGACGTGAAAAGAGCCAACCGTACTTCTACACCTGAGACTACTACACTAACCTCTTTAGAGAGGTTTAAATTAGATGAGAAATATTTGCATGAATATACTAATGCTCAAGGAGAGCTTTCTTCTAATGTTTCCTATTGTTTGTTGAGTGAATATGTTGAGACGATGGATGCAAGAGATTGTTTTGTGTGTATGCAAATTCCTTTGTCAGCAGAGGAAGGAGTTAAGTACCACAGTCTTCCGTTAACCTACGGAATAAGCTGTAGCTTTCTACTAACAAGGTTCTATAATCAAGAGTGCATATACAGTATTTTTAATCTAATTATGATGTAGTGCTTTCATTTGTTCCTATTATTAGATATTTGAGTAAAGTACCTAAGGATCTAATATAGTATTAGGTAGAGGATTCTTTGAGCCTACACTAACATTTGGAACCGCACACCCACACAGAACTAATCTCACATGCTTGCTTACACCTTTAGAAAAGAGCTTCACAGGGCATACTGATGACAGGAGAAAGGCATTAAAGGACAAATTAGAAAAAGGCTTAGAGAAAAGGACTTGTAACAATGATTATGCTTACACTGCAATTAAAACGCGAGGAAAGTTAGCATTAGATGCATTACACGTAGGAAAGATTTGTATATATATATATATATATATATATATATATATATATATATATATAAGTAATTCTTCAACAGATGGACTGATGGCCATCAGACGGCTGCACCGATCCCATCGGATATATCCCAAAAATTCAATACGCTCGTATTCAGTTCAAAGATTTATTTGCTTCCACAGGTAACACAGAGTCCTGAAATGCAGTGTCTGTCAACGCGTTTCGGCAAAACGCCTTCTACTGGACAGTTTGGCTGCAGAACCAACATCATTTATATGCAAATTCAAAGTCCTTCATTTCTTTCCATGACACCCTAGTGTAATATAAAACAGCGGCCATTTTAAAACATGCAACAATCATTGTTTAAATATAACAGTTGATAAAGGAATCACCCACATTCATAAGACTATTGTTTTAAGAGTTTAGAATTAAAAGGTAACAAATAAGGTATACATATCACTTATAAGGCCAAAACACATGTTATTATTAATGTACCATTCATTCAATCTGATGGCAGTTATCAATTGATTATATGTTGACAGAAACTATATATATAAATAATTTGATTAATTCATCATTGAAATCACGTTTTTCAATAGTTCTGATCAGCCTATACTCAATCATCATGTCAGATGTTGTGTAAAGTATGTTTGAAAATGTATTTCTAAAACGTTATATTCTTCTCTGCAGGTATATCGTTATTGGATGTAGTTTTTTTCAATTAGTGAACATCACCATTCAAATAACAATTTGATAAATATTATAAATATTACAAAAGTTTAAAAACTAGTAAATATAAATGAATGAATGAATTATCATTACACATGAATCAATATTGGCGACGAGTACAATGGTTAGTTTAGATCAATCAACTATATAAAATAGTGTACAATTATTCAAATTATTGCAAAGTTGTTAAATAGTTGATATATATATATATATATATATATATATATAGGCCAAAATCATGCACTGGCACTTTATTTGTGGGAACGAGTGAATCTAGCCATGTGTTTTTGTTTCAGATTTGGTGGACCTTTATGTTGAATGGTCAGGACCCTGTGATTCCTGGTATCTATTATATTTGTGGACTTAATGCTTATTCCCGTCTTCCAAGAGGACATGGACATGGACATGTTATTTGGGAACAGTTTTCCCAAAGATTTATCAGATAGATGACTTAAAGAGGTTTCTGAAATTGACTGAATTACATCATAAGTGACAGAGGAGGGAAACCTCTTCTGCAGTTGTGGGAGATATATTTGGTGTGGTGATTCCTTCAGTGGGAGTCATCCTGAATTCGATCAAGATACAAAAGTTATCTACTATTGTGGATAACATGCTGACAAATTTTACCAGGGCAATACGCCTGATAGATACTGAATTAGCTGCGGATAGAGCTATGACGCTTCAAAATTGCCTTGCTTTAGACATCCTTTTAGCAAAGGATGGCAGAGTCTGTAAAATGATCAACTCTAATCATCGCTGCTCCTACATTTCTAACAATAGTAAGGAGATAGGAGACTTACCTACTAACCTGACTTACTCAAGTAAGGATTTAAAACAATTGAAGGAACCAGGAGTTTGGGAAAAGGTTGGAAAGGCATTTGCTTCAGTGGGAAATTGGCTTAGTAACATTTGGGATGGGGTATTATTAAAAATCATACAAGGAATATTAATTGTGATTGTTTACATATTAGGATAACAGGGTTCGTGTAAATTGTGTCAAAATATTAATTTGAAAAGGTCTAAAAATAATCAGAGGAGGGAAGAACGAAATATGGAAAGAATCTATAGAGAAGATTTGAGGAGAGAAAATACAGAAGAAATTGAACTGTGAAAAATGTTGATGGTAAAGGTAGTGTGATGATATTTAGTCATCAGAGGAGGGATTGCTGATGCAGATATGTGACTTAGAAATATTAATAAGTGTTTATGCATTTTGATTAGCAACAAAATGGTAGAAATACATAACATAGAAAATGAATGTGCATGTTTGAAAATGTGCCCAAGAAGAGTGGTCACCAACATTCACAAAATATACAAAATTTCTAAAATATGTGAAATGTTGAAAATGCGTAATAATAATGTAGTAATATGTCATACTGAGATACATAACATCTTTTTACATTATATTGTTGAGCTAACTTTGCCGAAGTTGTGGCCTAGTTTTGTCATGCCTCATGCAGAAGCTGAATGATCATGCAATGTGGAGAAGCTAACGTCCTGAACTGACTCTGAACTGCTCGTTGTTAATAAAGTCTGCTTAGCTAGAATTTCTGTGACGAACCGACAGACAGGAGATGATGGAACTAGAGTAAGTATCAAAATCGGTGTAAAGCAGACGAGATGTACTTTCCCAGGACTCGAACAATAGAGACACTGACTGGAGAAGAAGATGCAACATTTTTGATACCTGATGAGCAGGATGATGAGAACATCGTACAGTGAACCAATCGAAACCCTGAGAATGGCGTAATATTAGAATTAATAGATTTAGAATATAAAGATTACTTGGCAGAGTCATAAGTGATGATCAACGGACCAATTGGAAATTGGGGGATAGTCTGGGTGACTTTGATATAATGTCATGACAAGGGGGGAAAACTTTAGAACCGATGGAGAGATGTTAAGGTAGATGTCAGAGGAGTGACATTATTAATGTGATGTTGGGTGAGAAGAGATTCAAGATTCTGTCATTGGGCTCATGCTCTTGGGGGCCTGATGCGTTGATGATCGATTGATGACCTGGAGACAAAGACTGACTTTGTTGCTGATCCATTCCATGGATAGGTAGCTATGACAATGTGAGTGATTAACCTTTGTGCCTTTACTTTCTAGGTACCAACTGCGCTGTTTTTTAATAGTTTTTCTCTTCGTTAGACGTTTTTCCAAATTCATGTTATAAACTGTTTTTGCATGAAGTCCCACATGCTAATGCTAATCTGGGTTAGGTAAGGTTCCTATATTTGAGACGTTGACAGATACAGTAACAATTGATTGACGGACTGATTTGCTGAACACTGATACTGATGTTGTCATATTCATCTTTGTTGGCTTATGCTGAAGCATTAGAACATATGTTTTCTCAATTTCTGATTAGTCTATGTTATTGGTGGCCACTAATGAATTAATTATGATTTGATTTGATTTGAATAAAGTTGAACTAACCTTAAGAATAAGTATTGTAACTCATAGGTAAATAAAATTGCTACAATGTATATTGAGTTGTGGTTATTCATGATTTGTTGTTGCTATTAACTGCTGATTAATGTTTTGCTTAATGGTTATTAATCGGTGTATTTGATTATTGATAGAAATTGATTACTACATGGCTAGGATACTCCTTGCGAATCAAAAGGTTCATCGACCTATACGCGTCCCCCTGTAAGTTTACTTACTAAGGACCAGGCACGTTAGCAACACCAACATAAGTTAAGTAATTAGACATAGGATAGTTCAAACAATAGGAAATGCTATAGAATCCAATGGGAGAAAATAGGTCTAGGGGCAACACAAACCTTACACTGTAAAAGTGGAATGTGAGCCTCAAATCCCCCCCTAGACAAGTGTAGTGTGTAGAGATTCGTTGGGAGAGTAAGAATACAGTAAAGATAAGTAAATTACCCCACCCCAGAACCCAGGAAAGTAGGAGTAAAGTACTGCAAGTTTCCTTAGGACACACTACAAGTCATGATTAGAGTTATTCCAAGAACCAAGCAAGACTGAAAGCAACAAATGGTGGATTCCTGGACCTGACGACCTGCAAAGGAAGGAGACCAACTCCAGAAGTCGGAAAAAGTTCCAGGAAGGACAGGAGCACCTGTCAACCCAGAAGAGGGTTCAAAAGAAGAATCCCCAGTTGGACTAAGAATGCAGAAATGCACGCAAGGAAGATATCAGCGAGTTCCTGCATGATGCAATGGATGTCCCACGAAGATATGTTAGATGCAGAAGAGTTTTGGCGCTGGATTCTTCCAACAAGCCTTGGTTCCGGCAAAGTCACATGTTGCATCAAAATGGTACTGTCTGAACCAAGGAGGGACCCGGGGGCCTCAACTCTACATGAGGAGAAAGAGGGGGCTCTTAGCACTTCGGAGAGCCCTCAGTCGACCAGACAGCACCCACGGGAGTCCCAGGACACGGGGACAAAGGAGGTGCAAAATGTGGTTGGTGCAGCACTACAAAGGAAGGTCCAACGCGGCCGGAGGTCAACGCAGCGAGTTGAGCCTCACAGGATAGAGTTCTGGGGACCTGGGCCAGGCTGTGCATAAAGGAATTTTGCAAATAGTGCACAGAGGCCTCAGGAGGTGAAGAAGAGGCTGTGCACAAGGGCACTGTCGTACTCGGGGAAGGCAAGGTCTTACCTCCTCAAAATTGGGACAGCAGGACCTCAGGACAGTCTCTGTCAAAGTGGTCTACTGCCTGTGTTCCAAGGAGCACACTCGTCACCAGGAGTGGAGTCCAAGAGAACTGGTTGTCAACTTAGAAGGTGCCTGCTTGAGCAGGGAAGTGACTCCATCACTCCATGGGAGATTTCTTTGGTCCTTCTGGTGCAGGGTGAAGACAGGGAGTCCCCAGGGTGTGCACACTGTGGAAACTGTTGCAGTTGCAGGCTGGAGCTGAAGTTGCAGAGGAAAAGTACACCTTCTCGATACTTTGCTGCTATTAAAGTGGTTCCTGGAGCAGTCTGTGGTCGATCCGAGTAGTAGTAGTTGAGGATTCCTGCTGGAAACGTGCAAGTAGAATCTGAAGAGAAACCCACAGGAGAGACCCTAAATAGCCCTGAGAGGGGGATTGGCTCCCTTATCAGGTAAGCACCTATCAGGAGGGGTCTCTGATGTCACCTGCTGGCACTGGCCACTCATAGGCCTCCAGGGTGTCCCCACACCTTGGAAAACAAGATAGCTAAAGTCTGGGACACACTGGAGGAGTTCTGGGCACCACCCCTGAGGTGGTGATGGTCAGGGGAGTAGTCACGCCCCTTTCCTTTGTCCAGTTTCACGCCAGAGCAGGGACTGGGGGTCCCTGAACCGGTGTAAACTGGCTTATGCAAGGAGGGCACCATCTTTGCCCTTCAAAGTATTTCCAGAGCCTCAGGGAGGCTACCCCTCCCCAGCCTGTAACACCTATTTCCAAAGGAAGAGAGTGTAACACCCTCCTTCCAAAGGAAATGCTTTGTTCTGCCTTCCTGGGACTAAGCTGCTCAGACCCCAGGAGGGCAGAACCCTGTCTGTGAGGTGGCAGCAGCTGTAGCTACACTGCAAGCCTCAGAGAGCTGGTTTGACAGTACTGGGGGTCCATGGCGGAGCCCCCAGGATGCATGAAATTGGCTCCCCAATACCAGATTTGGAATGGGGGAGAATTCCATGATCTTAGACACTTTTTGGGGTTACCATTGTGAAGCTACATATAGATGTTGACCTATATGTAGTGCATGCATGTAATGGTGTCCCACACTTACAAAGTCCGGGGAATTGGCCCTGGACTGCGTGGGGGTACATTAGCTAGTGCAAGGGTGCCCTCACACTTAGTAACTTTGCACCTAACCTTCAGTAAATGAAGGTTAGACATAAAGGTGGCTTATAAGTTGCTTAAGTGCAGTGAAAATGGCTGTGAAATAGTGTGTGCACTATTTCACACAGGGTGCAATGGCAGGCATGTGGAAGTGTTGGTCAAAGCTCCTTATAGGTGGCAAAATAAATGCTGTAGCCTATAAGGATGTATTGGAACCCCAATGCCCTGGGTACCTAGGTACCATACACTAGGGACTTATAAGGGGGGTCCAGTATGCCAAATAAAATGGGTAAATGAAGTCACTAGCCTATCGTGACAAATTTAAAAGCAGAGAGAGCATAAGCACTGAGTTCTGATTAGCAGAGCCACAGTGACACAGTTAAGCACAACTGACAACACACATATTAGGCCACAAACTATGAGCACTGGGGTCCTGGCTAGCAGGATCCCAGTGAGACAGGCAAAACACACTAACATATAGGGTTTTCACTATGAGCCCCAGGATCCTGTCTAGCAGGATTCCAGTGAGACAGTAAAAACACACTGACACACTCACAAACAGACCGAAAGAGGGGGTAACCATGCTAGAAAGAGGCTACTTTCTCACACTGGTGGTGGTCTTGGTCTTGGACTTGGCAAGTGTCTGGGTCACAGGGAACGTTTGCGGGGTGGTTCACCTTCTGCAGGGAGAGTGGCGCTGGTGGCCTGTGGGTCCTGTGGCGGCTCCTCCTGCCTACTAGCTGCAGCAGAAGTGGAGGGATGGTCAATAGACTGGTTAGTGGTAGGGGCCCGCTGGTGTGCTGTTGATTCCCTCATGATGGTGGCCATGTCTGCCAGCACCCCTGCTATGGAGATCATGGTGGTGTTAAGAGCCTGCAGTTCCTCTCTGATCTCCTAATGGTGTTTTTCCTGCAGCCGCTTGTTCTCCTGCATATTGTTAAGAATCTGTCCCATTGTGTCCTTGGATTGTTGGTAGACCCCCAGGATCTTGGTGTGTGCCACCTAGAGAGTTAGTTCCCTAGGCCTGTCCTCTCCCTGGCACAGCGGTCCTCCCAGTGTCCCTGTTGCCCAGTGCCTCTACCCCCTGAACGGTGTGTCCACTGCCACTGGGCCCAGGTCCCTGATTGACTTGGGAGCGAGGTGTGGACTGGGCTCCCTGTACAGGTAAGCACACCGCTGATTGACGTGCCCTGGAGACAGACATGTGGGGATGCTGGGTGGGTGCTGTGGTGTTGGATCCTGAAGGGGGAGGCTCTGTGGTTGACTGTGAGTGGGCTGGGGTGACTGACTGACCAGTGGTCCCTGATGGGCCAGGTAGTTCATCCAGATCCAGCAGCCCAAAGTTACTGTCCTCACTTCTGTTGGGGGACTGGTTTGTCGTGGCACCTCCTCTCTGCTGACATTGGCTGAGGCACCTGTGGGGATGTAAGTGATGTATTATGCTTAATTTCTGTGACATATTGTACATCCCTAGCTCCCCCTCTATCATTGTTGTTGCCCTGCCACATTTGTTTGTGTATGGTAATGTTTGTGGGATTGTTATTCCTCCATGCTGTGCATGCTTTTGTGATGGGTGTCCATGCAGGGCTGGGAGGGCTGCCCATGCATTGGTATAGCATGAAGGGCTTGGCATTGGGGTTAGTCATATGTGTAGGTGCAGTGTGTGGGATGGAGTGGAGTGATGGGAGTGAGGGTGAAGGTGTGAGATGGCATGCAGGTATGGAGGGGTGATAAGTAGTAAATGTTGACTCACCAGTGTCCAGTCCTCTGTCAACTTCAGTGAGTCCCTCAGGATGCAGTAATGCAAAGACTTGCTCCTCCCATGCTGTGAGCTGTGGGGGTCCACCCCCAGTCCTCTGTATGGCAAACTGGTGCCTTGCTGCCACGGAACGTACCTTCCCCCGCAGGTTGTTCCACCTCTTCCTGATGTCGTCCCTTTTTCTTGGATGCTGTCCCACAGCCTTCACCCTGTCCACAATTCCCTGCCATAGCTCCATCTTCCTGGCAATGGATATTTGCTATATCTGTGCTCCAAACAGCTGTGGCTCTACCATGACCCGCAACTCCTCATCTGTGAAATGGGAGTGACTTTGTGGGGACATGGGTGTTGTGTGGTGTGTGTAAGTATGTGGGTGTTGGGTACTGTGGTTAGGTGTGTGAAATGGCGTACATGAGGGATCTATGGGTGCATGTGTCTAATTGTCGCAGTGGTCTTGGTGTCAGTCTGGTGGCAATAATTTGTATTCGTAAGGGGTTGTGGGTAATGTGGGTGAGTGTTTTATAGTGCTGTGGGTGGGTGGGTGTGGTGTGTGTATGAATGTCAGGTGTGTGTTTTTGGTATTGGCCAATGTTGTGTGGTTTAGTACATGGGTATCCATATTGAGCGTGCCGGTGTGTACCACCGATTGGTTATCGTTATTGAATGTCCTCCGTGGTGATTTCTGGGTCATAATGTGGTAGGTGTTGTTTTGTTGGCGTAACAGAATGGGTGTTGGTACCGCCACTTTAACACTGACCTCTGGGCTGGTGGATTTGTGTATGTGGCAGTATTCCTTCAGATTGATGTGTGTTTGTCATAATTTGGCGACTAAGTAACTGTAAAAAAATATAAAATTCCAACTCTCACAATACATACATCCCAAATGTAACACAAACACATTGCAACTCTTCAAACATAATACAATGCATAACTACATGTACAATAACACACTAATGCTACCAAACTATACTTAGGCCTACAGCATTATACTACATAACAATGGAATACAAACTACCACTAAACAATCTTAAATGAACTAAATGAAACTAAGGACCTGATTTTGAGTTTGGTGGTCGGACCACCAGACCACCATGTTGGCGGTCCTAAAAAGCCTGCTGCGCCACTGGTCCCTAGCCCACCGTATTACAAAGGAGACAGGCAGAACCGCTGCCTACCAAAAAGAAATGAAGACTTCCAGTGGCACAGCATTCTTGTATCGAGACGGTCCGACCTCCAGTGCTGTCAGCTCAGCAGCCATCCACTGAGCCTTTTACAAACACAGTCACAATTGTGGTCCCCTTGCTGGGGCTAGCCAATGGTGGTCGACCAATGCGCGTTCAGCAAACCAACAGAGAAGTGGACACTGGATGAATTAAAAACACAACACAGGTGACTCACATTGGTCCAGTGGACTCACCAGCAAGTCACATGATAAAACACACCCTTTCACAGACCACAATCCTTTGCATCTATCCTGCGATAAAGACATCAGAGACCACTGTTTTGTTAATACTGATAGATAAGGCACCCCCTTTTTCACCATCCTATTTAACACCTTACACACACTTTTGTCCATTCTCTCCCTATTGCACATCCCCTTTTAAGTAAGACCCTGTCACCCACTTTAGTTGTCCACCATATCACGTGTCAATAATCCCCATTTCTCTGAAGATGATAGAGAGGCATGATGGATGAAATCATAAGAGTAGAGCCACAATTGATTGGAGTCAAAGTCCAGCATACTCTTCTGAGTGAGGAAATGGAAATGTGACAAAGGATCATTGAAAGAGTGAATGCCGTAGGCACCACCCTGCACACAAAGAAGGACATTAGGAAGAGGGGTAACAACCTGAGGGGCATGTTGTGTTCTCTGGCCCCCAGGCAACAGATGGAGGCCAACCAGACAGGAGGTGGCCCTCTCAGTGCCCCATTAAGACTCTTTCCCTGAGAGAAGAATGTCTTGGCCATCCTGCATCCTGAAGGCTTAACAGGAATACCTGGGGAAATAGAGTCTGTAAGTTACCACACAAAAACTGTCACAAAAATACAATGTCCTGCATGCCAACAGCTCAGCCTTTGCCACTGTGTTGCTCATGATTTCACCAACATTCAATACCCAGAGTATCTGCGACATAACACAATCAATGTGTGTTGCTGGACCCAACATCACAGCTACCAAGGCCCATCGCATGCCATAAATCAAAATGGTGACTGTAAGTCTTTCAATATCCAAACTTTATCCCAGGGCTCATGATATATCTCAGCATGTAAGTGTATGCTCAAACCTAAATGCAGTCTACCTACAGTTATGTAATACCCAACATTTGTCAAGTGTTGTGAAGTAGAGTCAGAGCCCTCACTGCAGCTCTCAGCAGGTCCTGTGTTTGTAAGTCTAATCATTAGCCCAGTGTTAACTTGCCGATACACCCCTCTTTGTTAACTCTCAAATGACGTTTACCACCTGGGAGGATATCATTTGCCAAGTGTTGGGAAGTAGAGGGAGTGACCTGACTGCAACTCCCAGGAGGCCCTCTGTCTGTCATTCCAACCACCAGGACAGTGTTTGCTTGCCCATATACCTGTTTGTTAATCCCAAATGAAGTTTACTCACTTGGGAGGATACCATTTGTAAAGTGTTGGGAAGTATAGGGAGTGGCCTGACTACAAAGCCCAATAGGCCCTGTTTCTCAAAGTCGGACCACCAACCAAATACCCATGTTTGTTAACTCTCAATTGATGTGTACTCACCTGGAAGGATACCATTTGTCAAGTGTTGTGAAGTAGAGGGAGTGGGCTGACTGCAACTCCCAGGAGTCCCTGTCTCTGTAATTCCAACCACCAGCCCAGTGTTCACTTGCCCATATACCCCTATTCGTTAACTCTCAAATTAAGTTTACTCATCTGGAAGGATATCATTTGTAAAGTGTTGGGAAGTAGAGGGAGTGACCAGACTGCAAAGCCCAATAGGCCCTGTTTCTCAAACTCTATCTACCAGCCAACTGTTCACTTGCCCATATATCCCTGTTTGTTAACTCTCAATTGATCTGTACTCATCTGGTAGCACACCATTTGTCAAGTGTTGTGAAGTAGAAGAGGTGACCTGACTGCAACTCCCAGGACGCCTTGTGTCTGTAATTCCAAGAACAAACCCAGTGTTCACTTGTCCATATACCCATGTTTAGTAACTCTAGGTTACTCTAGGTGTGCTCACCTGAGAGTATACCATTTGTCAAGTGTTGTGAAGTAGAGGGAGTGACCTGACTGCAACTCCCAGGACATCATGTGTCTGTAATTGCAACCACCAGTCCAGTGCTCACTTGCTCACACACCCCTGTTTGTTAACTCTCAATTGATGTGTACTCATCTGGGAGTGAGTAAAATACAGATCATGCTCAACTAAGAGGCGCCTCTGTCTACCTAGCTCCATCTTGACCTACTCTCCCAAGATTATACTATGTAGGACAGGAGTGACACCTTACCAAGCGTGTACAACAAGTATTCCGAAGACCTCAAGCTGCATCACCAGATTGGTATCGGCAGCAAACACATTGACTCAGCACTGCACACACGATGACTGCAGTCATATAATCAAACAAAGTCCTGCTTTTGCCTGTACCTCACTGAACTAGGCCTTCAAATGGTCAACGGCATATGTTGCCTCTCCACTATGTTGGCTTCACTGTTGTTAAGATGTAATTTTCATTCCATCATCCAAAGTGCAACTGATATACATTTCTCATGAGCTGCTTAAATCAAATAGTTTAGGCAAGCTTCACACGTCATGTCAAATACTTCAATACCATGCTTATATAAGAACGCCACAATAGGCTAACCTACATCTTAAAAATGTCAAAAGTCTGTGCTTACTGTAACACAAACCCTTTGCAAGTAGATGTCACACTTCAACCAGTAACAATGTACTTCCTTCATCAACAGGTCAGGCTGTCACTGGGCATGCAGAGGCCACAGAACAGATACCCACTACCTCCCCTGGATGAAGCCTTCAGTGAAGATGACACTCATAGACTTGTGGATGTGGAGGAAGGTCCTGGCCCATCCGGGCATCCTGTTCATACAGCAACAGTAAGTCTCACTGTGGCCACAGTTTCATCTCCCAGCCCTGTTGCTTGTATATCACAGGCAACCATGCACCAGCCAAACTGTGTACCAAGTGCAGTTCCATCATCTTGTGCCCTCCAGTCCTGGATCCTGAAATGCAACTCGACACTTCGGACACGGAGAGTCCAGGACCCAGTAGGAGAAAGCCCCCAGGTATGTGATAGGGATGCTGTGGGCTAGCAGAGTGAGGTCACTGGGCTGCTGATCAGGAGTCCCCAAACGTGATGGGCCAGGTGTTAACAAAGCTAAAAGAAATTAAGCTGCTACAGATGGTCATGATCGACAAAATGGATGCCCAAAATAATGAAATGCACCCTAACAGGGGTGCTAAGGGAAATTAACACCACCACTAGCAAGGCTTTACTCCCAACATCTACCCCTTCCTGTTCAGCAAGTACATCATGCCAAACTACATCTGTGGCAGATGCAGAAAGGGAGGCCTTGCCAGAGGCACAAATAACCACAGACACCCCTGCTTCTATAGCAGCTGATCCCTCCCTCACAAGCTGGGACATCCAATTAAGAATCCAGGAGGTGTGGATCGCAAGCCACCCACCACTTCCAGCAATAATACTCTTCTTTATTGTCCTCCTTTGTGTGTCACACATTCATTCTGTTGACTTATCCGGAACCTCTTTCCATTTCAAATGGGAGGAGTACTCTGGACTTTGGACTGCCAATGGTGTGGTATTCACTCTAAGGATTTCATCCACCATGATTGACCCCTTCACATTTAAATATTTGTTAATTTATGTCACAGGTATTTTCTGTTAGTTGTAGCTTCGCAAAAAATTCACCCATCACTAACTCATTGTCTGCTGTCATAAATTTCACATTTTGACATGTGGACTTGTCAGACCATGTGAACCATACAATGATGATCCAAGGTACTTGTTCAAGATACTGTATGTTGCATGTACAGTGTCCAGCTCAGCATTACAACCACTCCACACAAACACATACATACAAGTGTCTTGACAAAGAAGGAATTGTATTACATTGTTCAGCATACAGGCTGTCAACATGTCGGAAACAGAAAATTATACATGATTGAATCATAATGTGTAAATGAACAAATTTACAGGTACAGACATCCAGGCCCAAGAAGGAAGGTATTTGTCACACATTGTCTGGTAGAACAGGCAAACATTAAAGTAGTTGATGTCATCAGCTGGAGCCATATCACCTATCACACCAAAGTAATCCAACATTATATCATACACAACTCAGACAGATGGCAGTACAACAGTTTCTGATCACAGGGACATTTCAATCTAGTGCTTATGCATGCGATGGCATGACACAAACATGTGTCAGTGATATGGCACAGGCACGTTGGCGTACAATGATGAAACACATCAACAGCTTCGTACAGGACATACAAAAAGAGTGTTTAGCCAATTTTAAGGATAACTAATGTATTTTTGACCTACGACTGCATATTTTCTGACCACAAGATGACAATGATGCAGCAGGGCCAGCACAGGACAATAAACAAGTCCAATGTAGTCTTCTACAACTTGTAGGTTGATGGAGTGGACATTTTTTCTGTTGCAATAGACTTGTTCACTTGCCTGCGGTGGCACCAAGGCAAAATGTATGCCAGCAATGGCTCTCACCACATGTGGGAGGTGAGCAAAACCATAGACGTCAGCCTTCACGTTGGCTAATTCCTCATGTCAAGGGAACCTGATATAGCTGTCAATGTGTTTCAACATTCCTGATAGAGATCTCTCAACACAAGAGTGAAGATAGGTTGGGACATAGAACCAGATATGGTCACTGAATGGTAGAAGGACTCTGTTGCAAGGAAGTGCAATACTGCCATGAGTTGAACAATGGGTGGTATGCAGGTTGGATTACTGTTTTCAGGCATCAGATCTGGCTCCAACTGACAGTGTAAATCCTCTACTGGTTGCTTATTCAGATGATACCATTTTATGATGTGGCATCCCTCCACGGTTTGAAGGTCTGTCAATGGATTGTACAATGGAGGCTGTCACCTCCTCCCTCTCCCAGGGTGCCCATATGTGAAAATACATGAGTTGGAGCATTAGTCATTGTGTCCACACCAACATACATTATGAATACCAAACAAAATCATGTGACAAAGCATTTCTGACTGACAATACATTCCACCCAGTAAACATCACAGCTGATAACTACACAAGGGCCAAATGTGACCCTCATGGTTAACAACACAGGTGTCCACAACATGGATTTTGGCAACACCCACCTATCTGCTCCTCAAATGTCCCTCTAAATTTAACAGCCTGTTCTGGCTGCCTAAAATACTGTCAGCGGCAGTGGAGAGTGCAGCACCATTGTATGCCATCTATGCTAATCAACACACTACATTGGTTATTGTGTAGCATAACATACACAACAAGGCTGCCTTAGGATTGTTTGTGATGATCTGACACCAGTTCCGTAGGGAATTTCCCCTGTGCTCCCTCAGCTTTTTTGTGGACCCACCTCCCAATTCGGCCACTAGACAATGAGATTGCATTATGGAGTTGCGAGTGAGGACCCAGGATTGATTTCCAGCTCCATGTGGTTTTTGCCTGGCCATGAGCCCTTAAGGTGGTAGCTCTCTGAATCACAGCACAGAGTGGCATTCCTATCCATGCATCGCTCTTGACATTGCAGATCCTCATATTTAGGGATTCAGGCCTTCTAGTGTGCCTTAGATTTTCGGTACAGGTGCTTCTCTCTTCCCATGTCCTGAGGAGGCCCATACTCACCAGGGACCGAAACGCATCAACACTTCATTTGGAGGAGTCCTTTGAATGAGAAACAAGCTCTATTGATTATATGCGACTCGCGTGGAATTATTGTAGACATGAATGCCTTCTTTCTGTGGGTTGCTGTTTGACTACCTCCTCTGTGGACTGTGTTTTATAAATAGGACTTACAGCATGCAATATATTGGAAGATGGGAGTCCATCAGCTTTTTTACAATATTCCACAGCTATTTTGCAACATTCTGTTGATATTGTAAACATCTAGGCATGTTCCTTGTTTTGTGTAGTGGTGTGACATCCATTATGTGTTCTGCATGCATTCTTGTGTTGTAATTTTATGTCATTACTTCCCTGTTGGGTGCCACAATATTGAGGTGGGCCACTGTGTGATAACAATAAATTTTACAAAAGCTTTCTTATCCAAAGCAAAATTGGACATTTTCAGTGATTAATGTTTGTATTGACTGTTACAATAATTATTTGCACATTTTTCCCTACTATACACCACCTCTCCTTGATTATTTTGTTTTTTTCCAGGTTAAGTGGGGTCACAAGGGCATATTGATGAATTTGATACCTGCCCACAACATGGATTTGAGCAACACCCAACTAGCTGCTCCTAAATTGCCCCTCAAAACTTAACAGTCTGCTCCAACCTCCAAAACTACCTTCAACGGCGGTGGAGAGTGCCCTCTGTGCCCAGCCACACACTACACTGGTGATTGTGTAGTATAACCTACACAACAAGATTGATTTAGGATGTTTGTGATGATTCTACACATATATTGGTGTTGTGACACATTTAACAGGGTCAAATACTGTATTTCCAGCCGCCAAAATGGTAGATGCCTGACCTATTCCACTGGACATTAGGAACCGCCCACAACCACCGGTAGAAGTCTTCCACATGGTAGGCAGTACCAACCACAGTGGGCACAGCCATAGGCTAACGTTGTTGCCTGTGGTACTCGTGGGCCAATGGCTGTGCCCATCGGTAGTAATGTACGTGTACGCTGCATTTTGCAAAATCAGTCACTTGACTCATGACACTGCTGCCATCAACACCTCTACTACTTCAGCTGCTGTGTGCTACCTCTGGGCGCAATCCTGCCATGCCAAGCCCTTGCCTTTTCTCCAAAGGAGCTGGACAAGCTCATGGATGAGGCCTTTCCCCTGTATGCTCAGCTCTATGGCTCACCGGAGGAGCAAGTAAGAATCTCATAGGCACAAATGACACTGTTAAACACCATTCTTTCCCTCCTCACACACTACAATGTATCCCTGTGTGCCAGTTAGACTTCTTGTATGCCTGTTGTCGCAATTTGTGTGGCGTAAATAGGATGTACATCGTGCAGGTATTGGAGAGAATTACTATATGAATTGTACATTCACATTGTGCTGTATGATGTGTTTTGAGGCCTAAATCCTCCTTATGTTGCATTCATATATCTAGGCAAGGAGACTTTACAGCCATATAATGACATATCTTTGGATATGATGGTTCTAAATGTCAAACAACATGTATGTGCATGACAGCATGAGCTGCCATGTATCTTGTTTGAGTCATTTGAGGATCTTGTAAGCAATGTGTATTGTGCCACTGATCATTCAGTCCACATCTGGCCTTGCCAAAGTGTTGTATGAGAGACATATTATGACTCACTATTCTATTAAGAGCGCCACACAAGCCAGAGGCCACAAGCCACATTGATGATGACTACATGATGTACTGCCATGCATGAAAGTGATGGAAATGTGAGTGTCATGTGTGTTTTAGATGCTCAGCCTGCAGAGACCAGGGTGCACATCAGAGCCTGACCCCCCTAATGGACCACAATCTGGTGGTGGCCTAGCTGAATCTTGATGGGCGTTTGAGGGGTGAACAGCAGTTAGAGGGGGCTGAGTCCAGGACATATTCCTGCCTTTAACATTTCCAAGTTGATGTGTTAGGTTCTGCCAGCTTAACCTGAATATTGGGGCTGGGCCAGGTGTGACACGCAAGATGAGTAATTGTTTATGTAGGTATGGAAGTTGGGGGATGATGATGTGTCTTGTCTATTAGCACAGTGGCCTAGGACACAGACGAGTACAGTCCACAACCAATTTACATTCCAGGGCCAACACATGGCTGAGTACGGTAATCAATCAGGTCATGTTGTCTGTTGTTGTGGGTGTAATACAACAGTCAACTGCTCTTCAGTGTGCCGGCCCTAACAAGATGAAATAATAGATCACTGTCCTCAGCCATGTGTCTCCTCGAGTGAGTATATTGGCATCTGTCCCCCACTGGCCACTTGTATTCAGTGTCATGAGGGCTGGTGCCTCACTACTGTCTGTCATGTGAAGGTGGCCATCATACATGTAGCAGAACATCTGTTGCTATTTGGGTGCAGTCACAGAACAATACTTTCCCTTGGCAAGTGGTGAATGTCCATTGACATGAATTTTATGACTTCACTGTTGCCATCATTTCTCGTGCCTACATGTTAGCATGTGTTCTTTCCATTTTTGTCAAATTGTTTTTACTGCTGTTTCATGCATGGTCTACCTGTCTTCATGGCATGATGTCTGACTTCCCTCACATATGTGTGCATGCCAACATGTGTTTGAAATTGGACATATGTGATTGGCCTACAGTCCATGTGGTGCCACAGACTGTCGTGTGTCACCATTGATTGCTGGATCACACTTACCCTCACACATCCTTGCATATAATGTGGCAGGTACAACTGCAGTAGCAATGAAGAACATGACAGGTAGGACTACAGTTTTTACTCATAATATACATTTCAATGCCATTGATGTAGAATCATGTGGCAAAGTGCTTTGCCCATGTGAAATGGTGAAGATTCATTAGGTAACTTTTGACATATGATAGTAAAAGTTGAGAACCCACTTTATGTAAAAATTTGTAATTCGGTCATGGTGTGAGATTAATACTCTGACGCAAAATTATGTATCCAGATATGTTTATTGATACTATTTGGACCTTGAGATCAAGGGCACTTGTTGATGTCTTTTATGAATGGAGTCTTGCAAATTAATGACCAGACAGCCGACACATGTTTCACCGCCTAGTGGTGAGTTCACCTGGGGCTTTTTCAAAGCTGTAAATAATGCATTATGATAAGAACAAGATTCAAAAAGGACATTAAAATAGTTTTTAATAGTGTGAAACATGCAGTACAGTGTGAGTGAAAAAGCCATATTGGAATGTACCCCGTGAGTTTAGTGCAATAGTGAAGTGGGGGAAAAGGATGAATTGCTTCGTCTTAGGAAGAATGTCGGTTGGAACTACAACAGATATCTGTGATCCTAGTTGTTAACTGATATAGTCAATATGTTATGTCAAACCAGGGTAAAAGAGTGGTTAGTATTTTACTGGGCTAGGTTTTGAGGGTTCATGCACCTATGCGAAGAGTGCCTCTTATCCAGGACAGGTGCTGGCAAACAAAGTTTGATAGTATTATATAATTGGTGTGTGTGTACTGTTGTGAGTTAGTTATAGTTATAGTTATAATTATAATGAGGGCAGAGCGTAATTAACAAAAAGGTATTCATACCTGATGGTAATAATCAAAAAGAATCCATTGTTTGGATCATTAAGGGTAATCTGAGTAAAAATGACATATTATAACCAAATATTCTTCAGAGCTTGATAATTAATATCATTATGTAACAATAAATTTGTGGTGGTTGAAGTTAGTAATGGATTATAATAAAACATAGTTTCAAAGGGAGACTGGTGCTGCATGGCTGTTGCATCCAAAATGTTCTGGTCGGAATATAAGTGAGAACGAATCTAGGCATAATGGTTCTTCAGAATTTACCAACTGTCATCATTCTGTAAGTTGTGCAAAAGCATAGCAGTAAAAACACAACGATTTCAAATCACACACATATTATAGAATTGTGAGGGATCCATTATGGTTAAATCCTTAAGGTTAAAACACAGAGCCTGAAATAGACAAGCGGTAACTAGGAAACTGAGAGACCATGCTATCAGCTCTATGCGTGAGATGGGGACACAAGAATATACCTTCAGTGGTAATGTATATTAGAGGCTACATGAGCAAAAAGGGCACAGTGTTGTAATGGTGTGGATAAATAGAGAGGATATTATATTGTTTGCTCAATAACGGGTCACTTACCGAACTTGATGCTATCTATTGTGCTTTACGGCGTTCTAGTCCCATGCCATGTCAGGTGAATGACTTTTGACATGCATCATGGATTGACTTGCAGTTATATGGTAATCATATGTGGTTGTGTACAACCATTCATCCAAGGGAATATGTTTACATGACAAAAAGAGACAGTGACATTGCTTTCCATTGGGAAACACGTTAGGTGGCTTCTACGCATACATGAGAATCCCTGGCCCTCTGCAACATTCAAAGGGCTATAAGCTTCATCTGATGCAATCAGAGTATGGTATTGTTAGGAGCACCAGTCAAGAGATGTGTTGCCCCTGGGGCCAGCTGATTCACTGTTGGGTGGATTTTGTTGTCATTTCCCCCTGACATTTTGCCCAACTTGTCTCCAGTGTACATTTGCTTGCAAAATATGTTGTCTGTTTGAGCAACATTCGTAAACCTTCGTGAGTTAATTTAGACAATGTATACATAGTGAAGTGACCATTGTTGATTTGTTTCCAGTGTGATGTGGGTGTTTCCATGCCACTTCCTTCAGGCTACTGTACTTCTGTCAACAACATGGCTGGACATTTTTGGGCCATCATTTCTTACTTATGTGGAATTGGGTGTGTAAAGATTAGCTAATGAATGACCTTGTGTGGGATCTGTGTAACTAAACTTAGCATTGCCCTACTATTGTATGACTACAGCTAACAGAGGAATACTACATGAGGCAAACCATTGAAGGTAATGCAGTGTCCTACTAGCCCAATGGGTGCTGTGATTGTACAGTATCACCAATGCAATTGGAGTTCTCTGTGATTCTGAATTCACTGTAGCCAACTGCTGAAAGTTTGTGTAGCATGCATGCATATGGTGTGGCAAATGTTAGATCCATTTTGCTGTAGCTTGTGGTTAGTCATGGTAATGTTTGCTACTCACAGCTGTTGTTCAAATGTGATCTGGAACATATAGTGACCCTATCTGTCTTTGTAATTTCAGCATCATCACAGGCAAACAGAGGAGACAGGGTGGAACCAAGTAGGGAAGCAGCTGGCCATGGTATCTCTAGTCAGGAGACGACTGAGATGACCCCTGCAAGCTCAACTACCCCTCCCAACCCGAAGAAGAAGCCTACCCTTCCTATGAAAAAGCCCACCCCTCCCAAACTCATCTATCCCAAATCTGACCCCACCCAAGAATGATCCCTGAGGCGCCTGCATGCCCACTTGATGCGCCTTTCCATAGAGGTTCCCTGGCAATGATTGGAGTCAAACCTGAACATAGTACTATACATGGACTAATATGGACTGGCCAGTGGCCTTTGATCTAAATCAGCGGTTCCAAACCTATGGTCCGTGGACCACTAGTGGTCCGTGACACATTCCCAGAGGGTCCTCAGTCCTGGGATGGCTAGAAGGCACTTTTCCAGCTGGGGCTGGGGCACTTTTCCAGCTGGGGCATTTCAATGCCTGTTATTATATTTATTACTTCATTTGTGCAGCAGTTTGAAAGATAAAGGCCCTAATTTATAGATTTTTTTGTGCCACATTAGCGTAATTTTTTGACATAAAAGCGGGAAAAACTTACAAAATACAATTTTATTTTGTAAGTTTTTCCCGCTTTTGCGTCAGAAAGTTACACTAAAAGGGTGCAAATAAAGTATAAATAAGGGCCAAAATTCCATATACATCCAGCAGCTTTCGGGGAAAAATAAAAGTGTCATACTCTGATGGTTAATGTATGTCGTGAAGAGAGACAGGAGATTTCTCTGGTGGCAGTTTTGACTCATCTAAGGTAGTGCAGATGGTTAATATGCCAGATGCAAAGAACGTGTATTATGCAAAAAACAGTATTTTATGTGCCTAGCATAGTGCGCTACTGCTTTTGTCAGTGTTCTTTTGTTACTTTGCAGTTCATAAATTAAAATCGTAATCTAGCACAGTGAGCTATGAACTGCCTTCAAAGAGCTGCATGCAAACTTATTGGCACAAATTATAAAGCTATTTTTTTTCCCCCAGTCATTCATTTCCCTTATGCTACTAAAAAGGGTTCACTTGCTTAGAAATACATTGTTATTACTAAATTCAACATTAACCACTGTGTTATATTCTGAATCCTGAGTTTGTGCTTCTCCAGATCAAGCACTTTTAGAAAATGTCTACCAGTATGGATGACATGTGAATCCTACACCTTGTAGTCCCCTGTAAAGTGCTCCAACACCCTACACTGGTATGAGAAGTGCTATCAAACAAATGAATTACATGTGACAGAGAGGCTATGGAGAGATGAGAGACCCTTATGGTTTTATTTTCTTTCTCCACACATATTTATGTGAAATGGCTTTCTCAGATGTTATGTACCTAAAAACAGAAAAACAGAAATCGCTTGGTAAATGTAGAATCTGACCTGAGGATTCAGCTCTCCTAAATAAAACCAAACATTGAAATGGTAGTCGCAGAGATGCAGCGCCAACCTTCCCATTAAAATTATTCGATTTTTGCATATTTTTTCAATATAAAATAATTGTATCTTTAGTAATTTGAGTATTTGTTTGATGTGTACTTGTTTGTGTATTTTTTATGAATTACTGTTTTAATGATTGAAATTTAAATCATACAAATTGCTTGTGGGTCCCCTGCTTCCAGTAGTGATTCAGTGGGGGTCCTCAATAGTTGAAAGGTTGGGAACCACAGATTGAAATCATATTCATTTAAAAACCCCAAATTGTTGTTTTTTGGGTACACATTTCTTCTGCCATTAGTTTTCAACTTTTTCTTGTTTCTGAGTAATTTGTGTATGCCAACAAATTTGTGTTTCTCCCTGATTGCTGATCCATTTGCTGTGGTTGGCAAGAACTGACTTTGAGGGCAGTGCTGGTTTCACCTAGGAAAGGGTAGATGTTCACTGTATGGATATGTGGGTGGTAATCCAATTTGGGTGTCATTGCATTGTGTTTTGTTTGATATGGTAAGTAGTTCATCTTGGGTTGGCCAATGTCAGCATGTGTTGTGATGGAATTTGTCTCCCTGATGTCGATTGGACATTCATATCTTGTGTACAAGCTAGAAAGGTGTTTGTCCACAAATGAAGGGTGTTCAATTGTGCTACCTTCATTCACATTTCACTGACCATGTCTCCATTTTGATGTGTGTACCTCCCAGCTACTTCATCTAAATGTGTGACCCATGCTGTTGCTGTTGTATTTGCTTTCTTGACTTGATCTTGCACACTATGCAGATTGGTATGTCACTGGCTCTAAAATTAGTTATGAGATACATGAAGGGCCGGAGCCGGTGCAAATGGTATTTCAGGGACATGTGCCACAGCAGCATCCTTCCTGGAGTACCCCTATTGCCCATCCTTATTCTGCAGGTATTGTTTACATTGTGAACTTTGGATATTTGTCTCACAAAATATTGGTGGTCATTACAACCCTGCCGGACGGTGTTAAAGCGGCGGTAAGACCGCAAACAGGCTGGCGAAAAAAAAAAGGGAATCATGACCGTGGCGGAAACCGCCAACAAAGACAGCCACTTTAACACTCCGACAGCCACGGCGGTACAGACAAACAGCGCGGCGGTCACCGCCAACAGACAGGCGGGAGACAAAGTACCGCCACAGTATAACAACCTACCAATCCGCCACCTTTTCCAGGGCGAATTCACCGTGGATAAAAACATGGCGGAAACAGCCATTTCAATGGGAAAACGCTCACCTCTACACACTCCACGAGGAACGACGACACCATGGAGCCGGAACTCCAAATACTCCCTGCGATAGTCTTCCTGCTCCTTTACGATCATCATCAACGCCGGCGCCGAAGACAACGGTGAGTACTGCACCTACGACATAGGGGAGGGGGGAGGCAAAAGTCAGGGACACACACACGCAACACCCCCAACCCCACCCGACACCCACCCACTACAACACACACACCAATGCATATCAAAACATTACAGTAACAACCCCCAAACCCCCCAGAAGAATGCAAAGACAAAAGGAAATGAGTGCAACCATTGTAATATATCAAAATACAGTAACCAAATATATACAGATATATATACACAATCAACAAAATATACATCACGATTAGTAGTGTAGGTAATTCAATGTCCGTGGACCACTGGGCCCAAAATGCATGGGCGAGGCCCACACACGATACCTGAGCAAAACGGAGAGAACACTGCTGGGGCATCAGTTAGAAATACAACAGGCACCTCAGGGGGAAGGGAAGGGGGGGCACCTCAGCCGGATGACAGCACCACGCCAGATCCACGAAGGGGGCTCCATGACCATTGATGTATCCTGGGGAGTGCAAAGCCGCAGTCTCTCAAGTCTCTACAGTGAGTGGGTTGCCCACTGTTCAATCCTGGGGAGTGCAAAGCCACAGTCTCTCAAGTCTCTACAGTGGGTGGCTTTCCCACTGTACCATCCTGGGGAGTGCAAAGCCACAGTCTCTCAAGTCTCTACAGTGGGTGGCTTGCCCACTGTACCATCCTGGGGAGTGCAAAGCCACAGTCTCTCAAGTCTCTACAGTGGGTGGGTTGCCCACTGTTCAATCCTGGGGAGTGCAAAGCCACAGTCTCTCAAGTCTCTACAGTGGGTGGGTTGCCCACTGTACCATCCTGGGGAGTGCAAAGCCACAGTCTCTCAAGTCTCTACAGTGGGTGGGTTGCCCACTGTTCAATCCTGGGGAGTGCAAAGCCACAGTCTCTCAAGTCTCTACAGTGGGTGGGTTGCCCACTGTTCAATCCTGGGGAGTGCAAAGCCACAGTCTCTCAAGTCTCTACAGTGGGTTGGGTTGCCCACTGTTCAATCCTGGGGAGTCGATAACAGTCTCCACTGGTTCTGGAGGGGGACTGGTCCCCAGAGTGCTTCATCCTGTTAAGGACAGATGGAGTGGATGCTGTTCTCCACTGGTTCTGGAGGGGGACTGGTGCCCAGAGTGCTTCATCCTGTTAAGGACAGACGGAGTGGATGCTTTTCTCCACTGGTTCTGGAGGGGGACTGGTGCCCAGAGTGCTTCATCCTGTTAAGGACAGACGGAGTGGATGCTGTTCTCCACTGGCTCTGGAGGGGGACTGGTGCCCAGAGTGCTTCATCTTGTTAAGGACAGACGGAGTGGATGCTTTTCTCCACTGGTTCTGGAGGGGGACTGGTGCCCAGAGTGCTTCATCTTGTTAAGGACAGACGGAGTAGATGCTGTTCTCCACTGGTTCTGGAGGGGGACTGGTGCCCAGAGTGCATCACTCTCCCCGTGACGGTCCCAGTTCCGTCACTGCCCCTGCAGCACATGGGCTAGCGGTGCTTGAGTTGGCGGTGCTTGCCCTGTTCAGCGGTGCTAGCCATGGCGGTCTTTGCCATGTTCAGCGGTGCTTGACTTTGCTGTCTCTGACCTGTTCAGCGGTGCTTGCCATGGCGGTCTTTGCCCTGTTCAGCGGTGCTTGACTTTGCTGTCTCTGACCTGTTCAGCGGTGCATGCCATGGCGGTCTTTGCCCTGTTCAGCGGTGCTTGCCCTGGTCAGCGGTGCTTGACTTTGTTGTCTCTCACCTGTGCAGCGGTGCATGCCATGGCGGTCTTTGCACTGTTCAGCGGTGCTTGCCCTGTTCAGCGGTGCTTGACTTTGCTGTCTCTGACCTGTGCAGCGGTGCATGCCATGGCGGTCTTTGCCCTGTTCAGCGGTGCTTGCCCTGTTCACCAGTGCTTGACTTTGCTGTCTCTGACCTGTGCAGCGGTGCTTGCCATGGCGGTCTTTGCCCATTCAGCGTTGCTTGACTTTGCTGTCTGTCACCTGTTCAGCGGTGCATGCCATGGCGGTCTTTGCCCTGTTCAGCGGTGCTTGGCCTGTTCAGCGGTGCTTGACTTTGCTGTCTCTGACCTGTGCAGCGGTGTTTGCCATGGCGGTCCCTCATTGCCCAGCGGGGCAGTGGCTGCCGGACCCTCCTGGGCACTGACTCTGGCGGTGGCCTCCTGGCCAGTGACGATGGGACTGCCCTCCTGGGCACTGACTCTGGCGGTGGCCTCCTGGCCAGTGATCATGGGACTGCCCTCCTGGGCACTGACTCTGGCGGTGGCCTCCTGGCCAGTGACGATGGGGCTGGCGGTGGCCTCCTGGGCAGCGGGGATGATGGCGGGCTTCTCCGCTGTGCTGCTCTTCCCAGACTTTGGCGCTTTCTTCTGACCCTTCCCCATCTTGGGAGGAGTCACAGCTGAGTGGACAGTCTCCCCGGGACCCTTGTGAGCGGCTTTGCCAGCTGGAGTCTTCCCCCAATCCTGTCGGGCACTGTCCAACTTCTGGTGCTTAACAGGGGGGGGACTGGCTGTGCTGTGGCTCCATGTCACACTGGCTGCCCTGGTGCCCTGTGCACTCCACATACCTTTAACAGGCACCACTGTTACCAGAGATTTTTTGGCTGAGGTGCTAGTACGGGACCTATGAATTGGAGGAGGGGGTGGGGGGAAAGAGGTCAAGGTTGCTCAGGAAAAGTTTCTTACGAACACTGGGACAGGTAGCTGGAGGGGGTGTGGGAGTGGAGGAAGAGGATGTGGTTGTAGGAGGTGTAACTTTTGTTGATTTGGGTGCAGGTGCATGCGCTGGAGGCTGTCGTGAGGTGGATGGATGTTGGGTGGGTGTGTGCCCGCGTTTGTGTACTTTGGGAAGGGGCGTCACAGACACACTGGGAGAGGACACAGGGGACGTGTAAATGGTAGTGGGGGTGGTGAGTGCAGGTGAGCGGAGTGTGCTGGTGGGTGTGCTGGTGCGGGACCTAGTGGCTGTAGTGGTAGTGCATGCAGGTGAGAGTGTAGACGACACTGGGAGGGAGGAGGGAGACGAGGAGGAGGGGGACACAGTGGAGGCAGTGGATGTTTCTGTGTCTGTATGTGTGTGATGCTTGTGTGAGTGCCTGAGGGATGTGTGGTGCTTATGTTTGCCTGAGCTTCCCTTGTGTGTTGACGTGTGTGCAGGCTGGTCTGATGGTGTGCTTGGGATAGGATGGTTTACAGGGGATTGGGTCTGGGTGGAGGAATTTGGAGGGGGGAGGCTAGAGACAGGGACAATGGCTGCCATCAGTGCTGAGGCCAGAGATTGCAGGGTTCGATGAAGGGCAGCCTGACCAGAATGAATGTGCTCCAGGAATGCATTACTGTGTTGCAACTCCCTTTCTACACCCTGGATGGCATTCACAATGGTAGACTGCCCAACAGTGAGTGACCTGAGGAGGTCAATGGTCTCCTCACTGAGGGCAGCAGAGGTGACAGGGGCAGGGGCTGAGGTGCCTGGGGCGAAGGTGATGCCCACCCTCCTGGGTGAGCGGGCACGGGGCGAAGGCTGAGGGGCTGCCGGGAGGGCGGTGCTGGTAAGGGGGGTGGCAGCTGTACCTGTAGAAGTGGGGGACACAGATTTTGCCGCCACCACAAGGGAGCTCCCATCGGAAGACGAGTCCGTGTCGCTGGTTGCTGATCCAGTGACCGCCGTGAAGCTCCCCTCACCCTCCGTCCCACTGGTGTATTCAGAGTCCGTGGTGTGGCCCTCCTTGGCCATGTGGGATGCAGCTCCCTCGTGCTCCGGTGCCACTGTACCTCTGCCTGATGATGCTGATGCACAAAAGAACAGGGAGAGCACAAAAAGGAGGGGGGGACGACAGAAGAAAGACAGGTTGAATGCATGGCTTACCGCTACCGTTGGCGGACAATACAGACACAGCAGCCCCCTGCACTACGCCGTGATGTTGGGCTCAACTGATGCAGTTCCTGGGATATGGCCTACATGGCTATGGTGGACATCAGCACACATAGATGACCCAGGGGCATGTATACCTGTACTTGGCACTCTACAGAGGTGGGGTGGAGTGCCACATGGCCTGCATTACGGAGGGGTTTAGCCTACAGAACTCGCCCTGGCCTAGGGAAACCCATAGCCCTCCTCCCCCACCCAGACACCTTCACTGCGCGCAAAGTCCACTGAATGATGTTGTACTCACCCCCTTGTGTCTGCTGTGATGCCCTCAAGCACCCATCCAACTCAGGGTAGGCCACTGCCAGGATCCGGAACATCAGGGGTGTCATGGTGCGACGGGCACCCCTCCCACATTGGGAGGCCATCCCCACCTGAGCCTCCGCCGTCTTCTTGCTCCAGCGGCGAATGTCCTCCCATTTTTTACAGCAGTGGGTGTTCCGTCTCTGGTGGACCCCCAGGGTCCGGACGTCCTTGGCGAAGGCACGCCAAATATCCTTCTTCTGGTGGGCGCTGACCTACATGACATGTACAGGGGAAGAAGAGAAGTCATTACCAACTGCACTGTCGAAGTGAGTGGCCCACATCCCTACCCTTTCCATGTAGCACATGCATTCACAGTCCTTCATGCTCGCAGAACTCTGCCCCCTTCCTTCTTACAACCAGCCCTCTCCACCCAGGCATAGCCCATACAACTTGCTCCCTGTGTACTCACCTGTTGGTCTTGAGGACCGTAGAGTAGCGTGTACTGGGGGAGGACCCCGTCCACGAGCTTCTCCAACTCCTGTGCAGTGAAGGCAGGGGCCCTTTCCCCAGACGCACGAGCCATTGCCTCTTCCAGACCGAGGTCACAGCAGCACTTGCAGTATAGGTCCTCTCCTGTCGAAGATCAGGTATCGAGTGATTCAACAGATAGAAAATGGCGGTGACGTCCGCGGTGGTGCATATTATCACCGCCGGCGCACTTCATCATTGGCTCCTGGGACCCATAGGGTCCAATGTTAACCAATGCAGCATTGCGCACCGGTCTTCGACCGCCTACCGCGACGGTGTACAACGCCAGCGCAGTTACCTCACATCCCATTGTCCCAGTTTAGAGGTCAGGCAGCTGCCATTTCAGGGGCCCACATGGCTTCATTTTCAACTGCGTCACAAATACCTAGGCCTGGACTCAACACACATACAGACAACTTTTTGGATTATGTTTCATGTTCTGTGTAGCTGTGGGTACATACGTCTGAGTTGCTTGACTCTGTGGTCGCTGTTGTCCTTCCTAGGCACCGTCAGCTGGGACATGTGAGGAGATGGCAGAATCCTCCGGTGTACCGACCGCTGGTGGACCTGTTGACAATGGAGGAGCGACATTTAATCATCACCTACAGGTTTGACCGTGCCACAATCCAGGAACTGTGTACCCAGTTGGAGCCTGACCTGATGTCAGCTATCCGCCATCCCACAGGGATCCACCTCAAGTGCAGGTGCTATCAGTGCTCCATTTCCTTGCAAGTGGGTCTTTTCAAACAACAGTGGCCATGGCATCAGGGATGTCCCAGCCTATGTTTTCCAACGTGTTGTCCAGAGTGTTGTCTGCCCTGCTGAAACACATGAGGAGCTACATCGTTTTCCCTCAGGTGGAGGATTTGGCTACTGTTAAAGGTGACTTCTGTGCCCTTGGACATATCCCCAACATCATAGGTGCCATTGATGGGATCCAGGTGGCTTTGGTCCCCCCCACAGGAGTGACCAGGTGTACAGAAACCGGAAGAGTTATCATTCCATGAATGTACAGATGGTATGTTTGGCAGACCAGTACATCTCCCAGGTAAATGCTATGTTCCCTGGCTCAGTGCATGACGCCTACATCCTGCGGAATAGCAGCATCCCTTATGTGATGGGCCAACTCTAGAGTGTGGCTATTAGGGGACTCTGGTTACCCCAACCTGTCATGGCTACTGACCCCAGTGAGGAATCCCAGGATCAGGGCAGAGGAACGCTACAATGAGGCACATGGGCAGACTAGGAGGGTGATCGAACGCACCTTCGGCCTCCTGATGGCCAGGTTCAGGTGCCTCCATATGACAGGTGGTTTCCTATTCTACTCACCAAGGAAGGTGTGCCAGATCATCATCGCCTGCTGTATGCTTCACAATCTTGCTTTGCGACGCAAGGTGCCTTTTCTGCAGGAGGATGGTCCAGATGACGGTGTTGTGGCAGCTGTGGAGCCTGTGGACAGTGATGAGGAGGAAGCAGAGGAAGAAGACATTGACAACAGGGACTCAGTCATCCAGCAATATTTCCAGTGACACACAGGTGAGAACACTTTCTTGCCTACTACAAGTACTTTCACACTTCTACCTCTATCCTGTCGGCCAATTTCAAGCAGTATTTGGTAACTGAGTTGTACATTTCCATTATGGTTTCACAGGTGTGGTTACCAACATGTGTCATCTGCTTGAATTCTTCATGGACTTGTGATGTGTGACATAGGTATGTTGATATTACATTTGAGAACGGATTTTGTCACTGTCATAGCTAATACACATTTTCAAAATCACAGACTGACTCCAGATTTTTTGTGCTTCAAGGGTGTTTATTGAAGTGCTAAATATTGGAGGGGGTGGTAAAATGGTGAGGGGTGATGGTGGAGGAATGTCCATGGCAGAGTCCAGTCTATTAGTCTCACAGGTGCACTGCCCATATGGGCATAGGAAGTGGAGCTGGGGCAGTTCCAATAAGGACAGGGTTACAAAGTGGGACAGTGGGATGACAATCAGGGTGGTCTCATTTCTTGGCGGGGTTCTTGCCATCGTGTTCTGTCCTGTTCCTGGATCTCAGGAACCGCTTGCAGGGTGGTTCTCCGTCTGCAGGGGGTGGGGTGCTGGTGTGGTGGTCCTGTGGCGGGGCGTCCTGTCCACTAGCGCAGGCGGAGGTGGTGGGCAGTTCATCATCCATGCTAGTGTCAGGGGCCCCTTGGAGTGCCACGGTGT